>NW_028145566.1:0-60000 GCF_977016875.1 Pavona decussata
ATATATATATATATATATGTAATTTTCTCACATTTGTAATTGGCATTTTTATAGAGTTGTAAAGCATTGAGACTTAATGTAATGCTTAATTATATATTATTATTATTATATATTATTATTAGATTACCTTGCGCTAACAAAGCTAACAAGATCCGTGGCCGGGGCCTTTGAACAATACATTGGTTCTACAACAACCGACTTTAGAGTGAGATTTCGCAACCACAAGTCTGCTATGATCACCAAGAAAAAAACTTGTGAGGTAGCGGTGCATTTTAACGAAACACCGCACGATTTAAGCGACTTTTCATTTCAATGTATTGATCAAGTGCAGGTGACTGCAGACAATTCAACTAACACTGAAAATGTTTTGATCACTAAAGAGGGATATTGGAGTGCACAGTTGTTCTCTCTGGCACCTTTTGGGTTGAATAAACGTCAAGAATTTCACTCGAAAAAAAGAATAACTGAAACTATAGTTAGCGTGAAAATAAATAGCAAGTTTGGCGGTCATTCAAATATATATACCACCCAGCCACCAGCCATAGTTTGTCTTAAACTCTCTGTAGGATGAACACAAAGCTTTGTCCTTCTTTCTTGGATTCGTCAATGTCCTCGATCAGAGAGATGCACATGGAATGATTGAGCTTGGGCATCAGGCTACCGTCATTTTTCTCTTTAAGGATCACGCCTGAAAAAAAAAAAAAGAGCAAAAATAAGCAAACGAGTTGGTCATGAGACTGTCTTTGTAAATAAGTACAAACTTCGAACACCATTCAGTGTTAGAAAGGTTACACTTGAAGGTGTTTGTTTGTTCTTCTCCGTGTTTCTTTGTTTGTTGTTCTTTGTTAACAATATTGCATGAACTCTCAAAAAACCTTCTTTTATTTCAGTCCGTGATGCCAAGTGAGAAAAAGGCTCACTTAGCACTTCTACGACCAACAATTATCTTCCAAATATGTTGAGGTCAATACATTGGAGGAGTCCCACAAGGTAGGATTTTAGGCCTGTCTTACATACAAGTCAAAAAGTAATGTATTACCAAAATTAGTAGATGTAAAATAATTGGCGCATTTTCTTAACAATGGGAAGCAAAACCAAAACCTACCGAAACTTGATCGCACGCTTTTTTCCCGCGCTCGACGCCGGTTACATGTATTTGCTTCAAAATTTGAATGGTTCATTGGGCTGTTTGCGACTGTTGTTGGAGTAATTACTCAGTTAATAGAGCACTGCACCGGCATCGCAGAGGTCATGGGTTCGAATCCCGTTCAAGCCTGAATTTTTTTTTCCAAGCTTTCTTTTCGCAACTGCTTAAGTTGCATAGTAACTGCGACGATCTTTCTCTTATTTGAGAATTTTTTTGTTCAAAACGAAATCGATTTAGAAACTCCACACTATACGTTTGGCTGATGTTCTGCGTTAGAGCAAACGGCAAATTTGTCATTCTTTCCAATCACTACTTTGCCACTTTGATTAGTTTAACCTTAATGTGCTGACGATACAGACAATTTTCTCTACGGCGGATACCCGCGGGATAAGCTCTAGCATCCCTCAAGTGTCCGCCTTATAGAGAGTTAGTTTATCCTGGCACTTAAAATCAGTGACGCCAGAACTGGAACAAGATCCATATCGTAACAGTAATTATAGTCCTTTTCGATGGTGATCAGTTGAAATAATAGCTTGACTCAAGCATCTCTTACGGTTCATTTCGTGCTTATCTCTGAAAAAAGCAGCATGATGGTTACCCCAATTTTCTTTCTTGATACCAATAGCACTTGCTAAGTTCTGCTTCCACAGCTTAGTTTTAAAGCGCAAAAACATCCCTGTATTAGCAGGCACCACCCATAGGAAACCCGAGTATCTCGAAATGCGCAGTAACAAAAGTAGACACCGTCCTTAAAGGGACAGTATCACGCTAATTTTAGTAACACATCGAAAATCGGAAAGACGCTATTCGGTTGATTGCAGCCAAGATATAATGACAAAATTCCATTAAAAGACTATCAGAATGCCAAGAAACTATCCACGGATATTTTCGCCGGCAGGTGACCAAGATAGAGAGGGGTTTAAATTTGAAAACGTCTGGCGGACGTTTTCAAATTTCGCTGTTGTAACGCATCAAAAATCGCTGGTTGTACTATATTTTGGTTCAACCTTTCGTCTTGGAATCGCTATTAATATTTCTTTAAATTAGCGATTGAAAAATTAATTAACACAGTGTTCAAAGTTTAAATTTAGTGAATTTTGGCCAAAAATCATGATATCTCCCATCGATCTCCCATGATACTGCCCCTTTAAGCAAGTGAAATTCACACGAAAGCACATGAGCCAACTATATCCACGTTGGAGAACGTTTATTTACAGTCAAGTGAATTTCGGACCTTACGCTCGACCAAGTGTAAGCTTCGACATGATTATATCCTTTCTCTGCCAAAAGTTAACACGACCGCGGCTAAGTATGGTCTCAAATCATGGAGATATTTTGCCGCAAAGATATGGAACGAGCTAACAAATGACATTAGCTTTTACAGTTTTTATACCATGAATTGTTGTTCATTTTTTTAGTTCCTAATTTTTGATATATACTTGGCCGTGGATTACCTGTAAACTAACTGATTAAGCAAAGCGTAAATATCGCACGGAACCAGCAAAACATGTCTGCATTGGCGATTCCAAGTTGTTTGGCTGTTTAAATCGTTGCATCATGGGCCATGGATGGTTTGACGCTATAAAGCAATAATTAAAAGTAAAGTTTGAAAGGTGGTAGCACCTCAGGTCTTTGTGGCACAAGTGATAAGGCGCAGAACTTCCATGTCGAAGGTCTCTGGTTCGAACCCCGTTTGGGCCAAGGAATGTTTCCATTTTTTTCTTTTTTAATTAATAAAAAATCCTAAAAAAAATGTAAGTTGCATAGAGTGGGGCATAAATTAGGCCGCTTAACAAGCTTTTATGGCTTTCTTGTAGAATTCACTCTACTCTGAAAATGCGCGATCTATTTCATAAAAGAGGGGGACATATGACACATATGGCCACACAGTAAGAATTGAACCTGAAATTCAGGGAATGAAGTCGAGTTTCCTAGTCAACCAACCTCTCAGCTGATCAATATAAGAGCTGGTGATTCCTAGGGATATGCATCAGCAATATTGATGATTTCTGAGAAAGCCAGAATTAATCTGGGGGACCGCAAGAACTGAACCACAAAAAAGGAGACAATTTTCTTCTAGAGAGCCAAGTATGAGCGACTTTTCACCAAACAGTGAAGGAGACATTATTTTGCTTCATTTCAACCGATGTGTGATTCCAATGGGTACCGTAAGTTAGGGACCTTAAGGAGGTCTGGCTCCTCTACCCTTGCTAAGCAGGAGAGCAGTGATCTGTACAGGCCCCGAAATGATCCTCAACTCCGAGCTGATCCCCAAATTGTCAGGATCATTTCGAGGTCAATTTGTGGATCTATACCGGGTTGGGGATCATTTCGGAGGCTGTACAGATCAGCAGCGGGCGCATCATCAAATGTCATTCCCCGTGGTCTCCGAGGTAACAGTGGGCCTCGGGAATGAGTGGAACAGCTGCGTTATAGTCTAAAGAAGAAGAACCGCCATGATTAGTAACGGCCCCTCTCTTCAGCGACATTTGATCGAAGCTTTCCACATTCCACCATATGATACTGAAGGCGGGTGGGACCAAGTAGATTACAACTGTGCGAGGTTTAATTTTGAAAATCCAACCCAAAGGAAAACAGCCTTTCTACGCAACACAACTTGGCCCATGGTCGAACACCTCATCTTGGCCACAATTTTTTCCCCCTCTGCATGTAGATATACCCAAAATGATGGCAGGTTAGTCGCAATACAAACCTTTTCAACACATGTTGGACAAGAAGTGCGATTTTGGAATCGTTACAACTATTTTAACGGCTACGCAAGGACTTATAGCAACACCATTAAGGTTGTGTACGTTCAACGCCAACATCTGTTGAACGTAATAACGACGTACCCAGTCTAAACCAAGAAGTAAATCAGAGCTAGGCCGCTCAATGTCACTCTCCACATCCCGTTTTCAGAACTGACAATGTACCTTTGTACAGTAAAATCTGTAGCCGGAGCAAGACAGCATGTTTGTGTTCGCCAATGGAGTACAGTAAGTAATGAAATTCACTCCGCCCGGCTTTCAGGAATGAAATCCTTACGAAACAAGGCTCGAGCAAGCAAGATCGATTACTTTCTGTTGTCCTTAATTTAATCAAGTTTCAGATTTACAATCAAATCAAATCAACCGTTAAATCTGAGGTAGGCTTAAAACAACTGTGCGTGGTTTAATTTTGAAAATCCAACACAAAGGAAAACAGCCTTTCTACGCAACACAACTTGGCCCATGGTCGAACAGCTCATCTTGGCCACAATTTTTTCTCCCTCTGCATGTAGATATACCCAAAATCCAAAATGACGGCAGGTTAGTCGGAATACAAACCTTCTCAACACCCGTTGGGCAGGAAGTGCGATTTTGGAATGGTGTTAACCATTTTGACGGCTACGCAAGGGCTTATAAAAACACGCTAAACGTTGTATACAATCAACACCCGTTAAACGTAATAACGGTGTACCCAACCTAGGCCACGGAAGCAAATCAGAACTAGGCCACTCGATGTCACTCTCCACATCCCGTTTTCAGAACTGACAATGCACCGTTGTCCCGTAAAATCTGTTGCCAGAACAAGATAACATGTTTGTGTTCGCCAATGGAGTACAGAAAGTAATGAAACTCACTCCGCCCGGCTTTCAGGAATGAAATTCTTACGAAACAAGGCATGAGCAAGCAAGATCGATTACTTTCTGTTGTCCTTGATCATGTGTATTTAATCTCTCAATAAATTTTAAAAGCTTTGATTTTGCAAAGTCATTCCAAATAAAGAAAATGGAGCAAGGTGTGTCTCACTCTTATTTTCCGGCGTCAAACCCCAATCTCACAAAATTACAAAAATCTCCGAGACTTTGGAACAGAGTTTGTTCACAAATTTCTGTTTTTCAAAGCGTCATCAACTAGTTTCAGTTTTCTACTGTGCAAACAGAACATTCACTGTATAATTTTGTGATTAAGAAGTCAAACCACGAGAAAACCAAGAGAGCAAGCAACAAGAAAGACGAAGAACCCATCAAAAATGGCACACGTTGACTACTTTTAAAGTTCATAGTTTTCCATCCGTCGTCGAGTCTACCTCAATCACTGATCTGCATGGTTTCTATCGTGATGATTATTTGTGCAAAAAACATTTATTTCGGCTGTCGAGATTAGTAATTGCCTTGAAACATTTACCACAGTGCCACTCGATAAGGTAGCTTCGGAAAAACGAAAGCCCCTACCTCCTCCCCCCATCCACTTAGTGAAGCCTCCGGTGTTTTAGACAAACACACTTCACGCAGTTGTTTCATTAAGAAAATACGTCAAACGCTTGTTTATATTTGCATGCATTACCTCCCCTCTGTCCTTTGTCGGGTTTGTCGGGTCCTGGTACCAAAAAGCCTTTCAATTGGCAAACAATATGTACATAGCTGAAATATAATTAACATGTCGGTTATTGAGGCAAGCTTCCCTCGAGGGGCGAAGTTTTTTCGACAAAACAGCCCGAGCCAGCCGAGAGACGATTTACAAATGATCATGAACTAGTTCGGAGAACTATTGAGACGAATGGGGAATTTTCCGTCTTGATTTAGCTTTATTTGGGAAAATCAAGATCTCTGAGACACCATGTCAACCCAAAGGTCTTTGCGTTGTAACTGCAAATCCAGCTTGCTGCACTTTTGAAGAATATACAGTTCAACCGAGCAAAGGTAATTAACTTTCCATGCAGTATACTTTTGCTCTTAAATAGAGGCGAGTCGCAAGCTTTCATGACTAGTGTATTGTCATCGGATAGGAATAAGCGTTTCCTCGACTTATTTTCTCAACTCGAATATTTGGACGTCGACTAGTTCACAGAGTAAAAATATATATATACTGAGTAATGAAAGATTTATAGATTAGGTATCCGGTCAGATCGTTCGAAGTCAGATCGTTCCACAGTAAAGTCAGATCGTTCCACAAAAAAAGTCAGATCGTTCCACTTAGAAATGGTCAGATAAAACGATGAACTGATGAAAAGATCATGTACCTGCATTCAGTAAATACCCATTTTCAAGTCGTCACAATTTTTAAAACATGATGAAGCTTAAACATTCCAAATTTCGTTCGATCCCTGACAACGATTTTAAATTTAGCTGTTTTCACAAAGAGCAAATCGATGAACAATATCTTTCTCAGCCTACAATTCCTTGTGATGTACCTATAAACAATGTTTTAGCTAGAGGAGTACATTTATAATTTCTAGAAAATCTCTGAAGCTAATTTCTCTTTTATCGTACGAAAGCTCTTGAATTAATGAACAAAAATGTCCCAACGTTTTGAAGTTATTGCTTCACTTTCTCTATGTAGCATACAAATTTTGTGCTTAACGTGTTAACAGCTCGACACCGAACCACGAAAAATCACAAATTTCTCCTCCCAATCGACTAGTTATGTGAGTTTGCCGACACTTGTGTTTAAACACAACTACGAGTAAAGCAACCTTGCAGTTGATTTGCTTACTTCTTTCTAATTAAATAATCAAGTGCAGGTCGTATTTATAGCAGGTCAAATTTATGCTTTATGATTACAAGGTCGGTGGTTATGTGATGGTACAATTTGCACCAAGCCCGTGGTGTCACCCTTCAGAGCCCAATCCATTCCAGAAAAGTTCTTGGGAAAAATTACACTAAGTGGTACTTTGAGCGCGAATATGGTACTTCGTAGCCCATGTACTCTGCGTATCTTGAAGGGCTCCTTTGTTTACGAATAAACTGGTGCCCCAATACTGACCTAGTTATATTAGCATGTTTCTGCCGCTAGACGTGTTGTCATAGTACCTCTAATTTCTTGAATGCATACTTGTATTGGACCTTCTCGAACTAATCGATATTACCCTGGATGTGAGGGTCTCTGACGGCGAAGGCGTATTCCAGGGTAGGGCGGACGAGTATATTGTAAGCAGAAGTCTTACATTGTAAGTGAAGTCGATCTGATCCTCAGGATCATTCCCAGGAAAGTTTACAGATGTCAAATTACTTTGCTGGTGATGTTTTAACCAGCGTTGACTTATTGCCTTATGACTTATTAACACTTAAATTTTAAAATTGACTTAAAAACATAAGACCACCAGCAATAATTGACTGTTGTCATTTGCTATCAGTTTCTGGTGACTGCTTTAAATATTAAAAGCTAGCATCTGTTACCAAGGCAATAATTTCCATGTTCTTTTTTAAACCCCAGTTTCGGTGTGACCAACAATGTTTAGTTCTGTTCCTGACTTTGAATGTGCCTGGCAAAGCCATTGCTATAATCTGTTACTTTTCTTAAACTGCTAGCTGAGAGAGTTTTACAGGGAAAAAAATTTGTTTCTGTTTGTTTTTATCATGGCAATGTTCATGTATTTCCAAAGTGGGCCAGAAAGTTGTTTAACAAAATCCTGTTCCACGCATCCTTTTCAAGGCTTGAATATAATAATTATTTCAGCAACAAACCTCTTTACCTCACACGATTAAATTGCATTATCACTGTTTGGGCAGTTTCTTATACATGAAAATTTCCTTTCAATAGTCTGAAAAAGTCTGAAATGTTGAACACGAAACAACACAACTACAGTGCTTCAACTCAGGGAGTGAAGTCTGTTTTGTAATGTTTGGGCAACCAATAAATTGAGCCATGATTTCAAAATTTCAATCCAATGAATTTTGTGAGCCCTTCACAAAGCAGATAACTGTCAAGTTACTCTAACTTTTCAACAAAATTTTTTAAAATAGTAAAGTATGTCACAAAAATCATTTTGGAGAGACAAGCACACTGGTATCATCATTCATCTTGCTTCATTCTTCCAATGAACTGCCAGTATGCAGCCAATTTCAATGAAAGCATTCCACCAATTAAAAATTCAATGTCCCCAAAAAATAGTGATATTTTCTGTAGGGAGAATTTGTTTTCTCCAGGGAAAGATGTTGTGTAATCAAAATCAATTGCACGTGCATGCTTCATATTCCCATTGTGTACGCTGATAATGTCAGCAAGCAAATACTATACCATAAGGAAAAAAAATTTCTCCCACATTGAAAATGTCATAAAAATTAATAATATTGGTTCATTCATTAGCTGTGCGTTCATTGAGATATGAAGCACTTGGGAAGTTTGAAGAGCACTCAAGTAGCTAGAGTTGAACTCTTACACGTCTTTCATGTTGTCCGAACTTCCTACATGCTCTATATCTCGATGAACATATGCTGAGACATAAACCAACTGTTGCATAATGGTGACATCTATCAGTATTGATTGTCATTGACTGCTATCTCTCGTTGATTTTATTTGTCATTTCAAAGGTTAGACAGTATGCAAAACAGGAAAATAAGAATTATTGTTATATACCTAGACTTTCACTCAACAAAACGAGCACTGTGATTGGTTGATTCTTGGTCACGTGCCCCTGATCAAATACAAATGTATCCTGACCGGGATACAATTCCGCAGTCGTTGCCCTCTCAGTTGTTTGTTTGTTTGTTTGTTTTGCTGTGATTGTTGAAGAGAAAGTCTAAATATATATATCAAAGCACTTAATGTATGGTCCCTCGGGAAACTAGTTAGTTTTGTTTTCCCTCGAGTCCTGATGTTTCCTGAGACGAAAGGAAACATCAGGAGTCTCGGGAAAACAAAACTAACTGTTTCCCTTGAGACCATACATTAAATTTATATTACTGGTGTCCAAAACCCGACAGGGGGGCTGTGACTTGTAAATGTTGATGCCAGTATTCAAAGATCATGTTAACAGTCCTTTGTTTCATTCGGCATTCCCTCTCACACAAAATATGGTATTTTCTCTCCTAGATCCACATCATTTTTGCCTGGAGACGCTGTGATTAGGGCATCTAACTTTTAATCAGAGTTTCAGTCGGAAGACTAGGTTAGTCTCCTCACCCAAATGACAAATGGGTACCAGTGACATACTGCTGGCAGAAACCCACTGATGGACTAGCATCCCATCCAGTGGGTCTATAACAATTTATGAAGTTAGCCTCTGGAAGTAAGGGCCACATAAGCTCTGACATAACAACTTTACCTTTTACCTTACCTGAAAGTGCACTTTCCCTCTGGCCCATATTCTGTCCACGATCCACAATATTTTTGCCTGGGAATTTTTCCACAAGACCAGGTTGCCAAGATTTGCTTTCTTAGATGCTCCATATCACCTCACAAATTCTGAGAAAATTAATCTGCGCATGAAAAAGGAGAATTTCTTAGAAAATGCAAGTTTTCCCCTAGTATAAAAATGTCAACATTAATTATATTAACAATGTGCAGTGCCAGGGAATATCCATACTCCCCCTGGGAAGCTTTTTGTTTTGCACCCCATCCCCTCCCCAACCAGGAAATGTCAGGTTAGTTTCATCCTTTGCTTCTAAATTTTTGATTAAGACCCCCAGTCCCCCTAGGAAATATTTACGATCTTCCATGGGTTGGGTATGGATTTATTCTGGAACTGCACAACACTGGAAGGAAATAAATTAATCCACAGCAAAAATTGACAGCAATGGGCTTAAGCATGTGCATGTGTTCTTAGACCATGCATTGAACCCAGTGATTAAGCCACTAGACAAAAAAGTAAGAGTTTTCTGTAAATTTTTAAGAAGGAAGCAAAGGGAATGGCATGTTCCGTCGAAGGAAGTAATTTTGATGGTAAACCAGCGTACAAAGAAAGTTGTGTCCCATAGCCTGGGGCTAGTGGATTTTGTGATCCGTCTAGCAGATTGTGACCATCACTTGCCCGACGGGCTATTAAAGTTTTTTGGGGAATGAAAATTACAAAATTACTGTAAGACATACTTTTTTAACTTTCACCGAAAGCTGTTTTTCAAGCTGATCTCACAATTAAAAGGAAAATCTTTTGAAAATAGGATTAAATTTCATGCCTGACATAATGCGTGAAATTTTTCCTTTGAAGTCCAGTCCACGCAATCTTCAAGTAAAAATAATTTGAAATATGACTTACTCTTGCTAAATAAGAATTATTTCAAAGAAAGCTAGTTGTCTGTATTATGCTTCACTACTCTGGTAAGAAAGTTATTCAGTTACGTTCATGGTTTTGCATTGTCACGTGCATTTCAATAAATTCTACACGGTATGCATTAAACAAGATGATGAAAATTTATTGATCATGTCCTATTGCTTTCCCATAAACTATCAGATGTAAATTGCAAAAAATGAAACATTTTTTTTTCCTTTGAAACCTTTTTCAAAGCTGACTGGATCTAAAAACGTTCAATTCAACAGAAATTCTGCACTGATGCGTGACATGGCACTTTCCGCTTTCGGGTGAAAACTGACAGCCAAACTATTTTTTATTTTTTTTCAGAAAACTAATCTACTTGATGTAATACTTTTGTATGAGAAGCAAAAATATGATGAAAGATGTCGAGTTCTTATACAGCAAAAAGATATGATTAGCAGTGAACTTTTCAGTTAATAAAAGTGCTCCTTTCAGCTGAAGACATTTTCTGGTGGGAAATACAATTTTTTGGCAACAAAATGCACAATCAAGTTCTGACCGCACTAGCCGGCAGCTTTCCTCATTGTTGCATTAACGTGTCTACTGGGAATTTGTTTAGTTTCAAATTGGTTTTTCTCAGAAGATGTCCGTAGATTAATTCCAAATTGCGAGATGTATGTTAGTCATCCACGTGTTGCACGTGCTGAGATTCATACACATATTCATCACTTGTTTCTTCATGAGACCATCCTTTAAGTATCTGGTTCATGTATGTTCTAATGATTACAAAATGTAATGAGACTTTGAAGAGGTAGGAAATACAGCTTCTAGTTAATGTACATGTAGAAATTTTCATAAGAGGTTTACATTAACTAGTCAGTTAGACGTGTTAAATCATGTTCAGGAAAAACATTTGCAAGTTTTTTGGAACTTCTTCCTGCTTGTTTCATCTTAATTCTTTACTCCATCATTTAATCACCAGTTGCATTTATAATGAAAGAAAGACAAAGGCATTCACAACCAAAGATTAACAGTGAGTCATTGTGCCAATGTGTTAAGTTCTTACCAGGCCAACGTATTTTACCGTTAATTAAAAGTTTTGTTAAATCATGGTGCCATGGATTATCAATTATTAATAAAGCAGCTAACTATACAGTCGAACCTCCACTAACGGCCACCTCTCTACAACGGCCACATTTTTTTGTCCCCGCGGACAGTCCATACATATAAGCTATTGTTTAAACCTCTCTACAACGGCCACCTCTCTACAACGGCAACAGCCACTAAAGTGCGTCCCCAAATGCCAAAATAACCTCTCGACAACGGCCAGTACAGTTTTTTTTTGTAAAAGACACCTTTTTTATAAACTGTTGCAGTAATTGACATTTATCTTCGGAACATTACCTTTCTGTATCCATTTGATTGTGTTCCATTTAAATGCTGCAGTAAGCATAAATTGTCTACAATAATATAGCGAATGTTGCGAACCTTGTTCGTTTCGTCTTGTTAACATTTTGATTCAAAATATTATTTTATTATATTACGTTGTATTGTGTATTTTATCTATATATATTATTTAAGATTGGATTGCCATTATAGGCTGCAGTAAGCATGAACTTGGCACAATAAACACGTTGCACTTCCCGAAAAAAAGGTGTCATATTACACCCCTACCTCCCCATAACGGCCACCTCTCCACAACGGCCACTTTCTTCTGTCCCCAAGGTGGCCGTTGTGGAGAGGTTCAACTGTAATTACTAGTCGTGTAATTAATAATTACCTTATTAAAACACGTAGTAAATAAATTAGTACTAATTGTAAATGTTGTTTTCAGGCTAGTTAAAATGACTTCCAGGCTAGTACGTGCCCGAAAGGCAAGCTGTAAAGCTGACTTTCTTTGCACCCTGGTAAACCCTAACAAAACCCAGGGTTGGAGGGCCTCCCTAGGGTAAACCCTTAACCTAACTTTGGGCCCACATGACTTCAGGTCATGGTGTGGGGTTGGAGACTGCTGGGCTGTGGTCCAAGATATGGACCAATAGGCTGTGGGCAAAGAAACAGAATTTGTTGAGACAACAGGAACAATTTATTTTAACACCAATTAGTGCAAAAATTCCAAAATGGAAACAATGTTCATGGAATTGTCCCTAAATGTAAGGGTTAAGTAAAGAAATCTGACCACTTCAAGCATTTGTCACAATGTCCATGATACGGGCAGATCTCCACCCTTATAAATCAATGCTTTTTCCTTTTTGGAGTGCATTGAGAATTTGGGGCTAAAATAATGGAGGTTAAGCTGGCAAAATTTACTGACGCACCATTTAATTAATGACATGGAAATTAATGTTAACAAAAATTAGCACAACAGAAAATTAAATGCAAATTCTTAAAATTCACGTTAATTTCATGAAGCATTAATTTCCTATAATAAGGTTAGTTATTGTCAAGCAAATCATAGCAACAAAGTTAAGGTCATTCCAAAATTATCTTTGCACGTGTTCCTCAGAAAAAAAAATTGTATGAGCACTGTTTTTATAGAAATCCTAAAAACTCTATATCACTGTAACACTTAAAATAATAAACTGTAGAATCTGAAGACAATGCTACTTTTAAATATAAATTTTTGGTAGGCAACTTCAAGTCCTGAAATTTAAAACTGACAATGAATGCTTTCACTGGATTTTTTTTCCCCTCACATTAATGCAGATATCCTAACAAACTGGACTATACTACTCAGGGGATTGCGCCAACAAAGGGTGTCAGACTCTCAATATTTCCATTGGTTCCAGAGAAAATCTACTGTACAGTTTGTCTCAACGTATGTCCAGAAATGTACCCGCCCCTGAAATTGGGTACTTAAGGACCGTGCCTACTAATACCCGGTTTATGACAATGCGGAAAAAGTAGATCTTAGCAAGGGCTATTGGAATCCAACAAGAAAATTGGGGGTAACCACGCATTTTTCAGAGATAATTAAGCAACAATATCTCTTAAATGCGCCAAAATATAAAGCAACGTATGGGATTTTTTCCTAAATTGACGCTTAATTATCTCTGAAAAATGCATGGTTACCCCCAATTTTCTTTTGAGATACCAAAAACATTTGCTAAGTTCTGCTTTCTCCGTATAGTTTTAAACCGCGCAAAAATATTCCTGTATTAGTAGGCACCACCAATAGGAATCCCGAGTATCTTGCGATGCGCAGAACATATGCGCAGTAACAATAGTAGGCACCATCCTTAATATGAGACAAACCTTTGCCATTTTCAAATGACTTCATGTTTGACAGAATTATTTGTGTTTTAGTAAGAATGTGTTTAGCTAAGAATTTAAGGTACTGTAGGGGTAATGTTGTGGTGCCTATCATACAGTACAAACATCTCATTAGCATGCATTTCTGGACATTTCTCGACTCGTGCATGTAGTTTTTGCACCCTATTACAGCCACTGTCAATGAGACATGCCACCAACCAGTGGAATAAACAACAGAGAAAATATCTGCAGAGACTCATGGCAAAACAACCTTTGGAACCCACAGGAAGGGAATGGCAGTTAGGTTCTCCCTGTTTTACTTCTGTGCACATGTATTGTAGTCAACAATGGGAAGAACAAAATTAAAAGTTCTGGTGTGTTGCATTGTTGTGCCTATCTGATGTCTCTCAGTCCTCGTTCTCCAGTCAGTGAAGTTTAAGGTTGTTCAAACCAGGAGCCCTGACTTCACTCTTTGCAAGAAATTTTTTTATCGCATCACAAAATTTGCTTTATTCCTTCTCTTGGGATCATGGCTTAGCTTTGGTTTGTATCAAAGCCTTTTTCCTTTTTTATGGAATGCAACACACAAGTAACAATTAATTCAAGTTGTAGCTATGATGAGACATATTCTGTTCAACATATTGGGTTCGATTATCATGGGCAACCTATTAACAGTTTTGATGCTGAAATTCAAGGTAAAACAGGCCCGTAGCAAGGCTAAAACAACTGGAGGGGCTGAGCAAAAAATGGTCAAACAAAACTACTCTTCCCCCCCCCCCCCCCCGGGCCGGTCACTCAAAAAACAGACCGATTAAACAGTTTTAAAATGCAATGGCAGAGAACATCAAAAAAGCAGTAGATTTAGTAAGTAAAACAATAACTTTGCACCTGCATCACACTTTTTGGTACAGTTCTTTGCCGTTTCTTTTACGCAGACTACCACATGAAATTTCCTAATTTCACGTTTGAAGGAGGACATAAAAAACGACGACAGATTTTTCTTTCGCATTTTAAATTTGGAATCAGGCAGTAAGAATCCGACTGTAGGAGAGGACATACTTGTGCAGCTTTTGATAATTACGCGTGAACACTAAATTGTTATAAACTAAGGGCATTTATATTGCTATCAATGAGCGGATGTCAGTTTATTTCAACAGCTGTCAGGGCTTGAAATTGGTTGATTTCGATCCATTTTGGTTCTTTTTTCTGATTCACAAGGTACCGTAAGAGTGCCTTTGTTGTTGTTGTATATAAAAACAAACTGTTAGCGAAGGAAACTGACAGGCACCGTAGTAAACAAATTATTGAAGGTTGTGAAAAGGCACTTTCAGCATTAGAGTTCTAGACTGATTGATCAGTGCACATTTATTTGTTTTACTTATATGTTTTTTAGCACATTGATTTTGTAACTTCCAAAAATTCTGGGGGGGCTCAGGCCCCCCCTGCCCCTCCCCCTGCTACGGGCCTGTAAAAATAGTTTTGTGGCTACTAAAAAGTTATTATAATTATGGGTTTGAATGAAAATTCCCATATGGTGTAAGTTTCTGCAGTTATCATATGCTAATGAAAAAATTTAGGCCCCCTACAGTCTGAACTCTCATATGGAACCACCTCCTGTTAGTGACCATCCGATCTTGACATTTTAGGTGGTCACTTACGGGAGGATTGACTGTATGGTACATGAAATTAAAGCTTCAGGATGAACACAGCCTGGAAAAAGTTTAGTGAGGAGTCCATGCATTTTGGAGATTACAACACTTTAGTGGCTATTAACTTTATAAAGTTATTTTCCTCAATAACTCACACAGATTTAAAGACTTGCAATGATTTTTCTATTTACAGAAATTGCCTTATACATTTAAGGTATTCCTGGAGGCTAAATCGAATCTTTCGGATCATGACCTTTTTTTAACATATGCGAGATTACTTGAAATGCGACCCGTAGGCCAAATTTCAGAGATCAGGACTGAAGCCTTCGCGAGTAATAAGCGAGATAAGTTTGGTTTCTATGGGGTCTTTCGCGGGGAAAACACAGACTGCCTACTGCGAAAATCCTTTCGTCTTCTTCGTGTACAATTCCCCAAAGAGTATGATGTTGACAGATCTGTCAATAGTGCTCTCTTTTACATGAAAGATGAGACTGTTCTGGAGTTCTGTGAGTTCTATATGGATGAAATAAAGTTATTGTCTTCACTACAGACATTATCTTTCGCGATTAACTCACTGGTGAGCGATATAGGAAATGAAAGCATGGATGCTCTTGACCCGGAATTTCCTCAAAACCGGTAATTTGAACTTCTCAGCATTGCTTCTTTTGATCTATTGCGTGATTAATATTGTTTGTAGTAATACCGCAATTCCCTTCTTAGCGCGATTACTTTACGAATAAACGCTATTTCTTCTTTTCAACTCTTATAGCCAACTACCTAACAGCACACGCTATTCCAATATTTCCCCTTCAGGTTTGCTGGAGCCCCGAACAGGTAAGGGTGGCGCGAAACCCAAGGAACGATTATTTAGACTGCGAGCAGTCGTACTTCTTCCCCTCATGTCACGCACAAAAAGCAACGGTAAAATTATGCGGTTTCGCCGATTGCTAGATCTATCGCGCGCTAGATGCGTCCTACAAACATTAGGAGAAGACTGTCTCTTGAATCTTGAAGCCAGGAGAGAAATGCCAGCGACGAAGTGATGATTCAAATTGCTCTAAACACGTTCTCGAACCATTTCCAGAGCCTTGGGCATCGTGAAGGCTTTTCGACCAGCCTTTCGGATTGCTCACCGCAACAATTAAATCTCTTTTTGCAATAAGTAAGCCACTCTATGCAATAAAAAAATCTATAATATATCTCTCTCTATGAACCATGAATTTGATTGTTTTCCAACATCTCTTCCATAAGCATCGCATCAAATATTGAACGTGTCAACACACGCTGAGAGGAGACCATCGAGGTGTCGTTGCTAGGTGAAGGTGATAAGCTGAACGCTGATTGGTTTTGCGGGAAAAATGGACACTATGTATGGGCTTTTCAGCCATATTTGGGGGCCTTATTTTGCGTTTTACCGCTGGAAATAATAATTGTGGATACCGAAATCAAGGCCGCCATTGAAATAAACAGAAATCCATCGAACATGAGCAATTTTGGGCAATTTTTGGCCGATTTACGCACAGAAAAGGCTTACGATGTTTGAGATTAGGGAATATTCATTATGTTTTCTTCAAGACGATATGGCATAGATGCTTGAACAGTTTTAAACTGCATGAGAAAAGGAAACTTTACACCGCAGTGCGCAACAGAGAGTGCATTGGATCGCGAGAGAGTGGACCTTACTTTCCATGAAGGTAAACTTTGTGAAATTTTGCTCTTAAAACAGTTCAAAACAAAACTACAATGCGCACTCTGGTGGAAAGATGTGTTTTTGTGTATTTTAACTGTGTCCCAAATTTTAAATGAAAATAATAAATTCCCGTTTGCATTTGATTGATTTTAGAAAATTTCTTATGAATGACAGCACCCTTAAATTCTTAAAATTCCAGACATACCATTAAATATTTCTTGTAAAAACTAATTTTTTGGGAATCTATATGAATTGATGAATTAGTGGTATTAAAATGACATCTGTATCTTAAATATTGGCTTAGAAACAATGTTTTTAATTAGTGTTTAAAATTGAGCGAATTTAAGCCTCCAGGAATACCTTAAATGATTGTTTTCCTACTTTGAATCACCACAGTGAACAAATAACACTCAGATAGGTAACAAGGAAGCAGGGCCACGTTTTTCAATAAAGGTAGATTAGTGATATAGACTGAAGTATACCAATAAATTGTTGTGAAAAATACTGCACTGGTTATCAATGAATTGAAAATTTGGAATTTGACATAAGTTGCATCCCTCCCACAGGGACTAGGCCAGTACCCACTTATTCTTCTTGCACCTTGCATCAATACCCCGGCGTCAGGGTGACCATGGTACCATGGTTTTTCATTGCCAACCATGGTTGACCATGGTCGACAGTGTTGTGACCATGATGCCTGACCATGGTGACTCTTTACTGCTGACCATGGTTCATGGTCAACCATGGTTAAAAAATATCACTATCAAGTATTGAAAGATACTGTGTAGAAAGTTGCAGTTGATGTGTGTGAGGATGAAGAAAAGTGATTTTCATCAATTTTAGATCACATTTATAAGCACTGAAGTGAAATTACTGAACACCATGGAAAACCATGTTCAACCATGTCCAACCATGTTCAACCACGAATGTCACTCATGCGCTAGATAATAAATTCGCTAATACAAAATTAAAATTTTTTTTATGTTTCAACACATTTACAGCATAAATTTTTGCTGATTCACTATAATAACTATAACAGAAAGGAAGATAAAATAAAACTTTAACACTTTTGTGTCGCTTTTTGTCAACCATGGAATACCATGATTGACCATGTTCAAGAGGACTAACCCTGAATAGTGATTTTTAGTATATGTTTTTCTTCACTTGGAGCTCTTGTCTAGTTAGCAGGACAAGTGGTAGTCCTTGTTTTAAAAATTCTAGCTTGCACACGAGGCTTATGCGGGGAAATTTAATCTTTTCACGTGCAAATGGTTTCTAATATATTCCCCCGCCTGAGCCTCCATTGCAAGCTCGATCCAGTTCAATACCAAGAATACAAATATGGTCTATTCACATGTATAATTCACAGTTTCTTTATTGTAGGTTTTAATCTTAACCATGGCAAATTTTAATTAATATGCAACAATACTAAAAAACATGAGCTTACAATTTTATTATTGGTCGTACACTGAACTGCATTTGTGAAAACACTATTACTTTCAAACCTTCTTTGATGAATCTTGACTCCATTAAATGCCAAAAAGAACAGCAATGTTTTGAATCATAATTCCAACGACCTTCATGCGCAATGCTAGCTTTTAAAATGAGCAAGAAAGCGACTGCATGCAGCTGGAGTCTGACTGAGTACCGGCAGCCATCTTGGATTTCATTCAGACTGGGAAGACTGGGCATGAACAAAGCCATTTTGGTCAGCAGATATGGCACTGCAGGCTCGGGTAAAGACCGTTTCATTTTAGATTTTAGGCGGGATTCAAGCGTTTAGGAGACATTTCCTCTGGATTTTTTAAGCTAAAAAATGATGGATTAAAGCAGCAAATGTGGATAACTACTTTTAGAAAGAGGTAAGATTTCACACAATAATTTTGATGAAAGACTACGTGACAATTCGTGATTTTATAGATCTTCTGGGCGAGTGCAATTGCCCCTCTTGAATTTTATAGAGCAAATTCAAGATTTTTGAAGTAGACTTTCTCTATTTATTTTTAATACAAAGCTTTCGCATTATTGTTTTTACGGGGTAATAAATATTATTATTATTTGTAGCCGGTTTGATATAATGTCTTGGTATAAGCTGAAGACTTACATGATCTTGATTTGAATGAAGCATGGAGATCAGTTCATGATCAACTTCATCAGCCCAATTTGGGTGTATATTTTTGTAACTGTCACCTCAGATGTTAGAATGCACTCGTTTTACTCAGAAACCAACAAGATGACACTGTGATCACTCAGAAGAACTCACTTAAAGCGCTCAATTTTCTGTTTTACTACAGATTTTCAACTCAATATTGTTGTCAAGCCGATACTCAAGACTGTACTGAGCTTCAGAGTGAAGTTACCAAATCCTGCTCAACAAGATAAGTCGACCACTATGATCGTTGGACTCTTAGTTTTAACTGATTCATTTTGTTATGAACCGTGCCTTTTGCTACTACTGTACTACTTAGGAACATTAATTACATGAATTTACATGAATGTAAAGCCTGATCACAGAAGATTAATAAATTCCTGTCTATCCCTCAGTCACTACTTGTGGTTAAAGCCTTTAGTGTAATTTTAAGCTTTATAAATGAAGCTGTTTCCATTATATTATGGCAAAGCATGAACAGTGAAATGTTTTCATCAATGAATTCCATGGAAATTCATTAAGAATGCAGTTGTGTTTTCAATGGAATAGTTCTTGTGATTAATCAATAACTTCCAGATTTTAAACGGTACCAATCTAGTGAAGCATTGACAGGCTCTGTCATGGTTGACCATTATGTTATATATTATATTGGTATGTTATTTAAATAGATCAAAAATAAGGCATGTTTGACCATGGTTTTCCATGGTATGTATCAAACTAAGGACATGTTTGACCATGGTTTTCCATGGTTTGTATGAAACTAAGGACATGGTTGACCATGGTCAAACATGGTATGTATCAAACTAAGGACATGGTTGACCATGGTCAAACATGGTATGTATCAAACTAAGGATATGGTTGACCATGGTCAAACATGGTATGTATCAAACTATGGACATGGTTGACCATGGTCAAACATGGTGTTTAACCATGGTCAACCATGATTGACCCTGTTTCTTTCCACAGCCAGCTTGACCATGGTCAGCCATGGTCGGCCTTGTGCCATTTAACGTTCATGGTCGACCATGGTTAAACCATGGTTGCACCATTGTCAAACCATGGTTGACCATGGTTGGCATCCATGATCAACCATGTTTAAACCATGGTTGACCATGGTATGTCCATGGTCCTGTTGCAGGGGTAAGAAGTTCAGTACAGTAAAGTGGTTGAATGGGTAATTCATGTTTATAAACCTCTGTAAGTTTGCACTTAATATAAGGTCTTGTATTGTTGGTACAGTTTTTGCTTGATCAAAAATGTGTTATTTCCCATGTTTCTCTATTTAAAAGCTTAAAAAAATAATAATATACAAGTTTGGGACTTTGCTCTAAAACTGACTGCTAATAGTATGGTTCTTTGTCCACAATGCAGTCAAAAGGGTTTAGTGTTACTGTACGAATTCAAGAATGCTAGCCCTACCAAATAAGCTTATTTATAAAATACAATTTTCCTATTTACATTTTCTAACCTGGATGAGACAAAACTGAGACCTCAGACCCAAAAAAACTGAGATCCCCTGAGCATGTCTAAAGCACAGACCCCTGCCATGGGTATCTGAAACAAATGTTCAGATCTGAAAAAACTCAGACCCAGTGTATATATACCTTGTCTTGTGATACCTTACACAAGTGTTTGCCTCAAGCAGTGTGTTCACCTGTCAATACATCATATAGAAAATGAAATGTGCAGTTCAAAAAAATATCCATACTCCCCCCATGGAAGGCTTTTTTGTTTTGCACCACTCTCCCCCTAGGAAATTCTAGTTTACCTTCATACTTGGCTTCTAAAATTTTGGCTTTTTAGACCCCCTCCTACTAGGAATTTCTGATGAGCTTCCTTGGGGTGGGTATGGATTTTTTTCTGGAACTACACAATCTGTAGAAAGTGCAAAAGTCAATTTGGGATTTTAAAAAAAATCAGTGATCACACTGCACTGACCATAAAAATAGTACCTCAGAGATTCAAATCAATTCTTGGTTACTTATGCAAATTACTAAACAGCACACATACCCTCGGTTGTTTTATTTTAATTTTTTTTATGCACAGAAATTGTTGGCCAAAACTAACAACTTGAATAATCCACAGATGTTTGTCATACACAATTTTCATAATTCGAAAACCTAAAACTTGTGATGTAGGCAAACAGTTAAAGGCTAAATTGAATAAGCATTTTGTAAGGAACAGTCGTAAAGATTGAATCACAAATTTGAAATGAATTAATTTAAATGAAAAATTTGTGCAAAAGCCACATCATGATGCAGATTTGATTATTAGCAAGAGGTAAACATGACCCTGAATAAACCAAGATACGAGTGAGTTTTGTCACTCTATCTCTTTACAGAGCAAAGATTTTTGACAGAACTTTCCGCAAAAACACACTGGTTTCAGTAAGACTGGGTTGCATCACTTGGAGGAATTAAAACCTTTTCTTCTGAGAAGGCAGACTTGTTCATTTTGAAGAGACTGATGCTGAATCTATCTACTGTAGTTTATCCCTTACAGATTGAAAAATCATACCCTTTGCTGCTTAGCATACAAAAAAAAATTAATAAATCCATGGGATGCAAGACAATTTATATACCATTAGACAGTTATTCCAATTGTTTTGCTCATTCTTTCTTTTCTTTTTTTGAACTTACAGTAAATTTACTATTTAAAAATTACTCTAGACTTCCATTGTGTCTCATTTGTTGTGTGTAAAATCACCCATTAAAACACAGTCTACCAGAACTTAAATTTCCCCTAACGTCACATTTTACATCAAAACTGGGAAACAATTTCTTTCATGTTATTAGACACCGACACAGAAAAGACTGGCAAGAGTCAGTTCAAACTCACCAACTGGAAAGAAGACCGCATGAGGGGCCTTGGGCCAGTGACCCTACACCAAGGGCGATGTGGCTCACACCTGCAAATGTGAAAAAGTGTGTGAGTTCTACAATAAAGTGGCAAATATAATGGGATGTTCACTGTATTAAGCACATGTTCATAGATCTGAACATGCACATGTTCATAGATCCGAACATGCACATGTTCGGATCTGTCGTCTGTGGAACGATTTACCGCTTAGTTTAAGGGAATCAAATGCCTTGTCAATCTTCCGTAAGAATTTGATGAACTTTTATTATGATAAGTTTAAAGTTGATTTTTTTTAAACTTTACATTGTACGTATTTCACTTGATTGATCCATTTGTGTAATTTTTAAGATAATTTTATTACTTAATTAATTCTATAGATTTGTTCATGATGTAATAATAGGTGACTTATTTTTAAGAGGTGTGGTACTCTGTTTTAAGCCTACCTCAGATTGAACCGTTGATTTGATTTGATTGTAAATCTGAAACTTGATTAAATTATGTGCTGCCAAATAAGGGAATCACATATTCGGAGTAAGACCTCAGGAACTGTGGGTTCAGAGGTTATTGCTTGCTAACATTAACTTTAATTTTATGCTAAAATATCACAAGAAACATCCACTTTAATGATGTGCAAGGACTTGATTTGAATACCAAGGCCAAATCATCACTTTCATTGGTTTTGCACAGGCCCTTCTACGTTCGCAGCTTCAGAACGTACACAATTTTGAATATATCATTGCCAATATGATCATCAGAGACGGAAAAACAGTTTTCACCATGAATATAGAATTTCAGGACTAATACACAAGGTAGGGAAAGTTAAAGTACTCTAACATGATATGAAATAAATGGAATTGCAAAAAACCTTTAAAAGAAAAGAAGAAGGAACGCTTCAAAGTACAATCTTCACATTTTCACTCCTATAAAGGCCAAAAACTTGCAACAAGTCTTTAAAGTGCAAAATTTGCTTCTGTCATATCACAAAAGAGGTAATGACTTACAACTAAATAATGCAATCATTTAACTTAAGATGCTCGTCAAGCTGCAAAGTTGGACCAAACAACTGGCTTTTGATAATTGTGTGATCCACCAGCAAAACAACAATCATGATATAACTCCAGAAGAGCTCTCAATTCAAAGATTTTTTAGTGACCTAACCATCCTGGGGATCCGGGAGTATGTTCCTGGTTTTAATGCCTCATTAATTTCAAAAGACCCTCAAAACGTCTTAGTTCTCTAGAGTGGGAGCCTTAAGGTGGCTCCATAGGGTTTTCACTTATAATATGGCACACACTATGTTACACATCGAAATCCAGTTTCCTCTTATTTTCTTTCTACAGATTCATTGAATAAGATTAGATTTAGTTAAACATCTAATGATAAAAATAAGCGAAAGAAGTTTTACACTACGTTTCGATATCAAAACGTAGTGTAAAACTTCTTTCGCTTATTTTCATCATTAGATTCATTGAAATCACCCAAAATGTAAAAATCAAGAACAAAACTGTTTCCTTGAACCCTTGCTGGTAAAATAATGCCTTTCAGTCTCGAGTTAAAACTACTCAAACACAGGCATTTATTAGTATGTGTTAGGCTTTGATTTTAATTTTTTTCCATACCCTTCAGTGAAATCTTCTGAAAATTTTACAGAGCAAAAAAAATTTTTAAGAGCAAAAAAGGTAGGGGTTACAAAGGCAGATTCTTTGCTTTTTGCAAATTTGTGGTCTTTAATTGCCACAGTGCCTAAAATCTTGTCTTATAATTTTTTTGTGAATACCGAGCCCTAATTAGAGTAAATTATTTGTGCCAGTTTTTAGGCAATTTCACCGAAGAAAACACAAGAAAATCTAAATGATAGTTTACATTTTCATGGACAATAATGACATCTTAGAATAGGAATTCACCAAGATTGCTATTTGACCATGCGTATGTTTCTTTCCGCTGTACATGTTGATGTTAATAGGGTAAAGTCTTATGTGGATAGCTTCCTTTACCCTACTGGTTTACCAGTGAGAGTCTCGATCAATAAACTTTACCTCGTTCCAAAACGGATAATGGCCAGTCTCATAGGTGTGCTCAGAAATGGCCGCAGTCTGGGTGCAGGGGAGTTGTATATCCCTGTCATGCTCTTTGATTTTCTCATGCATAGATCTCCCTGTTTCCCCGATGTAGACTCTACCGCATTCACAGGGAATCCTGTAAACCACGCCATCTTGTTAAGCCAGATCAACGGTGTCCTTACGTCGCACCAAATGTGACCTAAGTGTCATTTCGGATTTGAAGAGGGTGTAAATGCTTTGTTATTCTAGGCAGTGGTGAAGAGGCTCCGATACTCCCTGTACATAGGGTAGGCTTCGGTGGCTCAGCCTGTTGAAGGATAGTGTAAACAGCTCTCCTCACTATGTCTTCTTGTTCCGCGTCAAGTTGTCTATTAAACTGCTGATTCAACCTTGGCGATAATCTCGGAGGCTGGGATGTTTGCAGGGGTCACACTGATCAATACTTAGCGTAATTGATTCACACCACCCTCAATCAGTAAAATGCGGCATTGTGAAGTGTCTGTATGACCTGGTGAAACGTCTCGTGACCAAACCATCAGTCATCTCTGAGGAGAAGAAGCATCTGTCATCTGTACTTGTCTCTAATGGATATTCTTCCTCCTTTGTGCAGAAGATCACCAAGGCAAGAACAGCCCCATGAAAGAGCCCATGGCAGAGTTCAAATCCACTGCTGTTTTACCCTGCTTACAGGGAGTATGGGAGCCTCTCCGCTGCTGCCTAGAACAACAAGGCATTCGCACCGTCTACAAATCCGAAACAACACTTAGGTCACATTTGGTGCAACCTAAGGACACTGTTGATCCGGCTAAACAAGATGGCATGGTTTACAGGATTCCCTGTGAATGCTGTAAAGTCTACATCGGGGAAACAGGGGGATTTATGCATGAGAGAATCAAAGAGCACGACAGGGATATACAACTTGCCGGCACCCACACCTCCGCCATTTCTGAGCATGCCCACAAGACCGGCCAATATCTGCTTTGGAACGAGGTAAAGTTTATTGATCGAGACTCTCACTGGTACACCCTTAGGGTCAAGTAAGCTATCCACATAAGACTTCACACTAATAACAACAACAGGGACAGCGCAATTGAAATTCCCGAAGTGTGGATGCCCACGATCAAGAAACACAACAGGAGAGTGGTACAACAACGGACCAGCAACTTCTCGCTGGAACAGTGAGGATCGAAATGCACCAATCACAGCCGACCATTGTGATTTAAATGGTGCCGCGTAACCAGTCAACCTAACTGCCTGATGAAGACTGGCAGTAAACAGTCGAAACATTGCGACATCTTAAGTGACTACATCGTGAGACAAACAATACATTTATTGTTATTGTATCTACCATGATGAACAATCTCGACAATTAATTAGCCTAAACAGCTTTCTTATCTTCTTGATAACCAAATCCATGTACTCTCCAATACATTGTGAACACAACATGGCACTTTGAACAGTCCAGCCTCAACTGGCACAGTACTGACAGTATTGTTATTATAAACTAATTGCGATTTTGAAACGGCAATTATAAACCGCATTATGTTGACGGCTAGTTGGGAGAAAATATATACTGGGCCTTGTGCTTCATAACTCCGCCCAATATGCGATTCATCCATTATTAAGGACAAGTAAAACTGAAAAGAAATCATTTGACGCCTGGTCAAAATGTATATTCTTGCCACCTGCGAACGTATCCATGGTAACATTTTTGGTGCGCAAACAAATTTCGTCGTAGGATATTTGAAATTTGCCGGCAATTTTTCGTGTCTAAAATCGTTTAATTGAAACAGAAAAAAACATTGAAATTCAATGGAAGAGTTGTCAAGGTCCCATATTGTTTCCTGTTATGATGAATTAGGCGAAAATACCAAATTTTGATATTTGCGAACATTGATGCCAAAACCGAAGCAGGAGACTCGCCGAATAGAGATGGGGAGCTGAAAACTCATGCAATTGTAAAATTAATCTTAGACGAAAGGAGATTGAAGAGTTTCAGAGAAAGCAGGTCGCAAAGAACACTGTCAAAGGAACTGAGAGTGCTATTCATTGCCCTCAATCATGGTACAACGATTAATATGGCAAGACACTGGAGTTGACAAGCATCAACAAAACCAACGCTTCCGACCTGCTAAAGCACTTCTTTCTCGAAAAACACAGAAGGATATGTTTGATCGACTGGTCAAACCGGGAAGGTGCTCTACAGCTGTCTATAACAGTACGGCCACAACTGTAAATGCAACAAGCACCAAGCACCAGCAGTTGTTCTCCAATCTTTTCAACTGTTCCACTTAGAACTGTTGCCAGGTTAACATTAGTTTCCCAAATGGCAAGTGAGTTTCCATTTCACAAAAAATGTTAAAGTGACATTGCCTCTGTTAATGGAAAGATGAATTTACAAGAGGTAAGCTTGAGACAATCATAGAAATGCATGATTGTTTTGAAAGTTTGTGTTGAAGTTTTGAAAGTTTAATCAACGCATATTAACCGCTATTTTAGATCTCTTAGAATTGCAGGTTTCTAATAAAATGAATTGAAAAGGATTGTATAAACATACTATTTGTAAAGAAGATTTCCAGTGAACAGGGAAATTTGAAGAAAACTGTTGAAATCAGAGCACTGAAGTCTGTTTTCAATTAATCTGAAAATTCAATCAACTCTGAGAGTAAAATGGAAATTCATTTGAACATAGCGACGCCAGTCACAGTCAGTTTTGACCAATCACAGGCTAGTATTTTGACAGAACATTTCGAATTTGATGCGTACGTGAGCAACCCAGCTCAGCGTCGCAAAGTCAATTACAATTTTGGAACCAATCACAGACTGCAAAAGTGAGACGGCAATACCGACATACAGTACAATACCAACGTCTCTTGCATAAGACTGAACTATAGGGGAATCACGATTAAACACAGTAGTATTTAGTTGTTTAAACCAAATAAGTCAAGTATTTCTGGAATTACTATGACTAATTAGAGGATATAAAACGTTGGCCTTTTTTCATGCCTGAGAGCTTATTTAGTTTGCTATAAATTCTAAGCCTTAAAAATTAAATTTCATAGAATAAGAACCTGATTTAGATTTAAGGTTTAACGCGTTCTTATTTAAAGGGTGTCTAAATTAAAAATTTTAGCCTAACAGGGTCTTAAAAAAATTCAGGTTCTTACTTGCAGGTTTTTGCTGCATTACTGTATTGCACATGTATGTTTCACCTACTAGCTGTTTTGCCTTTTTTATCTAAACAAAGGAAGTGTTTGGATATCATCAGGAAACATCTGTGAGCCAGGTCGTTTATTTAAAGCTCAAAAAGCTTTCTATAAAGGGTGCATGATGCTTTATAAATATAAAGAGAAACACAATGGAAAGAAATATTGGCAAATTAATAAATAAATAATTTGAAGCGAGCCTTCCCAACGACTGTCATTTGCAACTAGCAGTTATTTTACTCTAAAAAAAGCCGAGTGAAAACACATTTAACTTGCAATTGGAAAACCTGAGAAGGTAATGAAATCAGACTTCTGTTTACATTTGAAAAAAAGTGGGTTAGTCAGAAAATGGGAAAAGAAACATTTTAAGGGGCGGGCCGACTAAAGTGCACATAATGAAATACGAGGGTGCATTCCGTGTAATTCCCACGCCAAAGACAAGCCGGGAGTTTGAACCGGCCACCGAAGCGCCTACTATACGACAGGAAATTGTTATGCCGACCGCCTGCAGACCTTTTTGCCACACTGGGAGAGAAATCCTGGATATTTTAGTACAAAAATAATTAGTTTGAACAGTTTTCAACAGCCTAAGTAATCTTTCGTCAGACATTAGCCCCGTTAACGCCGCTTTCCAGACCACGACCGAGCGGTTTGAAGCCCATCTCCTGTATAGGAGCGGCTCAATGATCGGCTCGATGATTGCTGAGAAAAAGAGAAAAAGAGTGGGTTGCTCCCCTGAATTTTTTGGGCTTTACACTAAAGGGGTGCTTATTGCATTGTTTTAGCAAAAATACTTGTGGTATTCAGTTTACTCACGAAATTGCTATTTCCCCGCGATCTGCGCTATTTTCTCGTGTGTAGCTAACTAAAATTTTCCGCGACCCGCGCCATTTAATAACCCCGTGACCCGCAAAGATAATACCCCCTCCTTTACTTTATAATTTTCGTTGAACATCACGGCAGAAAAGCTACCTTTTTATATATATATACATATATATATCATACAAAAAAGAGTCTACTAAGATGCTTTTATAGTTTGAGTGACCATAAAAGCATCTCGAGCAGTCGTCGGGTCGGAAGGAAAGCACATGTAAGATGTAAACGCGACGTCACTGTGTTTACGTAAAGAGATTGTCGCCATGGATTAAAGTGATTTCGAAATCATCGTGATCAGATAGTAAATATGTGCGGTCTCCAATCGGCAAAGACTCAGAGCAAAAAGATTCAAGTGACAATAATAAGCTAACTTAAGCCAAATTAAGCCGACAACAACGAAGGCAACCGACTAGTACTGGTTGACGCACACTCCTCTGCTCACACATCTGCTGACACATCTCTGAATGTTTCGTCAAATATAAGCTTACTTACATTTCGGTCTAATATGAACTCCAAATGCTCTGTCGAGGATCGAAATTGGCAGAAGGCACCATCCAGCGTTTAAGGTGGTAGTTGTGTGTATGTCGATGAGTTAGTACTCTCTTCTGCTTGAAAATGTCGACTTACTGGATTTCACTGAAAGACGCACTCGTAACCTTAGAAGGCGCCAAAAAATGGAACCCCAATTCCCCGGGGGGGGGGGGGGGGGGGTACTCCCCTATATAAGGTATATAGGTATGTGCCGCCCCTTTTGAGCCGTTTTAGTCTGAAGATTTTGATAATTACGGTCTGAAATCGGGTCGGGTTTTTGGTGCCGGGAACATTTACGAAAGCTTACAAACATATTTTTCTTCTCAGTACGTAACTGGAACGACTAACTGATAGCGAGAAAAAGAAATAGATAAACTATGTCATTCCAGCTTACTTTTACTCCTTGCGTCAACTTCCGTTCGGCACTGATGCATAATTATCAGGTCTGAAAACGGGTATGAATTTTAAAGGTCAGGACTGAAAACGGGTGTGGAAAATGGTATGTTTAGGTCTGAAATAGGGTCGGGATTTGAAGACCCGGGCGGCACACCCCCACCAAGAATCCCGAGGAGTACCCCCCCGGGCCCAATTCCCAAAGCGCCCCTTGAGGTCGTAACAGCCACTCGGTGGTATGGCTGAAAAAAAAATTAATAAATAAATAAACACTGTAACTCGGCAACAAAGTTTTCCACACGTGTTAGTTGTTCGCGTATAAAAAGTTGAACAACTCAGTTCCTCTGACGGTTTATATTTGATATTTGACCGTTTACTGAACATGGGCAACTTTTTTTAGCCGGTGTATTTTAAAATTGTAAATCCGGTTTAGCAAGTTTTCCTCGGTGACTTCAACAAAAGTCTTTTTTCTGCGTACACGAGAAGTTTTTCGGTTGCTATTTTTGCCGGAACACGGAGACTCGTCAGTTTTAAGAAAAAAATTTTTTTTTCGTTAACACTAAAATATACAGTAAAACGTGAGGTGAGTTGCGGGTGATTCTCTTTCTCAGGGTAAGTTAATGTTTAACCTGATAGCCCCTTCAGGGGGTCTGCTGCGAAGAAAACAGGTGAATTTTCAAATTTGCAATGTATAAAGGACGCATTATTTAAAGAATCGACATCTTTCTAAGGCATTTTGAACCAATATTTTTAATTTTAAAATGACCCAAATTTGATAGTGCTTATACCTTAAAAAAATAATGAACATGAGCTAACATGAACCTAACCTGCATCGGGATCTTGGTAGTAGAGCCCTTGGGCGTATGAGAAAAGGATACAGAACGCGTTTTATGCTTCATGGCAAAAGTTTATCATCACCTAATATTGCTTTTGTAAAAGGATGACTAATCGGTCATATATAGAAGGCTTGTAAATTTTAGTTTTCTTTTGCCCCAAAAAATATCTTTTGTTTTGTCAGCCTCTCAGTGATTGCTAGATAAATCAGTTTAAATTGATCCGCCTATTCTGCAGCGGGAGAGGTACCCTGTAGCCGTGATTTCCGCCACTCCTTCGCGTTCGGCTTTCCTTTCCTCAAGTAATATCATGATAGAGCAAGGCTGAATTCACGGTCAGTGAAATATATTTTTCCAATATTTCGAAAGGCACGGCCTTTTATTTTTCCCTGACCATGAAATTAGCCTTGCTCGTTTTTGTATTATTTGTTCTGGAATTTGTTGCTGCCAAATCTGGAAAGTTGGTCCGTGTTCAGTTAACCAGAAACCTTTTGCTTTCGACCCACTGACAAAGGTCTAAAAGTTACAACGGGTTGTCTCGTTCTCTTATGACGGAGTCTGCCTCGGCGTAGCCTGCAAACAGGCCATCTAATTATTGGTAAAAACAACAAAAGGAATGGTTGGCAGTAAAGCTGACAATTTAATTTCGTACAGGCTCAACTGCCAGGTATTGGTCCTCTCTCTCCATTTACCTCGGTATTATTGCCGAGATTTACCAGCCAAAGCAAGCCCTCACTGGCACTCAGGGACTGAACACCGGCCACATCGATAACAAGGAAAACAAGTTTGCATGACAGCGGCTGCTGCTCAGTGGGACCAACCACAAGGGAGAAGGTATAGAGTTCTACCAGCAATGACGTCTATTGATCAGCTGGAACGTGATACCCAACTGCAATAGCCTGCGTAACAGGCACATAAAAACTATAGGGAGTCCGAGCCACGCGCGCGAGAGAGAGACACGTGGCTCCCTCCCTCGCGCTCCACCTTCTTTTCAGTTACGCGCCCTATAGATTTTTTAGGCGCCTGCCACGTAGGCTAAACTACAAAGGACAGCTCAATCCAAGCCTGATTGTGGAACAGCGCAGTTAGACAAGAAACTCATCCAACGTGTACGAGTGCGCTCCATCTGGGGTTTTCAAATTTGCATAATTTGACTGTTACTTTGCGTGCGTGAGCTGAGGATAAAAGTGCAACTGCTTGCAGTCTGTAGAAAAGCGTTTTTGTTTGGTATTTCCTCAAAGCCGTCACAAACTCGTCCAATATTTGCTTTTCCAGGAAAATGATCACCTGACGTGTCACATGATCACGTGATCTACAGCACACGTTATTTTGCCCCAAAATAATTAAGGATGATAAGACCTTTTAAACATCTCCCAAACTTCGATTCAGTGTCATTCGCTGTGTTAAAGTTATCTCCAATAAACCGTTTTCCTCGGTAAAGCATTCAACCCAATTGACAATAACAAAGCATTAGAGTAATGTTTTACTTAGTCTTTAAAAAGTTGAACTTCTCGTGCCCGTGCTTATATATGCTGCTAATGCTTATGTCCCCTCATTTTCTCTACATACAAACGGGGGGGGGGGGGGGAGTCCGATCTATAAGACAACATTATTACCTGGTCGTGAAGCGAGGATCAATTTTCTGCTTATCATTTTTGCCCCTGAAACGTCGGCCTGAGAGAGTGGCCGAATTCGAGGAGTTTAAAGCAGAGGAATCACCTATCGAAGACGCCTAAAGGACAATTTGGTGGCTCAAACAGAGGAATTCGGAGGGTTTATGAAATCATACCAAGGAAGGATTTGCCATCGAGAGATACCATCCGAATAGCAGACTCTGGTGCTTGCGTTTGCACTGGCATCGTTGGTGCCGGGACAAGTCTTCACCAGCGAAATTAATCAACGACTTTCTAAATCTATTGCCAAGGTCGCAGAGCGTCTGCTCACGTGTATGCGATGAAATGTGATCCCAAAATTCCCTCAAACTAAGATGTATTTATAGTAAATGCACAAATACTCACTGAAGTTCCAGCTTTCAAATCCTTTCTCCCGCTACGGCATCCAGACTGTGGTGTTCCGGCCTGAGTCAGTTCTGTACGGGTATGCAAATCCAGTTTATGATAATTTCAGAAAATTTTATTGTTTTAAAACCCTTACCGCCTTCGCCCAATCAATTGTTATGCATGAAAAATCAATTGTCAAATGTGCCAGTGTTTAATATTGTCTCATGCACCACATTCCATTGACTCTTGTCCAAATACTCTAACAATAAAATACGCTAACAACTGGGAGCCTTTTAGCTTCGAAGTTGGAGTTAAAAATGGGAAGGATTCGAGTGGATCTTAAACTACATAGTCGTTGTATTTTTTGTCTGTGTGTTGATACTACACACAAAACTAATTAAATATACACGGCTCTCGATAACCGTACAATATTCTACACAACAAAAAATTTCAGCTTGTATCCATCCTCGTTTTTTTTTTTTTAATTCATCCCGTGCATTTTGCTTGCAAAAATTTTACTGCAGAAATTTGAAACGTGATTCAAATAAATAAAGACATTTTAGCAGGGAGCCCACGTCACAAATGTGGTTTTCATACCTAAACAGTGAAACAAGTGGGCTAAGAATTGAAAGCATTAAGAATTAAGAATTCAAATTGGAAAATTCAAAAAACACTCCTGATGTGTCTTTTAAAAGCTAAAAGGTCAGAAATATTTTTAACTTCATCAGATAAGACTGAGGGGTATCGAATGGTCTTTGGGAGCATTTGCGAGCATGCGAGCAGTGTGTTTATTTTTGCGAGCACGAGCAGTTGTCAAATTTTTCTTACGAGCAGCGAGCTCTTTAGAAAAATACAGAAGGCGAGCAGTGAGCACTTCGAGTACTTAGTAAATTTTCCGCTAGCTGTAAGCTCTCTTTTATTATAGGATACGTTGTTTCGCGCCAAGTAATAGCTAATAATCTGGCTGACATCTCAAAAAAAAAGGTCCAAAGCTAGGGCGGTTCAACCAGTTCCATCATCTTACAGCGAATTGGGCCGGCTGCTTGGTGCCAAATTACGTCACGTGGCTTCACGTGAGTCAGAATGCGAGCATGCGAGCATTTGCAAAAAATTTGCGAGCAAGCGAGCACCCGTGTAATTTTTGCGAGCAATTCGAGCGAAGGCCAAATTTTGCGAGCACTCATAAATTGAATGGGACCATTCGATACCCCTAGACTGGTTCCAGTCAAGAGCGGCTTGACCGATATAAAATAAAATGGTTTTGGCCCCAAGAAAAACGTGATTGGGGTTAACAAATGTTGTCTCTTCTTCGAGTATTGTAATTGTGAGTGTCTTAATACCTATGACACTTGAAATTCCAGTCAATCAAGCCGTTTAAAGCCTTGAAAAACAAAATCAATCTATGAAGTCTTCTTCTTAAACTGGCACAAGATCTTGCTGGAGCACCAGTTCTTCCTTGGCCTCAACTAACACTCAGCACACTTCGCTTTGCCTTTTACCGTACCATGACATTTTTCACGTCAAATGATTGATTTTCCAACTTAACCAACACAAATATAACTCGTGAAGCAAAGCACAAGTCCAGTCGGTAACTGAACTCGCGCGCGCTACACTTCGACGCGTCGAGCCACGCGGCTACAGAATCGCTCTCAGACAGACGTAACACTGCATACGGCGACAAAAAGACCTTGTTTTCGTTTCAAAGTGAGGAAATAAATTCTTTAAGTAACGTTGGTTTTCGACGACTTCATATCGTCATTGTCAAATGAGTAAAAATGGAAATAACGGAAACGCATATTTATAGGTATTGAAAGTGAGAAAATAAATTAGCATGAAAGCATTCAGGTAAAGAGTTTCGCGCGAATGGAATCCGCTTGCGTGTTCAGTTTCGGTCTTTTGTTCTTGATCCACAGCATTTCGTAGACCAAACATTCAAATTTGTCACGGCATTTCTTTATGACCTTAAATTTTCTTGTTGAAACGTTTTCCCGATAAAATGGTCAAGTACAACTCTAGATAACCAAAACGTAATATAAGAGTTTGTATGGCGTTAAAATTCGATCAAAAATTAGACAACACTATTCCCTCGAAAACCCACAAAAATTACAATAAAGTCTGAAAAAGCTTACCCGGTAAGATATAATTTTGACCTACCTTATTCTCGAGGACCAAGTCTTTCAGAGCTTTACCCAGTGAGGAAAATAGTTATTTTCATATAAACTCTGGCCCAAGTATGCTCCTTGTTTTTGACAAATTGGCGAAGAAACTGAACAAGGCTGTCGGATAATTTGGCAGAATGAACCAGCACATGGTATCCATTCGCAGTTTAAGTAACCAATAACATACCCCGAAAAACGCTATCCACAGGCTATCTTACACACAACATAAATTATCCATTCATTCATTGAAAAAAATAAACCCATATTAACGCAACATAGAGTTCAATTTCTTGAAAAATAGGGCTGAACATCAAATAAAAACAAGCTTAAACATAAAAAATTTTCTTTATTGAATATTTACAGATTCAAATAAATTGATTTACGCAATGTTGCTGCGGTTTTTTGCCAACAATATTTCGTGAATATTAGCCAAAACTTCATTAAGAAATAATTTCACATTTACGTAGGTTACAACTTTATACTTTGTTTCTTTTGTGTTTTTTTCTCTTTTTCCATTCCTTTGTTTTCGAGCAACACATCAGTCGGCCGAAATAAGCTTAGAGACAAAACAGATATCTCCAGTCAAAATGTTACTCCTCAATTTAAAATTTTCCAGTCTTTACAGTTTTACTCACACATCACAATGGAAATTTTACGTACACAGTCCCACAGCACTGCAAAACAAATTCTATTAAGCTAAACAGCACTATAATCTCATGAGACAAAAGAAACGTGAAAAGTTCAAAGTTTTGAAAGATACATCTGCGGTCTTTTAAGAACACGATCCACCATTGCACTGGCTTCAATAGCACAGCCCCACGAGAAAGTCACGTCCGAGCCCCCGTGTCCATAGTTGTGCAGAATAGACGGACATATTGGATCCCACTCCAGACGACCGTTGCCTTTACGAGCGGGTCGAAGTCCCACCAGCACCTCTTCCACGTGTTCGTCTCCATAGTTACGGAGGGGAGGGTAGAACTCCTTAACTTTCTCAAACATTCTTCTGATTGGTGGATAATCCAGCGTGAGATTTCTGTCCCACTGGTTGGGTTGTACCATGCCGCCCAGCCAAAGTTTGTCTTCACCTCTCGGTAGGATGAACACAAAGCTTTGTCCTTCTTTTTTGGATTCGTCAATGTCGTCGATCAGAGAGATGCACATGGAATGATTAAGCTTGGGCATCAGGCTACCATCATTTTTCACTTTAAGGATCACGCCTGAAAAAACAGCAAGCTATGGTCAGAATTATTACTTCAGACACCTTCTCTTAGGGTGCGTTACCAAAAGAAAATATAACAGTGATTTGCTTGAATATCGATACAAATGATTACATGCAGGAAGCCATGCTCTAATGGAGGTTGAGGTACGTGTTTTGGGGCTCTTAACTTTCATCAAATCATGAGTCAAAACTGAATACATCAAAGAGCTTTTAGTTACCTCTCAGTGGATATACATCTTCATCTCCAGCCAGTTCTTTGGCGCTGAGTCCTGAGCAGTTGAAGATCAACTGCGCTTTGTATTTCCTTTTCAAGTTCTCTGCTTGGTCTCTCAGCAGTCCTTTAATTTCATCGTGCACAAAGCGACAGCCCTTGTCTTTACACTGTTTGTAAAGCCATTGCATGTACACGACTGTGTCAACCATTGGAGCCATGTGTTGATAGGCGTCCACTACACCAGTGTCTGTGTTCACAGCTGAGAGAAAGAAAAGAAAATGATTTGTTATAAATACATTCCTTGTTATAGCGGTATAAATGCTCAGTCTTACCCTACAGGCATAATTTGTGAGTACAAGATTATTTGTTGCTGTTCCGAAATCATCATTCGGAAAAAATAATAAAAATTATCTTGAAAAACTGAAAACCAAACGGCTAGTCGAGATTACTAAAAATTTCGCTCAGACTGATTCTAGTTATGACTAACTATGGACTGACGGAACGAGGGTAAACGTGAACTATTGACAAAGAACAATTGAAACTTATGAGACTTACCAGTTTCTTCGATGAGTTTGGCATCATGACGAAATCCTGGCAAATGACAAAGCTCGTTCATTTTGTCCACCTGGCTTGGAAGATCTTTAACCTATAAGACACAACGGCGTATTAACGTTAAAACTGTTTATTTCCAAGAAAAATCCAGCCACAAACCTAGACTAAGTGGTTTCTCAGGGAACACGGAGAATGGTCCACCAAGGCTTCCGGTTTAATTTAGTCAGAAAGATTTGGTAAATCGACACAAACCTTGTCCTTGAAGTAGAACACAGATTGTCTAAGGTAGGCTCCAGTTTGCTTAGGCTTCATGGCCAACTCCATGAACTTAGCATAGCTGTCCATACACCACACCTTGGATCTCTCCAGGGACTTTTCGTCTGTGTGTCGTCCACACACTGCAGGCGGCCATTCCCACAAAGCGCCGGCGATCTCGGACGTGATGCATTTACCAGAAGCGACTGGAGAGGCATACTCCTTTGCTACTACAGTAACTTTGTATCTGGGAAAAAAATCAGAGAGTAAACACTTCAGTAAACACTCATGGAGTTGGTTTTCAAGACATAGTTATCACGGGCAGCATTGACAGAAACGGGAGAGAAAGGAAAGCAAAATTAAAACCGATGACAATCGCTGCGTGTAGACTTGAGTCACCAAGCGGGAGCGGATCACCTAAACTGTTGGTGCGCTCGTGAGTGTCTCCTATTTTGGCGCGGGTATGCATTTCGGAGACATATAAAAACAGTTTTTCAGAACTCAAAGCAGTTACGTTCCAGTCTAAACAAATGTGATTGCCTTGTATTTGATTTAATTGTTTTGCGGTCATTTCTGAGAAAACCGTTAAACGACGTGCGTATCACTGAGGAAGCTCTCATTTTTCCTGCTTTAGTCAACGTTTCTCTGGAAACCGAGAACAAACATTTTGGTTCTGCTCCAAGGCCACATACGCAGTTCATGCAATGAATTGGGAAAAAAATTGCTTAGTAATGAAAGCATGTCAAGGAAGTTTCATTCGCTTTTAATTCTCACTAGTTAGTTCCGCCAACCATTCTGCGGAAAATTCCTAACAACCGGAATAATATGTTGGCCTTACCGGTTTTGAGACGATCAGCATGTTTGTTTTCAAATGCCAACTCTGTGTTTTTAGGGTCACCGACCTTTTCTACAATTTCATCCACATACATTATTAAGTTAAAAACTAATTAGATAACTGAACGTTGAATTCAACTTATATACTTATGGTCTCCAAATTCAGTTTTAGGAAAAATATACTTACCCTTTGTTCAAAAGTTGAAGAGCGCTGGTCATTCCCACAACTCCACCACCAATTATGAGAATACGAGAGGCTTTGTGTGGGCTCTAAAAACAGAAGGAAAAATTAAACTGATAGTACATAAAGTTCAAAACAAAAGGCTATTTGAAAAGCCTTTAGATGATAACGAAACTGATATTGGTGAAGAGCTCTGATCAATGACTAATTTCCTCTAACATAATCTGGCCATCGCCATCAATTCTATTGTCTTTCGCGACACGTACTTACGGTGCCAAAATTTGCAAGATGAGGCATAAAGGTGGTTGACTTGTTCCCACGGGAGTAACAGGTAACTGGCTTCGTTGTTTCGAGTTCGCGTCGTGTTCGCTTCGTTGAAATAGGTGCTGTCAATCAAACTTTTAGATGTGCGAAGGTGAGATAATATTGACAATGGCAGTCGGATAAAAAAATTCTATTCATGCGCCGCTAGCCTATTTACGGTAAAGGAACAAAAATCTAAGAACTCTGCTTGAGCCGAGCAACACCAGTTCCTGTTATATTTAATGTGTGGTATTCATAGTAGGTGAAAAAATACACTACTGGCTGCGTTTTACCTAGCGAAGTGAATTTAAGGCCAAAAAAAGTTGTAAAATTCCGAACGACGCCAAATTGGTGACTCATGTGGGAACAAGTTTTGTTTGTGAAAAACAATTATTCAAATTTCGATCCGTTTCAGTTGAGATTAAAATGTATAAAAGACTTGCCTTATATTGCAATCTATTAAGTTAGTAGAAGCTACTCAGAGATAACATAAGAAAGCGCGCCATGCATCCGACCAGCTTTCATTCCTCGTTGTTTGCATTCTCGATCCAAAAAATGGATATAATAATACAGGTAGGGCATTACCATCTACTACACTTTAGGAGAATTAAAATTTGAGTTCAAGTCAGAAAAGTTAAAAGGCTAAAAAAATTCTGTTAGCGTATCATATCACAACAGTTTCAGTGGCTAAACTCCTAAGAGGTTCTTACCGTTCGTGTTGCATTTGAAACGTTTGCTAACAAGGAAATATGTCTACCTTAAGTTTATTCGTGTTGTCCAAAGTTCTTGTGAACTGCAAAGCCATTTTTTCTAAAAGTTCATTACTTGTCTTTTCGCACGAAGGTTTAACTTATTCTCAGCCAGCCGATCTTTTAGTTTCTCCCCTCTCGAATCTCCGAGCTTTTTGGCTCCGCTTTGGAAATGCACCAATTTTATAGCTACGCAACCTGACCCAAACAGGTATTCAGCATCCCGAATTGCTGAAACAATACCATTCCTGGTTTGGGAAATCGTGACGTCCAATACTTGATTTCTTTATTCAATGACTAAGCACATAAACACACAGTTTGGAGCGTTTAACATCACGTAGTCACGCAGACCGTTTAAGAAAGGTCTTCACATCATAAAAGTAATTTGTCTTTTGAGTTTTTTCGTACCTGTCGCCACACCTTTGAAACATTAATTCCGGCATTTTCAACCCCATATATAAATGGTGTATGGCGTGCACTGGTCATATGTATATCCATATATGATGTCGTTTTTTTGTAACTGTCTATAAATATACCTTTAAAGAGATGTTAACTTTAAACGGACAAAAGCGTTTTCAGTTTTCCTAGAAATAATATCAGTTTATTTTCGTTGAGTTTATAATTCGGGAATTGCATAAAACAAGATTATTCTACAAATTGTTCAAAATTGGCTGAAATGATGTTTACCGGTCAAGGCGTTATCTGACCGCACCAGGAAATGTTTTTAGCTGTAACGAGATAAGTTCCTCGAAACATTGACAAGTATAAATAAGTTTTTAAATCTGTAAAACGCACGTGGTATAAGCGTTTGTGAGCTGAGTCACGTACTGGAACTATTGATTAAAATGTAAATAAAAGCTACTTCTTTAGGAAATAGCCTATCCTTATCTGGAACAAATCTGCGATGACTACGGTGAGGTACATAGCACCCTACAGTTGTCTTTCCAAACTAAACGATTCTTTGATTTCGAGGAATTACAGACAGATTCATTTGATTTCCATTGATTTACGCCGTCTTTACCAAATGTAACGGTCTGTCACTTCCCAGAAAGAAACGCTCTGCTAGCAGGAAAGCCCCAAGGGCCACAGGGAGTAGAATTTCACGAGTTATTGTTTACCCCATTTGCCTTCTTTGCCAATAATGATCAGCGTATAATTTCTCCTTACAATATGACTTCTTTATTAAACATACGGGTCATAAGAATAAACGAAATGATCTCAAAAGATGAAAAATATTGATTTTGAATCAACTTCTCCCAAATAGTTCGATAAGGAACATTTGGAAAGGGGTGAGGATAGTATAGTACATCTTAATACCGAGGTTTAAAGGGAACATCCCTTATTCAAGACTACTGATCATTAATCCCGGCAGGAACATCAACATAAATGCAAGCTTAAAACATATCAAAAATATATGTTTATTAATCAACTATTTCCATATAGAAAACTTATGCCCTCTGAACTAAATCACTGAGTGCTGCTTTGCCAGAGCTCTGTTTACCGGGCAACAATAAAACAACACAATAATTAGACTAATATGGCTATGGACAAAAGATCATAGCTACTTTTATTGAAACATTAATATAAATCCATGAATTTTTCTGATGCAATAGTTTTGCCCAGCAATGGTTCGGGCCAAGAAAAACGCCCGAAAAAATAACTACAAAAGTATATATCTTATTTACACAATGTTATTATTTCTTGCTATAAACACTTTCTGAACATTAAATTAAACTTCATTAATAATTAAATTTCCACATTAACGTAGCTTACGAATCTATGTTTTTTCCGCTTCTTTTCTTTTCCTTTCTTTCCTTTGTTCTTTTATTTTTTGCGCAACACAAACGCAAACGCTTGGAGACAAAAAAATATCTCGAGTCAAAATGTTAGTCCCTAATTTAATGTTACGTCTTCTACTGAATATCTCACACATCCTACCAAACATTTCACAGTCCTAAAGTAATGCAAAAGAAAATCCATTAAGCTGAACAGCGCTACAGGCTCAACCGGCAAATGATACATAAAAGACGTTCAAAGCTTTGAAAGATAAATCTGCGGTCTTTTAAGAACACAATCCACCATTGCACTGGCTTCAATAGCACAGCCCCACGAGAAAGTTACGCCCGAGCCCCCGTGTCCATAGTTGTGCAGAATAGACGGACATATTGGATCCCACTCCAGACGAACGTTGCCTTTACGAGCGGGTCGAAGTCCTACCAGCACCTCTTCCACGTGTTCGTCTCCATAGTTACGGAGGAGAGGATAGAATTCCTTAACTTTCTCAAACATTCTTCTGATTGGTGGATAATCCAGCGTGAGATTTCTGTCCCACTGGTTGGGTTGTACCATGCCACCCAGCCATAGTTTGTCTTCACCTCTCGGTAGGATGAACACAAAGCTTTGTCCTTCTTTTTTGGATTCGTCAATGTCGTCGATCAGAGAGATGCACATGGAATGATTGAGCTTGGGCATCAGGCTACCGTCATTTTTCACTTTAAGGATCACGCCTAAAAAAAAACAGCAAGCTATGGTCAGAATTATTACTTCAGACACCTTCTCTTAGGGTGCGTTACCAAAAGAAAATATAACAGTGATTTGCTTGAATATCGATACAAATGATCACATGCAAGAAGCCATGCCCTAATGGAAGTTGAGGTACGTGTTTTGGGGCTCTTAACTTTCATCAAATCATGAGTCAAAACTGAATACGTCAAAGAGCTTTTAGTTACCTCTCAGTGGATACACATCTTCATCTCCAGCCAGTTCTTTGGAGCTGAGTCCTGAGCAGTTGAAGATCAACTGAGCTTTGTATTTCCTTTTCAAGTTCTCTGCTTGGTCTCTCAGCAGTCCTTTAATTTCATCGTGCACAAAGCGACAGCCCTTGTCTTTACACTGTTTGTAAAGCCATTGCATGTACATGACTGTGTCAACCATTGGAGCCATGTGTTGATAGGCGTCCACTACACCAGTGTCTGTGTTCACAGCTGAGAGAAAGAAAAGAAAATGATTTGTTATAAATACATTCCTTGTTATAGCGGTATAAATGCTCAGTCTTACCCTACAGGCATAATTTATGGGTACAAGATTATTTGTTGCTGTTCCGAAATCATCATTCGGAAAAAATAATAAAAATTATTTTGAAAAACTGAAAACCAAACGGCTAGTCGAGATTACTAAAAATTTCGCTCAGACTGATCCTAGTTATGACTAACTATGGACTGACGGAACGAGGGTAAACGTGAACTATTGACAAAGAACAATTGAAACTTATGAGACTTACCAGTTTCTTCGATGAGTTTGGCATCGTGACGAAATCCTGGCAAATGACAAAGCTCGTTCATTTTGTCCACCTGGCTTGGAAGATCTTTAACCTATAAGACACAACGGCGTATTAACGTTAAAACTGTTTATTTCCAAGAAAAATCCAGCCACAAACCTAGACTAAGTGGTTTCTCAGGGAACACGGAGAATGGTCCACCAAGGCTTCCGGTTTAATTTAGTCAGAAAGATTTGGTAAATCGACACAAACCTTGTCCTTGAAGTAGAATACAGATTGTCTAAGGTAGGCTCCAGTTTGCTTAGGCTTCATGGCCAACTCCATGAACTTAGCATAGCTGTCCATACACCACACCTTGGATCTCTCCAGGGACTTTTCGTCTGTGTGTCGTCCACACACTGCAGGCGGCCATTCCCACAAAGCGCCGGCGATCTCGGACGTGACGCATTTACCAGAAGCGACTGGAGAGGCATACTCCTTTGCTACCACAGTAACTTTGTATCTGGGAAAAAATCAGAGAGTAAACACTTCAGTAAACACTCATGGAGTTGGTTTTCAAGACATAGTTATCACGGGCAGCATTGACAGAAACGGGAGAGAAAGGAAAGCAAAATTAAAACCGATGACAATCGCTGCGTGTAGACTTGAGTCACCAAGCGGGAGCGGATCACCTAAACTGTTGGTGCGCTCGTGAGTGTCTCCTATTTTGGCGCGGGTATGCATTTCGGAGACATATAAAAACAGTTTTTCAGAACTCAAAGCAGTTACGTTCCAGTCTAAACAAATGTGATTGCCTTGTATTTGATTTAATTGTTTTGCGGTCATTTCTGAGAAAACCGTTAAACGACGTGCGTATCACTGAGGAAGCTCTCATTTTTCCTGCTTTAGTCAACGTTTCTCTGGAAACCGAGAACAAACATTTTGGTTCTGCTCCAAGGCCACATACGCAGTTCATGCAATGAATTGGGGAAAAAATTTGCCTAGTAATGAAAGCATGTCAAGGAAGTTTCATTCGCTTTTAATTCTCACTAGTTAGTTCCGCCAACCATTCTGCGGAAAATTCCTAACAACCGGAATAATATGTTGGCCTTACCGGTTTTGAGACGATCAACACGATTTTTGTTTTCAAATGCCAACTCTGTGTTTTTAGGGTCACCGATCTTTTCTACAATTTCATCCACATACATTATTAAGTTAAAAACTAATTAGATAACTGTACGTTGAATTCAACTTATATACTTATGGTCTCCAAATGCAGTTTTGGAAAAATATACTTACCCTTTGTTCAAAAGTTGAAGAGCGCTGGTCATTCCCACAACTCCACCACCAATTATGAGAATACGAGGGGCTTTGTGTGGGCCCTGAAAACAGAAGGAAAAATTAAACTGATACTGTACATAAAGTTCAAAACAAAAGCCTTTAGATGGTAACGAAACTGATATTGGTTAAGAGCTCTGATCAATGACTAATTTCCTCTAACATAATCTGGCATTCTCGATCCAAAAAATGGAAAGAATAATAGGGCATTACCATCTACTACACTTTCGGAGAATTAAAATTTCAGTTTAGGTCAAAAATGTTAAAAGTTACCGTAACTAGCAGCTTCAGTGGCTAAACTTCAAAGAGGTTCTTACCGTTCGTGTTGTATTTGAAACGTTTGCTAACAAGGAAATATGTCTACCTTAAGTTTATTCGTGTTGTCCAAACTTCTTGTGAACTGCAAAGCCATTTTTTCTATAAGTTTCGGGTGCTTGTCTTTTCGCACGAAGGTTCAACTTCTTCTCAGCCAGCTATCTTTTAGTTCCTCTTCTCTCGAGTCTCCGGGCTGTTTCGCTCCGCTTTGGAAATGCACCAATTTTATAGCTACGCAACCTGACCCAAACAGGTATTCAGCATCCCGAATTGCTGAAACAATACCATTCCTGGTTTGGGAAATCGTGACGTCCAATACTTGATTTCTTTATTCAATGACTAAGCACATGAACACACAGTTTGGAGCGTTTAACGTCACGTAGTCACGCAGACCGTTTAAGAAAAGGTCTTCACATCATAAAAGTAATTTGTCTTTGTAGTTTTTCCGTACCTTTTGTCACACCTTTGAACCATTAATTCCGGCATTTTTCAACTCCATATATGAATCTGTGTGGCGTGCACTACTCTTATGATATCCATATATGATGTCTCTTTTTTTTGTAACAGTCTATAAATATACCTTTAAAGAGACGTTAACGAACAAAAGCGTTTTCAGTTTTCCTAGAAATAATATCAGTTTATTTTCGTTGAGTTTATAATTCGGGAATCGAATTAAACAACATTATTCTACAAAGTGTTCAAAATGGGCTGAAATGATGTTTACCGGTCAAGGCGTTATCTGACCGCACCAGGAAATGTTTTTAGCTGTAACGAGATAAGTTCCACGAAACATTGACAAGTATAAATAAGTTTTTAAATCTGTAAAACGCACGCGGTATTAGCGTTTGTGAGCTGAGTCACGTACTGGAACTATTGATTAAAATGTAAATAAAAGCTACGTCTCCAGGAAATAGCCTATCCTTATCTGAAACAAATCTGCGATGACTACGGTGAGGTACATAGCACCCTACAGTTGTCTTTCCAAACTAAACGATTCTTTGATTTCGAGGAATTACAGACAGATTCATTTGATTTCCATTCATTAACGCCATCTTTACCAAATGTAACGGTCTGTCACTTCCCATTTGCCTTCTTTGCCAATAATGATCAGCGTATAATTTCTCCTTACAATATGACTTCTTTATTAAACATACGGGTCATAAGAATAAACGAAATGATCTCAAAAGATGAAATATCTTGATTTTGAATCAACTCAGCTATCAACTTAGTTGACCAAATAGTTCGACTAATATGGCAATGGACAAAAGATCATAGCTACTTTTATTGAAACATTGATATAAATCCATGATTTTTCTGATGCAATAGTTTTGCCCAGCAATGGTTTGGGCCAAGAAAAACGCCCGAAAAAATAATTACAAAAATATATATCTTATTTACACAATGTTATTATTTGTTGCTATAAACACTTTGTGAACATTAAATTAAACTTCATTAAGAATTGAATTTCCACATTAACGTAGCTTACGAATCTATGTTTTTTCCGCTTCTTTTCTTTTCCTTTCTTTCCTTTGCTCTTTTATTTTTTGCGCAACACAAACACAAACGCAAACGCTTGGAGTCAAAAAAATATCTCGAGTCAAAATGTTAGTCCCTAATTTAACGTTACGTTTTCCACTGAATCTCTCATACATCCTAACAAACATTTCACAGTCCTAAAGTAATGCCAAAGAAAATCCATTAAGCTAAACAGCGCTACAGGCTCAACCGGCAAATGATACATAAAAGACGTTCAAAGTTTTGAAAGATAAATCTGCGGTCTTTTAAGAACACGATCCACCATTGCACTGGCTTCAATAGCACAGCCCCACGAGAAAGTCACGCCCGAGCCCCCGTGTCCATAGTTATGTAGAATAGACGGACATATTGGATCCCACTCCAGACGAACGTTGCCTTTACGGGCGGGTCGAAGTCCTACCAGCACCTCTTCCACGTGCTCGTCTCCATAGTTACGGAGAGGAGGGTAGAATTCCTTAACTTTCTCAAACATTCTTCTGATTGGTGGATAATCCAGCGTGAGATTTCTGTCCCACTGGTTGGGTTGTACCATGCCGCCCAGCCAAAGTTTGTCCTCACCTCTCGGTAGGATGAACACAAAGCTTTGTCCTTCTTTCTTGGATTCGTCAATGTCGTCGATCAGAGAGATGCACATGGAATGATTAAGCTTGGGCATCAGGCTACCGTCATTTTTCACTTTGAGGATCACGCCTAAAAAAACAGCAAGCTATGGTCAGAATTATTACTTCAGACACCTTCTCTTAGGGTGCGTTACCAAAAGAAAATATAACAGTGATTTGCTTGAATATCGATACAAATGATTACATACAAGAAGCCATGCTCTCATGAAAGTTGAGATATGTGTTTTGAGGCTCTTAGCTTTCATCAAGTAATGAGTCAAACTTGAAAACGACAAAGAGCTTTTAGTTACCTCTCAGTGGATATACATCTTCATCTCCAGCCAGTTCTTTGGCGCTGAGTCCTGAGCAGTTGAAGATCAACTGCGCCTTGTATTTCCTTTTCAAGTTCTCTGCCTGGTATCTCAGCAGTCCTTTAATTTCATCGTGCACAAAGCGACAGCCCTTGTCTTTACACTGTTTGTAAAGCCATTGCATGTACACGACTGTGTCAACCATTGGAGCCATGTGTTGGTAGGCGTCCACTACACCAGTGTCTGTGTTCACAGCTGAGAGACAGAAAACGAAACGATCTTTTATAAACACATTCCTCGTTATAGCGGTATAAATGCTCTGTCTTGCCCGACAGGCACAATTTATGTCTTCAAGGTTATTCGTTGCGGTTCCGAGATCATCATTCGAGAAAAATAATAAAAATTATCTTGAAAAACTCAAAACCAAACGGCAAGTCGAGATTACTAGAAATTTCGCTCAGACTGATTCTAGTTATGACTAACTATGGACTGACGGAACGAGGATAAACGTGAACTGTTGACAAAGAACAATTGAAAATTATGAGACTTACCAGTTTCTTCGATAAGTTTGGCGTCGTGACGAAATCCTGGCAAATGACAAAGCTCGTTCATTTTGTCCACCTGGCTTGGAAGATCTTCAACCTATAAGACACAACAGCGTATTAACATTAAAACTGCTTATTTTCAAGAAAAATCCAGCCACAAACCTATAATTATTAGTTTCTTAGGGAAGACGGAGAATGGTCCACCAAGACTTCCGGTTCAATTTAGTCAGAAAGATTTGGTAAATTGACACAAACCTTGTCCTTGAAGTAGAACACAGATTGTCTGAGGTAGGCTCCAGTTTGCTTAGGCTTCATGGCCAACTCCATGAACTTAGCATAGCTGTCCATACACCACACCTTGGATCTCTCCAGGGACTTTTCGTCTGTGTGTCGTCCACACACCGCAGGCGGCCATTCCCACAAAGCGCCGGCGATTTCGGACGTGATGCATTTACCAGAAGCGACTGGAGAGGCATACTCCTTTGCTACTACTGTAACTTTGTATCTGGAAAAAATCAGAGAATAAACACTTCAGTAAACACTCATGGAGTTGGTTTTCAAGACATAGTTATCATAGGCAGCATTGACAGAAACGGGAGAAAAAAGAAAGCAAAATTAAAACCGCTGACAGTGACAATGGCTGCGTGTCAGGACTTGAGTCACCACGCGCGAGCGGAAAACCTAAAATGTTGGTGCGCTCGCGAGTGTCTCCTATTTTGGCGCGGGTATGCATTTCGGCCGGGAGACATATGAAAAGCAGTGTTTCAGAACTAAAAGAGTTACGTTCCAGGATGAACAATTGTGATTGCCTTGTATTTGATTTAGTTGTTTTGCGGTCATTTCTGAGAAAACCGTTAAACGACGTACGTGTCAAGGAAGCTCTCGTTTTTCCTGCTTTAGTGTACGTTTCCCTTAAAACTGAGAACAAACATTTTGGTTCTGCTCCAAGGCCACATACTCAGTTCATGCAACAAGGAAAAATGCTTAGTAATGAAAACATGTCAAGGAAGTTTCATTCGCTTTTAATTCTCACAAGTTAGTTCCGCCTACCATTCCGCGGAAAATTCCTAGCAACCGGAATAATATGTTGGGTTTACCGGTTTTGAGACGATCAACACGATTTTTGTTTTCAAATGCCAGCCGGCTCTGTGTTTTTAGGGTCACCGATCTTTTCTACAATTTCATCCACAAACATTATTAAGTTTTAAAGTCATTAGATAACTGAACGTTGAATTCTACTTATGTGTTCTTGAAGAGTTCACCGATTTCCCAGTCTCTAAATTCAGTTTTAGGAAAAACACACTTACCCTTTATTCAATAGTTGAAGAGCGCTGGTCATTCCCACAACTCCACCACCAATTATGAGAATACGAGGGGCTTTGTGTGGGCTCTGAAAACAGAAGGAAAAATTAAACTGATAGTACATAAAGTTCAAAACAAAAGGCTATTTGAAAAGCCTTCAGATGATAACGAAACTGATATTGGTTAGGAGCTCTGATCAATGACTAATTTCCTCTAACATAATCTGGCATTCTCGATCCAAAAAATGGAGAGAACTGATAGAGCATTACCATCTACGACACTTTAGGAGAATTACTGAAAATTTGAGTTCAGATCAGAAAAGTTAAAGTTGAAAAAAATTCTGTTAGCGTAACATATCATAGTAGCTTTAGTGGCTAAACTCCAAAGAAGTTCTTATCGTTCGTGTTGCATTTGAAACGTTTGCTAACAAGGAAATATGTCCACCTTAAGTTTCTTCGTGTTGTCCAAAGTTCTTGTGAAGGGCAAAGCCATTTTTTTTTTCTCAAAGTTCACTCTTCTTGTCTTTTCGCACGAAGGTTCAACTTCTTCTCAGCCAGCTATCTTTAAGTTCCTCTTCTCTCGAGTCTCCGAGCTGTTTGGCTCCGCTTTGGAAATGCACTCATTTTATAGCCACGCGACTCCAAAAGGTATTCAGCACTCCGAATTGCTGAAACAATACAATTCGTGGTTTGGAAAATCGTGACGTCAAAGGCTTGATTTCTATACACGTCGAACCCAATGACTAAGCACATGAACACACAGTTTGGAGCGTTTAACGTCACGTAGTCATGCAGAACATTTAGAAAAGGTCTTCACATCATAAAAGTAATTTGTCTTTGTAGTTTTTCCATATCTGTCGCCACACCTTTGAACCATTAATTCCGGCATTTTTCAACCCCATATATAAATCGTGTGTGGCGTGCACTGATCATATGTATATCCATATATGACGTCGTTTTTTTGTAACAGTCTATAAATATACCTTTAAAGAGATGCCCAAGAGATGTTAACTTTAAACGGACAAAAGCGTTTTCAGTTTTCCTAGAAATAATATCAGTTTATTTTCGTTGAGTTAATAATTCGGGAATCGAATTAAACAACATTATTCTACAAATCGAAATTGGCTGAAAAGATTTTTACGGTTCAAGGCGTTATCCGACCGCACCAGGAAATGTTGTTAGCTGTAACAAGATAAGTTCCACGAAACATTGACAAGTATAAGAAAAGTTTTTAAATCGGTAAAATGTATATGGTATTAGCACTTGTGAGCTGAGTCACGTACTGGAACTATTGATTAAAGTGTAAATAAAAGCTACGTCTCCAGGAAATAGCCTATCCTTATCTGGAACAAATCTGCGATGACTACGGTGAGGTATATAGCACCCTACAGTTGTCTTTCTGAACTAAACGATTCTTTGATCTCGAGGAATTACAGATAACAGGTTCATTTGATTTCCATTGATTTACGCCATCTTTTCCGAATGTAACGGCCTGTCACGCGTTCATTTCAGCTTACTCAGGAAGCGTGACGTCAATGACAGTCTAAACGTCACAACCATGACAACAAATTGTCACACAACCAAAGTTTGCCTCCAACGCGTCTGTTTTTAGGGAGGTCGTATTGTATCCTCCCGTGGGAGGTCATTATTGGCTATTATTGGTTCAGGTTAATTGATTTTACTGCAGAACGGACGTAAGAGCTAGTGCAGATACGTAGTTTTGTCCGATAATCAAACAATTTCAGGAATGCATTGAGCTAACACTTGTGCATCTTTCCAAAATACTCCGTGTTATTGATTCAAAAAGATGAAGCTATGGACGACATGACGATCGAAGCATTGCAATATCGGTTTTATTTGATTTGGTCTCTAAGTTATTCAGTTCTCATTGTATATCTTTGGTTGAATAGGTAAAGTACTATTGTAAAAGACAAACAATGATTCACAACGTCAATGGTCACTAAAAGAGCATAAGTATAAATTTTAATAAGAGCTCAGACTTGTGTGAATCATATAATCGCTTTTAGTTCCGATCGAGAAGTCAAGTTTGCAAAAGAGAGCCTTTGGAGCAGTTGATTTCCACACTGTTTTTTTTTACTAACGCGCGCATCGCCTCCACGTGGAAAATTCCAATTTCAGCCGATATAAACGTAAGTTAAAACACTCCAGAATACCACCGCTTTTTAAATGCTGACTCAACGCGATCATATCAAACAGCGTCCAGAATTGGAGCCAATATTTGCTTTGATTCTCTGGTCATTATTGCTCTCCGAGGCGCGCGCCGGGAAACTGGAAAATTGTGGCTGTGGCCACAGTTTTGGCTGAACGTGAAATACTGAAATCGAAATGTTTATGTTTTTTATCGTCCAAATATAGCCAAATTTTCACCAATTTACTCCTCTCCTTTGCGATCTCATCAAGCAGAACAGGCAGGATAAAGTGGTTGACAAGGAAGTAAATTTCTACGAGCTTTGTACACCGGATGCGGCAGACATTATTGATGAGTCACAACGACATTGTAAAGATATATTGTGTTATCTGTAACGCTTTATGCATCGTTGGGGTTGCAGGTGTTGATTTCGTTCGTGGTCGTAATTTGTTCCGGAAAGAAAAAGGCTAAAATTACTAACGTTTTACAATAGTGAGCTCAGTTAAGAACAAAAGAGCTAATGAGTGCAATCAGTCACGTCTAAACTCCGGGCCTCGTTGTAACTGAGCTGTCAAATGTTCGAGTACGAACTCGGTTACGAGAGTTCATCCCTCTTGCTGGTTATTAACAAATAAGCAGGCCCCAAGCATTACAACTTCTCAGTTCAGTTTAAATTCGTTTTGACATAATTGCAAGAAAGCAAATAGGAATAGTTTTCCATCTAGCTGTATGTGACCTTCGATCTGTTGACATAAGGAACCGCAAGGTGAAACGGATAAAGTTGACACCTCTGAAGATCAAATGTTTCCTCAAACTGATCCCGTAAATGTATGAATTCCACTCATCACGCGAACAAGAATAGAAAACTGTTTAAAAAAGTACCGATGATTTTATATGGGGCTGTTTTACAATCATGTGGAAGTAACCAGTTAAAGCAAAGCGGCTTTAGCGGTCTTCAACTTTCAAAGTGAAAATACCTATGTTGCACATCAAGCCCTTAGCACTTAGAACTATGTAAAAGACATAAGCTGATCCGAAACGAACTTTTATGACCCCTTGGATGCGAATCAAAGGTGATCTAAAGTAAAGTAAAGACCTCATCAGTAAACAAACTTTTCTCATTTTTTATGCTTTTTTTCACGTTTGACCGCGGTTAAGGTATTTTTATAGGGAGTAACGTTCCGTGACTGAAATGATACGAATCGGAAAAAGTTACGAAAACCGCATACTGGAATTACTTGTCCCTTTCCATTCCACAGCTTGACATTACAAGTTGTAGCGTAGTATTTCCCAATTGCTATTTTCTTGTTGACAGAAAATGTTATTAGAAATTACGAAAATATCTGAAGGAACGTCTGTTCTGACACAACGCGTTTTTTTCTTGTGTAGTGTCAAAATGTGGGAGTGATTGTGTGGCCTCGTGGCTGTACGAGTTGGAATGAAGCACACACGAGCAAACTTGAGCTAGTGCTGGGCTTCACGAATGATAGAAGTGTTCTTTAGGAAATTAAATATTTGACGTGAAGCCTGTCATGTAAAACTCAAACAAGCGATAATTCACGCTCTTGTGATTTTATTTCAATCACGTTCGAGATTTCTAATCTTGCAAGATTAATTTAAAAGAAAATTTGAAGAAATTATTGCACTGAAATACGAGGTTATGGTTTTGTTCTGTCTTTACTCACTTCACAAGAGAACACATCATGATTTCCATAATTGCTTGGACTATTCGTGATCGCCAACAGTGGAGTAACGTGGAGAAAGGCGATGAAGGGATAAATAAACATTGGGTTAACAAATACTCGAGAGGCCTGAATCCTTTTACTCAAAATAGTGTCCGAATTCACAATAAAACAACGATTAACATTACATATAAAATAGCAAAATGGAAAGAACTGTTCAGTCAGTTTCCTCCGTTTTTTTTCTTTTTCTTTTCTTTTTTTGGCTTCAGGATATCATCCACAGACTCAAAAGTACTAATTAACTTGTGCAGCATCACGACAGCATCACATCACATCGTTAGAACCACCTTAATAAGTCTTAATAACCTCAGACGCGACCTCGTAAATTAGCTGTCACAACTTTTCTTTAAAACTTTAGATTATATTAGTTTTTCTTTACGGTAAGGAAAACTATGTAACATGATTTTCATAACCATACAGGAGAGCCAAAGAACTTAATTCTTCTATAACATAGAGTGAACCTAGCCAATACACTTGTAATTTTGTTTTGTGGCAACTGTGGACCCTGGGCAGTTGATAAGTCTCAGATCAGTCTGTATGATACAGGCAAAAGTTAGAGAACCGTTTAGCGCTCGAAATTTCAACTATGCATGCTATCAATCGAGTTTAATCACGTACCGGATACTGACAGGAAATGGACAATATTAAATAAAGAGATTATAATCGTCAAGCTTTTTATAAAGATAATGGGTTTCTTGACGTAAATTTGCAACAGGAAATATTTGCTAAAAATTCTGTTGCTTTCTGTTAATAAAATCACCGAGAGGCTATCGAGACTTTTAACATTAGAATTCCACATTGACCCTGAGGCTTTCGACCTCAGAGTCAATCATTCAGTATCACGACCTATGAGTCTGTAGATGGTTCTATGTTGAGATGAAGTCACAGGGCGCGCTCAAGTGACTTTTGAAGCCTCGCGGGGTAAGGGGGGAATAGGTTACCCATGTTTGGGTATAGGGGTGTCGCTGACCCCGTTTAGGACAAAAATAACCTTAAATACCTACCCCGTGTAGGGCGACGCCTTCTATTTTAAGACCCTATTTAGATACTGAAAACAATAGCACTAATATCTTGTCCTGAAAATGATCCTGTGTTGCAAAATAAACGTAAGTTAAAACACTCCAGAATACCACCACTTTTGAATGCTGACTCAACGCGATCCTATCAGAGAGCCTACAGAATTGGAGCCGATCTTTAGGTTAATTATCTGAGCATTATTGCTGTCCGAGGTGCGCGGGAAACCCTCCGAGTTTTCGGCCGTGTTGGATTTCTGGAAAATTGCGGCTGTAGAGTAAGTTAGCTGAACGGCAAATAAATCGAAATGATTTTCTTATTAGCAACCAGAAATAGCCAAATTTACACCTTCGTACGTGTTCGACATTTGTTCCGGAAACAAAAATTACGAAAAAGGCGGAAAATCCTAACGTTTTATAACAGTGTGGTCAGCAAAGAACTCAAGAGCTTGAGTGCAATCAATCACGTCTAAACCTTGTTGTAAGCTGTCAAATGTTTTAGCTCGTTCGATTTAAGAATACGAATGTTATAATAAGCACACCACAAGCAGTACAACGTCTGTCTTTCTTTTTGACAAAATTGCCTGGAAGCAAATAGCAACATGCAGTCTTTCATGATCTTGACATATGCGACCTTCTATTGACATTGGGAACCGCAAGGTGGAACGGATACAAAGGTTTCATAAAAAATTGACATCTCTGAAGATGTCAAAGGTTTCCTCAAATAATCCTAAATGTATTGACTTCTACTCCGTACACGAACAAAATGGTATGAAACTGTGAATAAAAAGTACAAATGATTTTATATGGGGCTGTTTTGAAATGATGTAAAAGCGGCTTTAACTTTTAATTAAAAATACCAATGTTGTTTAACTGGGGTGTCCACAAAGTATAACTCAACTTTTGCTTATTTCAAACGTCTTTCGCCTGGCTTACGTTATTAGTGCCAAGTTTAGGCGCTATCACTCCAATATTTCCCGAGATATTCTTGATTTTGTGATTTATTTTTGTACTGAAACGATTTTTGACGTCATCAATTCTGAACAAAAACTGGAACGAGAGAAAATATTCCAAAAGAGAAAACGCCATTCTTGTTCTATTTGAAAGGCCTTTCAAATAAGCATAAGTTATTCTATACTTCATAGGTACTTTAAGAAGATCTAAGAACTACCGTGTATGTGAGTTATCACCGCGAATCATGAGGTGATCTGACCCGATGTTTCGTTCAACGAATGCACCCTAAAAACGGCCCATAAGCTTATAAGAGTTTTTGTGAGCTTACTAAATAACAAAAATCTTCTCATCTTTGAGCTTTCAAAGTAAAGACCTCATTTTTAACGGGCTTTCCTCATTTTTTATGTTTCACCAAGGATCGACTTTCATATATATTTTTCACGTTTGACCGCGGTTTAGGTATTTTTATAGGGAATTAACGTTCCGTGACTGAATTGATACGAATCGGAAAAAGTTACGAAAACCCCATACTGGAATGACTTGCCGGAGTGTGCCATTCGATTCCACAGTTGGAGGTTATTGACAAGTCAATTGTAGCATAGTACTTGCCGACTGCTACTTTCTTGTTGACAGAAAATGTTATTAGAAATTATGAAAATAGTTGAATGAACGACTGTTCTTACACCACGCGTTTTTTTTTTCTTGCCTAGTGTCAAAACGTGGGAGTGATTGTGCGGCCTCGTGGCTCTACGTGTTGGAATGAAGCACACACGAGCTAACGTGAGCTAGTGCTGTGCTTCACGAATCATATTAGCGTTCTTTAGGAAATTAAACATTTGATGTAGAGCCTGCCATGTAAAACTCAAACAAGCGATAATTCACGCTCTTATGATTTTATTTTCAATCACCGGTTCGAGATTTCAGAATCTTTCAAGATTTATTTAAAAGAAAAATTTGAAGAAATTATCGCACTGAAACATGATGTTATGGTGTGTCACCCTCCACAAGAGAACACATCACGATTTCCATCTGAATTTCTTGGACTGTTCGTGATCGCCAACAGCCGAGTAATTAACGCGGAGAATTAGGCCATAAAGGCATAAATAAACCGTCCGCATTATGCATTAGGTTAACAAATATCGAGAGAAAATCCTTTTACTCAAATAGTGTCCGACTTCACAATAAAACAACGACTAAAATAGCAAAATGGAAAGTAGTGCTCAGTGTTTCCATTCGTTTTTTTTTTTTTTTGGCTTTATGATTTCATTCACAGACTCGAAATGGTTTAACCATCTTGAGCAGCATAACAAACAGCATCACATCACATCGTTAGAACCACCTAATTGGTCTCAATCACCTCGGATTTAGCTGTCAAAATTTTAATACTTTGGATTATGTTATATAGCTTGTCTTTACGGTAAAGGAAACTAAGTAACATGGCAGATTGAACATTTCAAATGAAATTTTTTTCTTTTAACAAACAAACAGCAGCCTTCAAGTTCGTTTGTTTTTTCAGATTGTCGGTCACGGTGTTGTCGTTTTCAACAAAAAATGGATCAGTTTGCGCAATTGCGTGACGGCGGGCAAAAATTAGTGTACCGTTAGAGCGCCGAAATTTCACCTATTGTAACAGGGGCCTTTGGGAAATTTGGCTCTGTGGCTGAGCGAGAGGTGCCCTGGTACCTTCCGAGATCTTTTTACATCAACTGGACTAGCTCTTCTTCAAGGAACATATTGCAGATCTTGACTCATTCTCTTACAGAGAGAACTCCAGAGCTTTTACTGAAGAACTTTTGTGATGCAAGACCCGGAGTCAATAGCAATTTGACAACTCAATTTCACTTGCCTAAGCTCAGCAAATGGAGGGAGGAAATTCTAAAGATATTACTTTTCGTGCCTTTACAAACTGAAGATCATTTCTTATTCAAAAGAACAGCAGGTGTTCAACACCTATGGGTTTTACTTGACTCGGTAACAAAGGCTGTGATATTTCCTAAACTGAATGAGATCTACTATTCAGTACTGAAAAATGCCCCGTAACACTACGTATCCTATCCATCGAGTCTAATCACGTACAGGATACTCACAGGAAATGGACAATATTGAATAAAGAGATAATAATCATCTGAAGCTTTTTATAAAAATAATGGGTTTCTTAGGCGAAAATGTGCAACAGAAAATATTTACTCAAAAATTCTATTGCTTTCAATTGTTGAAATCAGCTGAGCGGCTCTCAAGAATGTTAATAACAGCGATAAAACGGGAGCAAGTTTTAGTTTGATAAACCGGGATTTGATGAGATCATTTAGTTACACCAGAAACACGTTTGACTGGGGAGGGGAGGGGGGAGGAGAATTTTAGATCCAACGAAAGGAGCCAAGCTGACGGTCCCTCTGAAACGCAAACTGGTCCATTGAATTTTGTCAATTTTTGTCTAAAGCGCAACTGAAGGAGATGATATTAGAGCTTTAACCCTTCAACCTCCAACATATGAACTTGCATATTCTATTCATTTTTCTCTTTACTTCTTATGGTTCCCCCCTCCCCCCCCCCCCCCCCCCCAACCATCGACTAAGCAGCACAGTTCCTTTGGAAATCTTAATCCATTTGTTGTGACACACTGATCCCGCAGGCTTTTGACCTCAGAGTCAAACCTTCAGTGTCATGATCTTTTAACGTTTGAGTCTAATACGTCTGTGAATGGTTCTGTTTTGAAATGAAGTCACAGGGCGCGCTCAATTGACTCTCTTTAACATACTTCTCAAGAGGATTCTAGCTTTTGACTCTTCGTTCCCTTCCCGGCCTTTCGCAGCTTCATCTCGTTGCATGGACTAATGGTTGCCATGTGCACGGAATAATTTTACGGTGCGCTAATCAAGGATGACGTCAAAATGGATAAAAAAAAAAACACAATGGAGCTTATCCTTTATAATCATACTCGAATAAAATGTTAATCTCGAGTAAATAAAGACGGCCCCAAATAAGAAAAAAAAAACTGGATTGTGTTTAACTTCGCAGTTATTTTAAATAGAATTACGTGCAGCAGGAATTAAACGTACCGGAATGCATTTAATTATCGGACGGAAATTTCAATTGCGTATATTTTGCCGCAAAATTCAATTCAAAGAGTCACGTTTCACGACTAGTTGTGTGACAAGGCGTCGTCATGGTTGTACGTCGTATCAGTAGGGATTGTTTTGACGTCACGCTTCCTGAACAAGGAAATCATGCGTGACGAACGTCCGATTCGAGGGAATGTGAATCAATGAAAATTTCATAAAATCTATAACTCTTGTAAACCAAAGAAAAATTTAATTCAGAAAGATAAATTTAGAGTTATATGTTCTATACCATAGTCGTTTACAGATTTTTTCTGAACAGTAAATTTTCTGGGGTTGAAAGTTTTCTACTTTTCTAATATACATGTACTGCGTGACGTGACGAAGTCATGCCACGTACAGGCGTTTCTCCGTCAAGTTTACTACGAATTCTAAATCCGCGAAAATTAAAGTGTTTGGAAACCCCCAAAACGTTGTCGTCCATATACACTGTAGTATCTTTCATATAAACAGGCCGGTTTAGGCCGGTATATGTGGTTTGCAGCCAGTCCCTGGAATCCATTGTCTTTTTGGATCTCTAGGGATTGGTCGGAAGCCACTTATCACATGGACGCTGAAAACAAACAAATGGATTCAAAGTGGTGACGACATGTCTGATCTAACAGACGCAAATTACTATTATTACAATAAAACCGTTTTCCAAAACAGACTGATGCTACGTGAGTGGTCTGCGGTGCACCAAATGTATGCACATGGGCTGCTTAGTCATTGCGGGTTTCGACGTGCGCAGGAATCAAGCTTTTGACGTCAAAATTTTCCAAATTAAGAATTTTATTGTTTCAGCCCCTTGGGATACTGCGTGCCTGTTTGAGTCGCGTAGCTATAAAATGAGTGCATTTCCAAAGCGGAGTTAAACAGCTCGGAGACTCGAGAGAAGAGGAACTAAAAGACAGCTGGCTGAGAAGAAGTTGAACTTTCGTGCGAAAAGACAAGTACCGATACTTAATAGAAAAAATGGCTTTGCAGTTTACAGGAACCTTGGACAACATGAAAAAACTTAAGGTAAGACATTTCGTTGTTAGCAAACATTCTAAATGCAGCAGTAATGATAAGAACCGTTCGACTGACATTTTGATCAACTGAAATTACTGACTTAGGTTTTTTTTAATTATCAAACATTAGCCTCTGTCCCATTTTGGGAGCCTAAAACGAACTCAATCGTTAGTCATATCTCTAAACCAGTGGAACTCATTATCACCTGAAAGCTGTTCAATCCGTTGTATTTTAACAATCTCGATAACTCTTCAGTTTTTTCTTTGTTTTTAGAGTCCACAGAAAGCTCCTCGTATTCTGATAATTGGTGGTGGAGTTGTGGGAATGACCAGCGCTCTTCAATTATTGAACAAAGGGTAAGTGTGTTTTAGTTTTGGAAACTTTGAGACAAGTCTCTTGTAGAACTGGCATATCCTAAAGTCGGAATTCGCATTCAATCATCTCAGAAACGGTTTCACTTTAATTTGTATCTGTGTATGAATTGAATAAGAGGTTGGTGACACCAAAGAGTTATATAAAAATTAAACAAATTTACAAAATTCTTGTTGATAAGTTGTTTTAAACCGACGAGGCCAACATTTCATTCCGGTTGCTGGGAATCTACGCAGAGTGGTTGCTAGAACTCTAAGCGATTGAAGAGTTTCTTAGATATGAGTATGTTAATCAATGTTTGTTTGTTTGTTTGTTTGTTTTTGTTGTTGTTGTCGTTGTTTTTGTGTTGGATGAACTGCGCATGTGGCCATCAAACTGAGTTAAAGTCCTCGTTCTCAATTTTAAGCCGTGTGTGTGAGGGGGGAGGACATGCACTAAAGGGGGGAAGTGAAAGGTTCCTCGCCACGTACTCGGTCAGACAACGGTTTCTCAGAAATGATGGAATAAAACTGTAACCAAAGTCAACCCGATCACGTTTTTCAGAAGAATGGCATTAACTACTTTGAGTTCTGAAACGGCTCTTTGTGGATTCCCTAATCCATCGCCACGCTTCAACGTGTACATGTGACAATAGGTGAAACGCGCGAGAACGAGTGTTAGCGGCTGCCGCTCGCGCGTGGCAACTCAAATTTTCGCACGTCGATTTGGCAGCCTATGATAACTATGTGTTGAAAATCAACTGAAGTGTTTATTCTCTGATTGTTTTTTTTCAGATACAAAGTTACAGTAGTAGCAAAGGAGTATGCCTCTCCAGTCGCCTCTAGTAAATGCATCACGTCGGAGATCGCCGGCGCTTTGTGGGAATGGCCGCCTGCGGTGTGTGGACGACACACAGACGAAAAGTCCCTGGAGAGATCCAAGGTGTGGTGTATGGACAGCTATGCTAAGTTCATGGAGTTGGCCATGAAGCCTAGGGATACTGGAGCCTACCTCAGACAATCTGTGTTCTACTTCAAGGACAAGGTTTTTGTCACTTTCCCAAATCTTTCAAATAAAGTTTATCAAGCCGAAAACCATGTTCTCTCGAAACTGGTATCTCTATACGTTTTGGAAATAAGCAGTTTAACGTTAATACGCTGTTGTTTTTTATAGGTTGTTGATCTTCCAAGCCAGGTGGACAAAATGAACGAGCTTTGTCATTTGCCAGGATTTCGTCATGACTCTAAACTCATCGACGAAACTGGTAAGTCTCATAAGTTTCAATTGTTCTTTGAAAACAGATGACGTTTTAATACCCTTGATCGTTCGTCAGTCTCAGGGTAATTTGCTAGTAAATTTTGCTAGTAGAGTCGATTACCGATTTGGTTCAAAAATCAAATTTGTACTTAATTGTTCTTGAGTAATAATTAGGGTGGGGCGACAAATCATTTTGTGCATTTTTCTTTTTTTTGACAAATCGTAATTACTAGAAGTGTGTATCTTTTATCCTTCTAAAACGAGGAAAGTGTTTGTAACAGATCATTTTCTTTTCTGTCTCTCAGCTGTGAACACAGGCACTGGTGTAGTGGACGCCTACCAACACATGGCTCCAATGGTTGACACAGTCGTGTACATGCAATGGCTTTACAAACAGTGTAAAGACAAAGGCTGTCGCTTTGTGCACGATGAAATTAAAGGACTGCTAAGAGACCAGGCAGAGAACTTGAAAAGGAAATACAAGGCGCAGTTGATCTTCAACTGCTCTGGACTCAGCGCCAAAGAACTGGCTGGAGATGAAGATGTATATCCACTGAGAGGTAACTAAAAGCTCTTTGACGTCTTAAGATTTGACCCATGATTTGAGGAAAGCTAAGAGCCCCAAAACACATCTCTTAGCTTTCACCAGAGGATGGTTCCAACATGTAACAATTCGTATCGATGATCAAGCTCAGATTACTGTTATATTTTCTTTTGATAACGCATCCTAAGAGAAGGTGTCTGAAGTAATAATTCTCACCAATGTTGTTTTTTCAGGCGTGATCCTTAAGGTGAAAAATGACGGTAGCCTGATGCCCAAGCTTAATCATTCCATGTGCATCTCTCTGATTGAGGACATTGACGAGTCCAAGAAAGAAGGACAAAGCTTTGTGTTCATCCTACCGAGAGGTGAAGACAAACTTTGGCTGGGCGGCATGGTACAACCCAACCAGTGGGACAGAAATCTTACGCTGGATTATCCACCAATCAGAAGAATGTTTGAAAAAGTTAAGGAGTTCTACCCTCCCCTCCGTAACTATGGAGACGAACACGTGGAAGAGGTGCTAGTGGGACTTCGACCCGCTCGTAAAGGCAACGTTCGTCTGGAGTGGGATCCAATATGCCCATCTATTCTACATAACTATGGACACGGGG
>NW_028145566.1:65000-92500 GCF_977016875.1 Pavona decussata
CCGCGGTCAAACGTGAAAAAATATATATGAAAGTAGATACCTGGTGAAACATAAAAAATGAGGCTAAAAGCCCATTAAAAATGAGGTCTTTACTTTGAAAAATTAAAGATGAGAAGATTTTTGTGATTCAGTAAACTCACAAAAACTCTTATAAGCTTACGGACCGTTTTACGGTGCATTCGTTGAACGAAACATCGGGTCAGATCATCTTTGATTCGTCATAAATCACATACACGGTAGTTCTTAGATCTTCTTGAAGTACCAATGAAGTATAAAATAACTTATGCTTATTTGAAAGGTCTTTCAAATAGAACAAGAATAGCGTTTTCTTATTTGGAATATTTTCTCGCGTTCCAGATATATCGAAAGTTTTTGTTCAAAATTGATGACGTCACAAATCGTTTCAGTACAAAAATAAATCACAAAATCAAGAATATCTCGGGAAATATTGGAGTGATACCGCTTAAACTTGGCACCAATAACGTACACCAGGCGAAAGACGTTTAAAATAAGCATAAGTTGATTTATACTTCGTAGGCACCCCAGTTAAACTCGAGTTGAAGTGTTACGGGCTTGATGCGCAACCTTGGTATTTTTAATTTAAAGTTAAAGCTGCTTTTACATCATTCCAAAAAAAAGCCCCATATAAAATCATTTGTATTTTTTATTCACAGTTTCATTCCATTTTGTTCGTGTATGGAGTAGAAGTCAATACATTTAGGATCATTTGAGGAAAACTTTGACATCTTCAGGGATGTCAATTTTTGATGAAACCGTTGTATCCGTTCCACCTTGCGGTTCCTTGGCTCATTAGAAGGTCGCATATGGCAAGATCAAAGACTGTTTTTTTTTTTTATGCTTCCATGCAATTTTGTCAAAAGGAAAAACAGACGTTGTACTACTTGGGGTGTGCTTATTATAACATCCGTATTCTTAAATCGAACGAGCGAAAACATTTGACAGCTTACGACAAGGTTTAGACGTGATTGATTGCACTCAAGCTCTTGAATTCTTTACTGACCACACTGTTATAAAACGTTAGGATTTTCCGCCTTTTTTGCAATTTTTGTTTCCGGAACAAATTTCGAACACGTACGAAGGTGTAAATTTTGCTATTTCTGGTTGCTAATAAGAAAATCATTTCGATTTATTTGCCGTTCAGCTAACTTACTCTACAGCCGCAATTTTCCAGAAATCCAACACGGCCGAAAACTCGGAGAGTTTCCCCGCGCGCGACTCGGACAACAATAATGCTCAGATAATTAACCTAAAAATTTGCTGCAACTCAGTGGAGGCTGTTTGATATGATCACGTTGAGTCAGCATTCCAAAGCGGTGGTATTCTATAGTGTTTTAACTTACGTTTATTTTGCAACGCAGGATCATTTTCAGGACAAGATATTAGTGCTATTGTTTTCAGTATCTAAAGAGAGTCTTAAAATAGAAGGCGTCGCCCTACACGGGGTTCGGTATTTAAAAGGTTAATTTTAATTTGTCCTAAACAGGGTCAGGGTTTCAAACCCTATAGCGACGCCCTTTAAACTATTCCCCCCTTACCCCGCCGGGCTTCAGAAGTCGATTGAGCGCGCCCTGTGACTGCGACCCATCCACTGACTCAAAGGTCGTGATACTGAATGATTGACTCTGATGTCAAAAGCCTCAGGGTCAATGTGGAATTCTAATTTTAAAAGTCTTGATGACCGCTCGGCTGATTTTAATAATAGAAAGCAACAGAATTTTCAGTAACTATTTTCTGTTGCAAATTTTCGCCTAAGAAACCCATTATTTTTATAAAAAGCTTGATGATTATTATCTCTTTATTCAATATTGTCCATTTCCTGCCAGTATCCCGTACGTGATTAGACTCGATGGGTAGCATGCATTCTTGAAATTTCGAGCGTTAAACGGTACTCTAACTTATGCCTGTATCATACAGACTGATCTGAGATTTATCAACTGCCCAGGGTCCACAGTTGCCACAAAAATTAAAAACACAAGTGTATTGTCACTGAATGACTCCTAATTCGTACCAAGGCTAGGTTCACTCTATGTTACAGCAGAATTTAATTCTTTGGCTCTCCTGTATGGTTATTAAGATCCTGTTACAGAGTTTTCTTTACCGTAAAGAAAAAGTCGAAAACTATATTACATAATCGAGGGGGGTGAATAGGTCTACGGATCGGCGGATTTGGTGAATATTTTAGCCCGGATTCTGGATTCAGAGCGAAATTTTAACGGATCTGCGGATCCTATGATCACAGCGGATCGCGGTTTTATACAGTTTTGGGGCCCGGATTTTGGATTTTGGTTGTTAGGAAGATCAAGTTTGCTCTTTTTTCTCTTATGTACAATATTTTGTTTCGATACAGACGTTGGTTACATAAATATTTCGTTGATAGTCATCCTCAACGCTAAAACACAATATCACGCAAGGCAACTCCAACAACTGAAGTCCCTTTGTATCTCGCGTATCATCTAACGCGGCAAACAATTTGCGGATTTGGATTTAGTTGATTTTTTGAGCGGATCGACGGATTCAGCCATTAATTTTAGCGGATCAGCGGATTTACATACTCCTATTCACCCCCCTCATAATCTAAAGTATTAAAGTAAAGTTGTGACAGCTAAATCCGTTGCGATTTCTGAGGTGATTAAGGCTTATTAAGGTGGTTCTAACTTTTTAGTCTATGTATGAAATCCTAAAAGTGTGATGCCGTTTGGTCCTGTTTGTTACGCTCCATAGCTTCGTCTTATTCAGTCAATAACACAGATTTAACTCATTAGGGTGAACTGATGGATAACGTCAATAAGGATTAAAAAAACACAAAGGACATGAACGGCGGTAATCTTTTAATAATCACACATGAGTGAAAAAAAATAAAATGGCAAAGCTTTTACTCCGCAGTTGTTTAGATAACTGCCATGGCAGACATCAAAAACACGGCCGTGAAACTGATTTCGTTCGAAGTTATTTTGGAAAGATGCACGCGTGGTAGCTCAACGCATTCCTTAAAATGTTTGATTATCGGACAAAACTCCGTATCTTTTACGTCCGTTTTGCAGTAAAATCAATTCACCTGAATCAATAATATCCTCCCACGAGACGATACAATACGACCCCCTAAAAGCAGACGCGTTGGAGGCAAACTTTGGTTGTGTGACAATTTGTTGTCATGGTTGCGACGTTAGACTATCATCGACGTCACGCTTCATGAGCAAGCTGAGATAAACGCGTGACAGACCGTTACATTCGGAAAAGATGGCGTAAATCAATGGAAATCAAATGAATCTGTTGTCTGTAATTCCTCGAAATCAAAAAATCGTTTAGTTCATAAAGACAACTGTAGGGTGCTATGTACCTCACCGTAGTCATCGCAGATTTGTTCCAGATAAGGATAGGCTATTTCCTGGAGACATAGCTTTTTATTTACATTTTAATCAATAGTTCCAGTACGTGACTCAGCTCATAAATGCTAATACCGAGCACGTTTAACCGATTTGAAAACTTTTTTTATACTTGTCAATGTTCCGTGGAACTTATCTCAGTGATTACAGCTAAAAACATTTCCTGGTGCGGTCGGATAACGCCTTGACACGTAAAAAATCATTTCAGCCAATTTCGATTTGTAGAATAATCTTGTTTAATTCGATTCCCGAATTATAAACTTAACGCAAATAAACTGATATTATTTCTAGGAAAACTGAAAACTCTTTTGTCCGTTTAAAGTTAACATCTCTTTAATGGTATATTTATAGACTGTTACAAAAAAAAGACATCATATATGGATATCTTATGAGCAGTGCACGCCACACACGATTTATATATGGGGTTAAAAAATGCCGGAATTAATGACGACAGGTATAGAAAAGCTCAAAAGACAAATTACTTTTATGATGTGAAGACCTTTCTTAAACGGTCTGCATGACTACGTGACGTTAAACGCTCCACACTGTGTGTTCATGTGCTTAGTCATTGGGTTCGACGTGTATAGAAATCAAGTATCTGACGTCACGATTTTCCAAACCACGAATTGTATTGTTTCAGCAATTCGGAGTGCTGAATACCTTTTGGAGTCGCACGGCTATAAAATGAGTGCATTTCCAAAGCGGAGCCAAACAGCTCGGAGACTCGAGAGAAGAGGAACTAAAAGATAGCTGGCTGAGAAGAAGTTGAACCTTCGTGCGAAAAGACAAGAAGAGTGAACTTTGAGAAAAAAAATGGCTTTGCCCTCCACAAGAACTTTGGACAACACGAAGAAACTTAAGGTAGACATATTTCCTTGTTAGCAAACATACCAAATGCAACACGAACGATAAGAACCTCTTTGGAGTTTAGCCACTAAAACTGCTAGTTACGGTAACAGAATTTTTTTTGGCCTTTTAACTTTTCTGACCTGAACTCAAATTTTAATTCTCCTAAAGTGTAGTAGATGGTAATGCCCTATTATTCTCTCCATTTCTTGTATCGAGAATGTCAGATTTTGTTAGAGGAAATTAGTCATTGATCAGAGCTCTTAACCAATATTAGTTTCGTTACCATCTAAAGGCTTTTCAAATAGCCTTTTGCTTTGAACTTTATGTACTATCAGTTTAATTTTTCCTTCTGTTTTCAGAGCCCACACAAAGCCCCTCGTATTCTCATAATTGGTGGTGGAGTTGTGGGAATGACCAGCGCTCTTCAACTATTGAATAAAGGGTAAGTGTGTTTTTCCTAAAACTGAATTTGGAGATTAGGAAATCGGTGAACTCTTCAAGAAAACATAAGTAGAATTCAATGTTCAGTTATCTAATGAGTTTTAAACTTAATAATGTTTGTGGATGAAATTGTAGCGGAAAAGATCGGTGGCCCTAAAAAAACAGAGTTGGCATTTGAAAACAAAAATCATGCTGATCGTCTCAAAACCGGTAAAGCCAACATATTATTCCGGTCGCTAGGAATTTTCCGCAGAATGGTAGGCGGAACTAACTAGTGAGGATAGAAGCGAATGAAACTTCCTTGACATGTTTTCATTACTAAGCATTTTTTTCCTTATTGTATGAACTGAGTATGTGGCCTTGGAGCAGAACCAAAATTTTTGTCTCGGTTTTAAGGGAAACGTACACTAAAGCAGGAAAAATGAGAGCTTCCTTGACACGTACGTCGTTTAACGGTTTTCTCAGAAATGATCGCAATACAACTAAATCAAATACAAGGCAATCACATTTGTTCATCCTGGAACGTAACTGCTTTTAGTTCTGAAACACTGTTTTTTATATGTCTCCGTAATGCATACCCGCGCCAAAATAGGAGACACTCGCGAGCGCACCAACATTTTAGGTGGTCCGCTCGCGCGTGGTGACTAAAGTCTACACGCAGCCATTGTCATCGGTTTTAATTTTGCTTTCCTTTCTCTCTCATTTCTGTCAGTGCTGCCTGTGATAACTATGTCTTGAAAACAACTCCACGATTGTTTATTAAAGTGTTTATTCTCTGATTTTTTTTCCAGATACAAAGTTACAGTAGTAGCAAAGGAGTATGCCTCTCCTGTCGCTTCTGGTAAATGCATCACGTCCGAGATCGCCGGCGCTTTGTGGGAATGGCCGCCTGCGGTGTGTGGACGACACACAGACGAAAAGTCCCTGGAGAGATCCAAGGTGTGGTGTATGGACAGCTATGCTAAGTTCATGGAGTTGGCCATGAAGCCTAAGGATACTGGAGCCTACCTCAGACAATCTGTGTTCTACTTCAAGGACAAGGTTTGTGTCAATTTACCAATACTTTCTGACTAAATTTAACCGGAAGCCTTGGTGGATCATTCTCCATGTTCTCTAAGAAACCACTAATTCTTGGTTTGTCGCTGGATTTTTCTTGGAAATAAACAGTTTTAACGTTAATACGCTGTTGTGTTTTATAGGTTGAAGATCTTCCAGGCCAGGTGGACAAAATGAACGAGCTTTGTCATTTGCCAGGATTTCGTCACGATGCCAAACTCATCGAAGAGACTGGTTAGTCTCATAAGTTTCAATTGTTCTTTGTCAACAGTTCACGTTTATCCTCGTTCCGTCAGTCCATAGTTAGTCATTACTATAATCAGTCTTAGCGAAATTTTTAGTAATCTCGACTAGCCGTTTGGTTTTCAGTTTTTCAAGATAATTTTTATCATTTTTACCGAATTAGGATTTCGGTGAGCAGCAACAAATAACCTTGTACACATAAATCAAGCCTGTAGGGTAAGACTGAGTATTTATACCGCTATAACGAGGAATGTGTTTTTAACAGACCATTTTCTTTTCTTTCTCTCAGCTGTGAACACAGTCTCATATAAAATTTCGGATACTCTTTGAAAGGAGATGACGTTTACTTTAGTCTCAGGGAAATTTTTAGTAGAGTCGATAACCGATTTTATTGTTTTTGGACCAAAATAAAAAAATGTATCTCAAAAAATATATTTATAAAATTAAAATAATTCACAAAATCAAAGTACGTTGTAGTCATATTCGGGTGGGGCGAAAAATCATATTTTGCAAATATCTTTTCTTCTGTATCATTGATGCTTCTAAAGCGAGGAATATGTTAAACAAATCATTTTCCTTTTCTGTCTCTCAGCTGTGAACACAGACACTGGTGTAGTGGACGCCTACCAACACATGGCTCCAATGGTTGACACAGTCGTGTACATGCAGTGGCTTTACAAGCAGTGTAAAGACAAGGGCTGTCGCTTTGTGCACGATGAAATTAAAGGACTACTGAGAGACCAAGCAGAGAACTTGAAAAGGAAATACAAAGCGCAGTTGATCTTTAACTGCTCAGGACTCAGCGCTAAAGAATTGGCTGGAGATGAAGATGTATATCCACTGAGAGGTAACTAAAGGCTCTTTGACGTTTTCAGTCTTGACTCATGATTTAAGGAAAGTTAAGAGCCCCAAAACACATCTCCCAACTTTCACTAGAGAATGGCTTATATCGATGATAAACCTAATTACAGTTATTATTATTATTATTTTTTTTTTTGGTAACGCACCCCAAGAGAAGATGGCCAATGTTAAGAATGGTAAACCGTAACTTTTCCTCTCTTTCAGGTGTGATCCTTAAAGTGAGAAACGACGGTAGCCTGATGCCCAAGCTCAATCATTCCATGTGCATCTCTCTGATTGAGGACATTGACGAGTCCAAGAAAGAAGGACAAAGCTTTGTGTTTATCCTACCGAGAGGTGAAGACAAACTTTGGCTGGGCGGCATGGTACAACCCAACCAGTGGGACCGAAATCTTACGCTGGATTATCCACCAATCAGAAGAATGTTTGAGAAAGTTAAGGAATTCTACCCTCCCCTCCGTAACTACGGAGACGAGCACGTGGAGGAGGTGTTGGTGGGACTTCGACCCGCTCGTAAAGGCAACGTTCGTCTGGAGTGGGATCCAATATGTCCGTCTATTCTACATAACTATGGACACGGGGGCTCGGGCGTGACTTTCTCGTGGGGCTGTGCTATTGAAGCCAGTGCAATGGTGGATCGTGCTCTTAAAAGACCGCAGATTTATCTTTCAAAACTTTGAACTTTTTCAACATTTTTAGTTCATTGTATTTTGAACGAGTTAGTGTAAATTTTCTGTAAGTATAAATCAGCTTATTGCTTTATAGTTTCACTCACTTTTTGTTTATTTTAGGGGATCTTAATTTTTGATCAACGTTTTCTACTTGTCGAGTTTTCATATAAGCATTGATGTTTCCTAATCACTCAGTTGAATCTTCATTCCAAATACAATAGCGATCCGATTTACAGCTTATTTGATACTAGTACACAAAATATATTTATTGATAAATGAATGCTAATAGGTGAAAGGTGCTATATCTGTGGTCAACTCATATTTATCGTTAAACTAATTAATATAAAGAGTACAGCACGCGTAATAGAAAATGAAAGAGAGGTTATTATTATCAACTCAATCAGTTAAAGAAACGAGGGAATCTAAAGACGACGATATTTTTATATTTATATTTATGAACAGACTCTTTGTTGTAAATACTACTTTTCTTGAATAAACAAATTTTATCTCATGAAAATGACTTGCACGATATTCTCTAAAGTAGGCTCAATCGATAAATGTTTATGCAGGAAAAGCAGATCTTAGCAAGTGTTTTTGAAATCCGAAAAGAAAATTCGGGGTAACCACACATTTTTCAGAGATAATAAAGCGTAAATAATTCGAAAAACGTCATAGATTGTTATGTATTTTGAAAATGCATAACAATCTATGACGTTTTTTTTAATTTCGAAACTGTTGCTTATGTGTGATTACCCCCAATTGTTTTTTTTTTCTGATTATTTCAAAAGCAACTTTTAAGATCTTCTTTTTCCTGCATAGCTATAAACCACGCAAAAATACCTTGACCTAGTAGGCCTTATTCTTAAGAAGTCATGGCTTCTCGTACTATCCCGAGCTGCGCAGAACGCATGCGCTGTAGCCATTTTCTCTTAGTGATAAATGCTTCCCACAAGAAGAAGCAGCGCGCGTGGTGTCTCCTCGCCTAGTGAAGCGATATCTGCTCGCACTTGCGTATCTGGTTCGTCCGCTTTATGCCGCTTTATGATCACGAGTATTCTAAGTTTACAGTAGCAAGGATTTTCGGAAAGCCTACAGCAGCTTGTAAATTTGGGGGTTGGGATTCTGCACGTCCCTAAAAATTTCCCATTGACAATTAACTTAAAGATTCAGATACAATTACGAACAGTTCAAACAGTGTTAGCATTCACGAATATGCCTTTCAAAGGCCCGAAAACGAGTTTAGAAAAGATAAAACGACATTTGCCGAGCACTCTTTTTAAATATTCATATTGGGGCCCCTGGAAATTTCAGCTCGCTACGCAAAAGACAGTAAGTATACATAAGTATATATCATGGTATACGTTTATTTTGCATGTGAGCGGTCGAGCTTCGGCTAGACCTAAGGACTTGAAACAGCTTCTAAAGCTGTAACGTCGTTATTATACAAATGTGCGACTTGTTGGTGTTAGCAAAGAAAAGTTACATACGCCAATAGCTGGTCAAATACTATTTCTTACCCTTTATTCAGTCCATGATATATGATCTGAGTTTTAACCCTTCAAGCCCTATCAGTGATCAGCATCAAATTTCGCCTTGTAATATCAATACTTATTCAACCCATGAGGTCATGAGATATGACCACCCATAGTGAATCTCCTCGATACTTTTAATAACTTTCTCCACAGTACTTTTATAAGAAAAGTATGAGGACAAGAGAGGAGAATTTGTTCTTTGTTTGATATTAAGGGTTAACGGGTTAACAGACTCGACTTCTAAGGCCTCAAAGGTCTAAAAAAAACTCGCTTAAGCTTCCATATTTCCTTTTACATGCTCACAGCGTCAATTTTTCAAGGTCTTTTTCCTCCAAGGAGGTATCCTTGCGTAGTGCTCCCTGGTTCTATCTTTTGAATCTGTGAATAAATTCCTAAAGTGTCATCATTCATTTCAAATGAAAGCCACTCGGCAGTACCTTACAGTGGTGCCGTTTAATGTGACCTACATTTGAATCCGGGAAGTCGTCCGTACACACCACCCGAAGGTGACATGAAAGATTAATGCAATTCCTGCATTTTTTGAATAACAAGATCGGTGAGCCAATGCAATCGTTCGCGGGTGACGTCCAAGCGTATCGCCATTCAGATGAACGTTTACTAAGCAGCACTTTGACATTGCATTGTTTGGCTTTGAGGAGTACGAAACGAGGGCACTTTGGATTTTAAAGGAACAAGGATGTTCTGATGGAACGCTGATTTCTCCTTTCGTGACATGTGAATCTGGGCATGTGAAGCAAACAGGAGAATGCATTTTGATCGCTCGGCAACAACACGGCTAATACCTCACATCGCACATTGGTAACATTCTCTTCAGTTCTAAGATATCCAACGTCGAGATGCTCTTGCAATTCGAAATTTCTAATTCTCTCAGATTTCTAAGATTCTGTGAAATAAGGACCAACGTATCGCTGGTCACGTGAGCACAGTTTTGAATGTTCAATAGCTGCAGCCAGCGGCAATGTTTGATAATCTTACCCAGGCCCTCCGCGGAGCAGTCGCGACAATCGCCAAGATGTAACTCACTTACAAAGGGTAGATTTTCGCTGATTGCAACCAAATAGGTGTCGTTCATTCTTCCTGAGTATGACTTGAGCCGCTTCAATTTTTGACATCTTTCCGCGATCGTTGGGATAAAACTACCGTGGATGTTATACGGATTAAAACAGTGTTCTCCGACGATGAGGGTTTCCAGGTTTGGGCTCTTTTCGGCAATCTTCGCAATACCCATGTCGGAAATCGAGGTGTCTATCACCTTCAAATAAAAGAGGTTAGGAAACGGCTTCAGCTCGTCCGGGGAATAGCATAAGACGTCCGTCATATTGTACAAGCGCTCCAAGTGAACTTTCGACAAACTTTCATGGCAGACTTGAAGAACTGCGCGGATACCGCGATCTGATATCTGATGGCATTCGCGGATGGTGAACGATGCGAGGCAAGAACAGCACAAGGAGATTGCTAACAGCGCATCATCAGTGATGAAACAACACCAAGTAAGATCGACAGCGGTTAAAGATGGAAAACACGAACACAGTCTCCATAGCGACAAATCATCAACCACGGGCTCGCCCTCATCAAAGGGGATGACGTCATGAATGGAGATGACCTTTAAATGTTTTACATTGTGACACACAGACACTAACATACGGTGACAGTTACCTCTGCTTCCAAGCTTGATATTGCCTATTTCAGGGCACTGCTTGAGTAGCCTGGCAAAGCCACCTTCGGAGACGCCACTTAGAAATAAGTTGATTTTTCTTAAGCGCGTGCAGTTGAAAGCTATCTCGTCCATGCCGTAGTCCGACACTTGAAAACAGCCTTCAATGTTAATGCTTCGAAGATCAACGCAATTCTCCGCAATCTTTTGAATGACTAGATCCGTGAGCCATTTGCAGTCGCTTACATTGATGTGTTGGATGGTTTTACCCCAGGAAGCTATCCAGCTTTCCAGAATTCTGTTGTTGACTTTGCTTGAGAGAGCGCTGTCCTCGCTAAGGTCGATACTTTTCCAGACGCTGTAGTCGTTAAGCAAATGGTGCCACTTCCAACAAACTCGACGCAACAAGAGGCGTTCCTTGATAGTGAACTTACAAAATATCTGTAATATTATCGAGTCTGGAAGTTCGAGAAACAGGAAAGATGAACTTTCTTTGTCCACAGTAGACCCTTGTTTCAAACTCATATTTCAATGAAGATTACAAATTGGATATAATTGGATAAACAGCCTTAAATTTCCTGTAAAGTTAATTTACCGTTTGTGACGTCACAAGGCTAGTAACATGCGCGCATGCGCGCGCCGAACACAGTTCCTCGTCAAACGTAGGCCACATGCTGGCGCTCTCAGGGCTTCGGCCCTTGCTTTACGAGGCTTAAAATTTGTAGTCTTACGAGATCAAAACTAATGCTCTACGCTACCTGAATTTTCGTAGTTAATGGGTAAGTGTTAGTCATCAACCACTTAAATTAAATTAGAAATACACGATTGCAGCTACAACGTTTATGCTCTAAACGTGTTCTAAAGCCAATGTTACGTGATGTTTGACGAGACAGATTTGCAGCGACGGCCTTTAGCGCAGTGATTTGGCGTAAAAAGATGTTTCTGTACATTAACATATACGAGCGTACTGGCAACGCGCAAATTGCAGTCCATTTTTCGCGCGCCTATTAGCTACAGGCCATCAAGTTTTCGCGCGACACAGTTGTCGTTGGAAATCGCCGCGTGTAATGCATCAGTCAATTCCAGCTGTGCCCATCCCCCCGGGCAATAGTGGGGCATTTTCCCACACTGTCCATCCGGGGGTTAGGCATTAGCCTTCACCCAATTACCCCAGGGCATTTGACCATCTCGCTCTTTTCACCCTACAGCATTGTCGCTTCATTAATGACAAATTCATCGGCAAATACATTAAGTGTCTTATTGAATACGTCTAGATAGGACATAAAATGGGACGGTAGAGCTGTAGACTGACCTATTTTTACAATACTACGTGAAACAATACCTAGTTAGGACTAAATTTGGCCTGAATTAGCTTAGATGTTACTAAAAGTAAGACGAGAAACGAAGAAAATAAAACATTTTTGACATGTTTGAGCCACCACCCCGGGGCATTTGAACGACTATTTTGCCCGGCAGTGGGGCACTCGCCAGTTTATTTTCAAAAAATCCTAATTCCCGGGGGTCGGAGGGGTGGATGGGCACTGTTGGAATTGACTGATGCATAATGTGCACAAAAAAAAAATTGGACACTTTTGGAGAAAATTAATCGTATGTTGCACCAAACACTAGCCGAGTGTCCCTACGTCAATCTTGGTTACTATTTAACGTTCTAGGGAAAAAAATAACCGCTTTTTACTGCCAGCGAGCAAGGCTTTTAAGAAATGAAAATCTCAGCCAGCTTTAACTGTGATCCTGGGGTCCTGACAGGCAGGAAAAACAAATAAGACATTTTCTACCCAGTTAGAACCATTGTTTTAATAAAAAATCTCAGCAAACTAGATATTTAGAAACGTTCCAGCCAGTTAACCGTCTAATGTATTCAGTTCCCAGCCAACTGTATTCTAACCTGCAGAGCGGCCCCATCAGGTACTCCTGAAAATCGACGGCACGCTTCGCTAAAAAACATCCTTGCAAACAGTAAAAGGCAAATAGTCACTTGTAATATTGCCAGTGATGTTACAAGACACGATTTGCAACGATTTTCAGCACGCCGCGAATTCAGTTTAAATGGCCTTCGAACAATGAAAATTGCGCAGAAAATCGTCCACGCGCTCGTGTTACACGGTATCAACGTTCTGCGCAGGCATTATCACACGCGTGGCTTGAATAGCCTTTCACTCACATGTTCATTCAACGACCGCCTACATGTCTTTTCCTCAAATGGTGACACTTTCACGCCTCATGGTTTCGCGAAGTTCCACGCGTAAAAGAAACTATGCATGCACACACAAGCTTCCAACTTCATACTGGGTTTAAAATAAAAATGACGATTAATTGAAAACAGTTTTTCCTCAAAAAGTGCTTCAAGTTGTTTATCGTCAACCATCGAAACCTTGTTTTGTTCCGACATAGGTTTAGAGGAGAGCGCAACCACGATTTGCCACTGGATGCGCTGTGGTTTTTTTCAGATTTATTTCTGGCAGAATTCAAATACGATTAACCTGGCCTTCACAAGGTGCAAAACGCAAAAGATTACCTTAGTAAGTAAGTAAACTTTATTTATCCAGGGTGCCCCATCTAGCTACATGGCTGTTATCCAGAGGGGCCCTGGTAATAAACTGTGACAAATAAATATAAATATAAATTAATTTAAATAGTTAAGAAAAACTGCCTTGTGCTGTTTTACATGCAAATGTCAAAAATGGTGGGTTTTAATAAAAAGTTTAAAAGAAGAAAGCGATTCTGCTCTTTGGATTTTAGTATAGGTAGCCGCGAATTAAAAAGGATAGAACCTGAAAATCTAAAGATACGTTTACCAACGCTAAGTTTAGGCATGGGTAGGTGTATACCTGTTTTTATACGAGTGTTGTAGCTATGCACATCACAATTCCTTATAAAATAATCACATAAATACTGAGGTACAAAGCCATGCAAGCACTTAAAAACTAAAATACATTTATGTATTTTGCGGTCTGTTTTGTAAATCAAACCATCCTAATAAATGTACCAAGACTTTCTATAGAGGAATCACGTCTTTGAGTAATACGCGCGGCACGATATTGCAACCCCTGCAAACGTTTGTTAGACGCAGCCGATATTTCACCCCATGCAGTGTTACCTTGACATTTTTTAGCGGCAAAATTTATTCTTTAATTAGGAGTGTGAATAAACGTGTGTAAATTCTTTTCTTCGTAGGCTTTCACTTCTATCGCAGAAGCTTCATCAGTGAAATGACATGTAAAAACAGCTTTTCTTCTTACCTTTTTATCACTTGATCCTTTCGGATCACGTGACAAAAGGTGATTGAACTGAACAGTGACGGAGAATATGCTCTAAAAGGAGTCTTGTCACGTGAACCCAAAGTAAACCAAGGGATTAAACCTCCATTAACTAATGTTGAACCACTAGTCTAACATAGACTGGGACAGACTAAAAAGCAGTTCACTCTCTTAAACGGCCACTTCAAGAATCCTGTCGAAATACTTAGGCCCCCTTTCTTCAGTTACGTGTTTATGGTTCAATAGCTTGATACCATTCTCAAGTCACAACCCTTGTGTTCTGATATTTTCTGGGACAGGGCCTGAAGAGCAACATCTAAAGGAGATGCTATACCATAAAGTTTATACTGATTCTCATGTTGAGCGAACAGGATGCCAACCCCTGAAAGGCAAGTGACATCATTCTCATCATCCCTCTTTTTTTCGAAAATCACCGCTCCAGAATCTCCTGGAGCTACAAAGTTAAAAATTCGCGACCGGCCCTCGATACACAAGCAGTTCTTGCACCAAACACTCTCATGCAAAGTAACCCCATCTTTTCCACAAACCTCACAGGAAGATTGCAAACCTTGAATTTCTTCCACTTGCGATTGAGTTGCTTGCCTCTGTGCACATTTTTGACAAACGCAATTATGCACTTGTACAACATGTAGTGGACCGCTACCTTTTCTACATAAGGAAGACTTCATAAACATCTTTGCTTCTACGAAATGGCCTTGCTCGGTGTATCCTGTTGTTCTGCCACTCTTACAAAGCTCCTCGGGATCAAAGTCCCTAGCTGTTGCTTGGGAGCATTCACCGCTGAGGTCGTGGCTTCTTCCAATAACTTCAGCTATTTTACTCTCTCTTAAACGCTTCACTTCGTCCTCATTTAACTTAGCGATTGCAGCATCGATAAAATATTCTTTGCCATCACTCCATTTCACATTACGTCTCAAACCAGTGATGTAGGTTCCAATAATTCTGGGTTGCTTTGAGAAACCTGTCTCTAAAGCTGTTTCGCGTTTCGTCAGTCGGATGAGCATACTCTCGGGGTATGCCTCGGGGCCTGACTCTTGGAGATGGTTGTCTTTCTTTTCTTTTAACGCCTCAAATTTCTCTTTAATTGCCGGTTCTTGAAGACCGTCAACTGAAAACTTCATCTCTGAGCAACCCCGTTCAACGATTCTTCCGACCAAGCTTTTGTACTCATTTAAGTGGTACTGGAGATAGTTTCGGTAGTCATTCAAGCCAGGATGAATAATTTCTGACTTCTCAGCGTGCTGCATGACATGATCACACGAGAGTGCATACAAGGTACCGCTTTTTTCATCTTTAACAATAGCACCCAACGTTCCAGAAGCGTCTTCATCTTTTACGCCAAGGCTTGCTCCGAAACGAAGCTCCTCCCCCGGCGTTTGTGCTTCGTTTGGCGGCCACCATGGGTTTGAGATTCGAAACCAAAACCCTTGCACAACGTCTACAGGGTAAGAGCCAAGAGTGACCGGAAACTCGGATTCGCCAATTGGGATGTGACCTTTACCGAGAACATTAATAGTAATACATGGCTTTTCTGTCTCCCTTGAGTCTGTGACTTTAAACGAGGCCTGCACAGAAGTTATGTTGCGATGCTTGTCAAATACGGCAAGGTTTTGGCTGATAATTTCGCTGATTTCATCAACCTGAGAAGCGTTGAGTACTTGGGGTACACCAGAAGGATACTCTACAGCTGTGACATTCAATATATAAGCTGCCTCGTTGTACAGATCAAACCATTTCAGTCTCGCATCCATCTCTCCGAAGCATTTATTGGCGGCTTCTTTTAAGCTCTCTGGTATACCAGACTCACCGCTGAACACGTACAAGTGAACCACCATCTGGTCATTTTCTTCGTATGGCAACACACGCACACATTCCTCCTGCTCAGATTCAAATTTCATCGTTGCTTTTGCAAATCCCATTTGACTCTCAACTTGGATAAAAAACTTTTCAATCAGTACAATCTCACGCGAGAGCTTTTCTACAATTTCTTCCTTTGTTTTTATCGGATAAAATTCTTGCCATTGCAGAAACCATTCAAACTGCTCCTCAAGTTCCACCAGTTGAACTCCTGTTATAGATTGTTGTTTCAGAGCTTCACTTTTTTCCTTCTGCTGATCTGGGGATGCTGGAATAATGTCTTGCTCTACTTTAGTTGTGTCGTCCTTCTTCTTGTTCAACTCTTTCAAATCTTTTTGAATCAAGGAAAGCAGATGTTGATCCACAGTATTTCTCGTACGAGATTGGCAACCTAAACATTGAAAAAAAATACGGCTTCACAATGGAAGGCTACTGTTTGCTGGGGGAGTAGCGGTATGGAGACAGACAGATTGGAATAACAGTAAGAGATAAGCTATAAGAGTCTGTCCATCTCCATCATGAAATAAGCTCAGGTGTAAAAATGGAAAATATGTTTGGATGGAGGGCTTCTGGTGTGGGTGTATAATGTGAGGATATAGAAATGAACCCATTACTGAAATATATATATCAATAAATGAATAAATGAGAAACAATTGCAGTTGTGTACACAGCTAAACCGGCTGCAAAAAAGAACGTCTAAAAAAACTTCAAACTTGAACAGGATTTGAACCCATGACCTCTGCGATACCAGCCCTTGAAATGCTCTATCATCTGGGTGTTGGTCATTTTATGAATTTGTAATATACCCGTAGTGGTGAAGAGATGAAAATAAAACGTATGAAATAAACATATATGAACTGCGGCTGCTTAAGATGGGACTGCTTACATTGGTGAGCGTAGCTGCTCAACCTTATCTAGATGGGGGAGGAGGTGGTTTCTACCCTCAAAATTTGTGCAAACGCCATGAAACTTGGTGCCTAATCAGAAATTTACCTGGGAACAATTTAATGTGGTCGGTTAGTGTTCATTGACTTTGTTGTTACCATGGCAACGGATTTTGACAGGCTGTTTTTTCAGAAAATGGAAAATCCCATTTTTTAATTAAGAAAAATACTTTTCTTACGGTGACTTTCATGCTTTTACTTCATATAAGTGTTCTTTTATTAGTTTTGATTCCTTTTTCTTCAATTGTGGTGTTCCTGAAGATCTCAGGAAGTCCAGAAATCCAAGATGGCTGCCATTTGGCAATAACATTACTATGACAAAATTGCATGTAATTTGACATCATCACTTCTCGTTACAGGGCTTAAAGGAAACTTCTTCGGAACAATGGATTGTAGGTGGGGAAGGGTAGGGGTTAAGAGATCATTGAGGGAGAAGGAGCTCTACAAAAAATCCAAAACATTACAAAATCAAGTCTGTAGATAAATTTCTGGGATACCTTTATCTTCCAAGCCATGCAGTTGATGTAATACTTTTGCCTCCACAACAGCAGTCAGCCCTAGACTTACCACTAATGCCCTCAGTTTAGCAAAACAATGAAGGAAGAAGGTGGCAGACCATTCAGTAAAATCAAGATGTTCCAATCTGTTTATGATATTTTTTCTGACATCATTAGCACACATCTTAATTTGCAAAGGGTCAGGTTCAGGGAAATAGTTTGTAAACCCAAGGAAGAAGAGGACAGCAGTCATGTCCAATAACTCATCAAAGGCTGAAAACTGGGCAAGATAATATGGTAGGTATAACTTGGCCAGGTCTACTGAACTGTTAATGTTGTAGTTGTACTGGTGTATGTTTCTGCCATACAATTGGTAATTGTTGTTAATGTTCTGAAAGTTTAACTTTCTTAACCAAGGATTAGCATTGACTTCATCATACGCCAGTGTAGACCAGTATGCTTCTTCTTTGGAATAATGAAAGTCCATTCTGTGCTTGACAAACTCTCGCAAAACTGGAGCAACAACTTGCCTCATAGCAATTCCCACAACAATCCATCTCATCTTCTTATCAGTGGATATAATCTGCAGTATTTTTAATAAAAAGAAAAAAAAAACTTAAATAGAATTTCGAGAGTATATGATCCAGTATTTTTCAGATAACTTTGCTTTTTGATGTTATGAAATTCGTTGCGAAATTGGGTACCAAGTAACTATTACAAGTCAAATATACCTTAAAAATATCCCAAACAAGTTTGCAAGTTTAGCACCATGGGTGCACTTAAGATCTTTGAACTGTTATCTATTTTTTAATGAAGACAGAAAACTATGAAACACTTTCTCCAACACTGAGCTTGAAAATGATCAGTTCTGACTTGCATCCTCATTGTTTATAAGGCCATATAACTCACAGATTGGCTGTAAAGAAATCTTTCCAACATATTCTACTACTAAGTAGAACACAAAGAACAAAATCATGAGAAATCAATCACGTCTCAGCACATTTCAGCAAACTTTACAGATTCAATTCATATTCATTTTGGGAAACCCGAATCATTAAGTTTGGATGTACATTACATTTTGGATGTACATAACATTTTTTTGGAGTAATCCAGCCTGGAACTGGACCGTTTAAAGTAATAATAATGATAACAATAATAATTCTTTATACATTGTCTATACTTTGTTGAGTCTCCTTGTGGGAGCAGAGGCAGACCACCCTCTGTTTGTGTGGTGTAATATTATTGCTGTTTGGAACTTGAGACTTTATATTTACGTGACACTATCAGTTAAACTTTAAGTGGAGATATTAAAGTTGCCTTTTACCTTTATGTTAAAAAAAAGTTTCAAGGAAATGTTGATTGAGTTACACATGGTGGTTTTTTGCCATTCCGAGCCATAGAAACCTTTCTGTGGTAAGTAGGCAAGTCCCTGCTGGCGAGCGCTATAGGATGCTACTTCAAACCGGAATTGTTGCAAAATTTGAAAAATCCTTCGCTTTGCAACCGTTGTGCTTCAAATACCCAACCCTGCCCGGCACGGGGGTTTTGACACTTCCACGCAATGGTTGTGAAGTGTTGATTGGCTGATATAAAATGGACCGCACGTTAAGAATTCCTTTGGTCGCTCACTTTGCTAGAGATCATAGTTTGAAACCTACCTGGAGGACTTGAGCTTCACTTTTCTCTGAGGAAATTTAACGAATGAAGCCCAAACTCAATGCAATGACATGGTGAAATATGTAATAAATCCGAGGCCAGTGAAAAAAAGGTAAGAATTTTTCAAATTTTGCGACAATTCCGGTTTGAAGTAGCACCCCATAGCAGTCCCCAGCGGAGACTTGCCTGCCTTGTTATCCTTCTCTCTAGTACAGTAAACTTGCCAGAAAAAGGTTTCTACAGCTCGGAATGGCAAAAAAATACCACGCGTGACTCAATCACCATTTCCTTGAAACTTTATTTCAACATAAAGGTAAAAGGTGACTTTAATATCTCCACTAAAAGTTCAACCGATTGTGTCGCGTAAGTATAAAGTCTCAAGTTCCAAACAGCAATTACACCACACGAACAGAGGGTGGTCTGCCTGTGGTGGGAGGTAAAGAAGGGTGTGGGTTTGTTTTGCAAATTACATATCTGTAATAATTTAATTTTTGTTTACTCTGTATTTTGAAAATCATTATTTTGTTCCGTTTTAAAAAATTAAGTCTTACAGTCAGCCCAAGTCCCAAGATAAGAAAACAAACTTTTATCCTCTTTAATAAGCCAGTAGCTGGGTTTCTTTACAGCTGGTCACAGGTTACAACTACAGGTCACTGTATTTGTATACAAGCTAAACACGGTCTTCTAATACTACACTCCATACTGGAAAAGCTAATTCTGCCCTAGACCACCCAACCCTCTTGGTTATATACACTACAACAGTGACCTGTACTTGTGACCTGTAAAAAAGGTCAGCAAGCTGTATTTTACAGTTAACAGGTCAAGCGTACCCCCCTAGAGTCTATTGATGAATCTATTATTTGATAATTGAACCCGTTAGTCGTTTCAAGTATTCAAATCAAAATTCTATATCTGATTGGATTATATGAACAATGCATGAAACCAGAAAACCAGAAAGCCCGCTGGAAAACCCCTCTCAATATATTCAGAGCGGAAATTCTTAATTTATATAATACTGGATTTTCCAAAAAGCAGATTTCTCGTGATTTACAGCAGTCAACGCGTACTGTCAGAAAGAAAATTCGCCATTTTAAACCGGGCATGGTGTAAGTGGGTCCTGTCGGGTAAGTTTTAACTTACTAATGATCACTTAATGGACATTTAAGTTTATACACGGGCGTTTATTCCGTTAGTTATTCAAAAAAAAAAAAAAAAAAAACTAAAAAGGATTGGAAGCGTTTTATCATAATAAGCAGTTCTATCAGTTCTCTTTTTGAGGTATATGCAAATTAATTTAGCAAAAAGTATGCAAACTCACAGTGAAAGATGTTCATTTCAGTTGACCTTCGACAATGGCAATGACCTTCGGCACATGTGTTACGCTATTATTTGCAGTATAATGGACAGTTTGGTGAAATATATACCAAACTATTTTATGCTACAAGGTGGGTACTGCTATACATGAAAGATAAATTGGAATTTTTCAGCCCGACTCATTTGCAAGCGCTTGACTTTGTGCTCTTGCCATGACCAAATTTGCATAATGAATTATATGAACATGCCAACAACATGCGGGAACAGTTTGAACGAACGAGCTGTTTCAAATGTAAGCTTACTGTAGTTTGAATTTTACAGGCTATTGCTTTTACTGTTAGCGCGGATCAATGTTCAAATTAAAAGCCAATAAGAATCGAATTTTAATTTGAACATTGATCCGCGCTAACAACGAATGAATGAATGCATTCTTTGAAACGACTAATGGGTTCAATTTTCAAATAATCGATCCATGAATAGAGTCTATGAGGTACGCTTGACCTGGTTCGACTGTAAAGGTTAATGTTTACATCAATATGAAATCAGTTTAGACTGTTTAGTGAGTTTGCGAAACAACTCGTAGGCTAAACGACGGGCTACCCTTGAAATTACTTCTGACGAACGGTAAGTCATTGAAACGAAGCTAATGCTTAAGCTTACCTCAAATTCTGCCTTGAAAGCTTCCACGTTTGCGGCCGCCATCTTTTCGACGTCGTTCCCAGGGCTCTCTCTCTCTCTCTCTCTCTTCGAAGGAAGAAAGAGGTATATTTGTCCAAATGGAATTTAAGCAGGCAAAAGCCTGATTGTTATCCACACTTGAATAAAATTATTATCCTATCCGTCTGTTCTTTTGTCCTGTGTATTTGATTTTACTTCTCCTTCCGCGTAAAATGTCTAAAATGCCCTAAAATGGTCTAAAATCGATCCCTGCCTCTCATTATCGGCGCGAGGAATGGGACCAAGTCCGTGACAATAAACCGAACATGGCGGACGGAACTGACTTTCTTCATCAAAGCTACTCTTTTCTGTATAACGTCCTCATTGAAACCGTCATTGCCGTAATTGTGTTGGCAATAGCAACCTTATTAACTAAAATGTTCAAAAGTCAAGAACATGGGCATAAAATGGTTCCTGGCGATACAAATTGTTCTTCCTCTTCGGAATATGTCTTCGATGTTCTCGCGATTATGTGATGACAGTGATGAAGCGGCGACTGAAGTACTTATTGGCCTAAAATTAAAATGTCGCAGTATGTAATAACTATTAATCTACCGACGGCAAATGAGCCAGTAGTTATTGGCCTAAAATGTTAGGTAGCGGTTCGAAATTCGGCCGTTAGTCATTGGCCTAAAATGTTGCAATGTAAGTGGTTCCAAATTCGGCCGTTAGTCATTGGCCTAGAATGTTGCAGTATGTAATGTAAGCGGTTCCAAATTCGGCCGTTAGTGGCCTAAGATGTTGCAGTATGTAATGTAAGCGGTTCCAAACTCGGCCGTTAGTTATTGGCCTAAAATGTTGCAGTATGTAATGTACGGGATGTAAGCGGTTCCAAATTCGGCCATTAGTTGCTGGTGTGACAGTAGATTTTTCCAACTTTGCGGGAAATACACGGAAACTGCAACGAAGGCTTAACAGGAACGCACGGGGAAATTTCACTCAAATGGGAGCACTCGCTCGCAGGGAGAGGCTGTCACTTCTCAAGGTGGTACCAGGGATCTAACTACGAACTGGACAGAACTTCAGCAACAGAGCGAGAAATTGGTCCAACAGAGCTTTATTCTGACTTACTTGTAATTCGAGAGAACATTGTACAACAAGGGCTTTTATGTGCTTGTACATCAATTATTTTATACAAGGTGCTATACGCGTGTCAATAGAACTAAATGAAAAATTCCAGCGGCAAACGCCTTTCTAAATACACTAAATTACAACTTAGAAAATCTTAATCCTACGACTAACAACAGCTGCGAGTAAATATTTCCGGAGATAACAAGAACTTTTCATTAAGTACATCAACACGTCTAACGAGAACCAATTCAACTAGGAAAATATTAACAGGACAGCTAAATTTGCTAGCTTTAAATTAATCGTGTAGAAGCTATCTACTTCTAAGGTAACCGAAACGAGCTCCAGTAAAAAGTAATTTTAAAGTTAATGAACTAAAGAAAGTAATTGTTGGCTTAAGTTTAGTGCAATACTTCCGAATCCTCCAGGGACAAAAGAAATGCTAATTTAGCTCCACAAGTTGTTTACATTTTGCTTCCGTTGGTTTTCTAAAGTTACAGAGAACAAGAAACAGCGAATATCTTAAAGCGAACTAACTTCTTGCAGTGAAAGCGAATAAATAATTTGCAAGAAGACCCAACTCCTTCTTCCTTTTTTAAGATTAAATATGTTTAAATTACGGACAATCAATCGGTGATGAATTAGCAGGCTATGTATTTGTTTGTACTACGACTTAAAATTCTGTGCGAAATATTAAGTTCCTAATTTCGTGCAAACTTGCGAAATCCCCCGTAACACTGGCCTAATATCTGTAATATTATCGAGTCTGGAAGGTCATGAAACAGGAAAGAGGAACTTTCTTTGTTCATAGTAGACCCTTGAACTATTTCAGTTAAGATTATAACTTGGATACAATTGGGTAAATAGTCTTAACTTTCTTGTAAAGTTAATTTACAGTTTGTGACGTCACAAAAGACTGGTAACGTGCGCGCGCCAATCACAGTTCCTCGTCAATCGTAACAAAGACTGGGACAGACTAAAAAAGAAGTTACTCGATTGAATGAGGGTCACTTCAAGAATCCTGTCAAACTCTGATTTCGTGTCATACACAAATAGACTTAGGCCCCCATTCTTCAGTTACGTGTTTATGGCTCAGTAGTTTGATAGCATTCTCAAGTCACAATCATTGTCATTTTGTGATAATTTCTGGGACAGGGCTTGAAGAGCAACCTCTAAAGGAGATGCTATACCATACAATTTATACTGATTCTCATGATGAGCGAACAGAATGCCAACCCCTGAAAGGCAAGTGACTGCATTCTCATCATCCCTCTTTTTTTCGAAGATCACCGCTCCGGAATCTCCTGGAGCGAGAAAGTTATAATTTCGCGAACGGCCCTCGATACACAAGCAGTTCTTCCACCAGACCTCATAAGCGTCATTACGCTGTACATGATGCAGTGCACCGCTACCTTGGCTAGACAAGGAAGGCTTCATAAAGATTGGTGCTGCGGCAAGACGGCCTCTCTCGGTGTATCCTGTTGTTCTGCCACTCTTACACAGCTCCAGATTGGTATTAATGAAGTCCTTAGTTGTTGCCGGACAGCATTCACCGCTTGGGTAGTTTCCTGTTCCAATAACTACAGCTATTTTACTATCCTTTAAACGTGTTACTTCGTCCACATCTAACTTAGCGATTGCAGCATCGATGAAATATTCTTTGTCATCAACCCATTTTACATTACGTCTCAAACCAGTGACGTAGGTTCCAATGATCCTGGGTTGCTTTGAGAAACCTGTCTCTAAAGCTGTTTCGTGTTTCGTAATTGCGACCAAGATACTACTGGGGTATGCCTCGGGGCCTGACTCTTGGACACAGCTGTCTTTCTTTTCTTTTAACGCCTCAAATTTCTCTTTAATTTCCGGTTCTTGAAGACCTTCAACTGAAAAGTTCATCTCTGAGCAACCCTGTTCAACGATTCTTCCGACAGAGCTTTTGTACTCATTTAAGTGGTACTGCAGATAGTTTCGGTAGTCATTCAAGCCAGGATGAATAATCTCTGACTTCTCAGTGTGTAGCATGACATGATTACAGGACAGTGCATACAAGGTACCGCTTTTTTCATCTTTAACAATAGCACCTAACGTTCCAGAAGCGTCTTCATCTTTTACGCCAAGGCTTGCTCCGAAACGAAGCTCCTCCCCCGGCGTTTGTGCTTCGTTTGGCGACCATGGGTCTGAGATTCGAAACCAAAACCCTTGAACAACGTCAACAGGGTAAGAGCCAAGAGCGACTGGAAACTTGGATTCACCAATTGGGATGTGACCTTTACCGAGAACATTAATGGTTATACATGGATTTTCTGTCTCCTTTGAGTTTGTGACTTTAAAAGAGGCTTGCACAGAAGTTATATTGCGATGCTTGTCAAATACGGCGAGGTTTTGGCTGATAATTTCGCTGATTTCATCAACCTGAGAGGCGTTGAGTACTTGGGGTACACCAGAAGGATACTCTACAGTTGTGACATTCAATATATAAGCTGCATCGTTGTACAGATCAAACCATTTCAGTCTCACATCCATCTCTCCAAAGCATTTATAGGCGGCTTCTTTTAAGCTCTCTGGTATACCAGACTCACCACTGAACACGTACAAGTGAACCACCATTTGGTCATTTTCTTCGTATGGCAACACTCGCACACATTCCTCCTGTTCAGATTCAAATTTCATCGCCGCTCTTACAATTTCCGTTTGTTTCGTCGTTGGAGAGTGGGGATTTCCAGCTGAAAGCTTCCCTGAAATGAACGCAAGATATTTGTATCTCGTCGTTTCGCTACACAGTCGTTGCGCTCCAACGTTAACAATAAAAATGTCATTATTTCGCGTTCTTATAGTGAGGTCGGGTGAAAATTTATCTTAGCTGTTTCTGTATTTCACACAGTTTGCGTGAGGAGTAAGTTGAGTTCAAATATTAGAGAATAAGTCAATTTTAAAATGTTGCGAATCGACTAAACTGCAGTGTAGCGAAACGACCGGTAAGCAACCATTTGACAGTCATATATTGCACAAGCCTGGTACATTTAACAATTATTCCACGAGCGCGCGTTGGATATGAGATGATAGATTGCCAACGAGGTGCGTAGCGCCGAGCTGGCTATAATCATCTCATATCCAACAAGCGCGAGTGGAATAATTGTTTTATTAAAAACAATCAAGAAGCGATCCTAGATCTTGCTGATTTCCCTTTGCAAGAACTACCGGAAGAGAATTTATCAATCGTTTTCACACGGGCATGGTATAATGGCTCATATACCATGGCTGCTAAGCCAATCAAATCCCTCGAATTGCATTATACAATGATCCAGTTTTCAATAATGACAGATAGAAAGACCCAAAATATGATGATTCTGACAATCATGGATACAGTATCTTGTAAAGAGAGAAAACCAGCTCCAGGATTTATTTCAGAAGTCTATTCGAGCAAACCACATTTTCATTCCTCTTGAAGTGGCCAAGAAAATTAGCTTTCTCAGAAGCCAAATGACATTTTCATACTCAACTCTGTAGCGAAACGACTTTGTAGGGAAACGACCGGGTACAACGGTCACTATTTGCCAGAAACCCACAAAAAAAGTTCACAAGCTAAATACAACAAGAAGCTGTAGACAGCTTGCACTCGGGTTAACATTGCTACTTGTACTTTGTGGTCAGGATCTTGCAATGTGTGGTATGGTATAATATATAGTGTGGCAGTACTATACTGTACACTGAAATAAACTTTAATCAGATTGAATCCCTTGTAGAAAAAAAACTCTCTTATCTCGTAAATAGCATGCATGGGTTTCGATGAGTACTGGCAAAAGGGTTAGGTCTCCGCAATTACCATATGTAAATTATCCGAAATCTGCTGCCTTTCCATATTAGGAAGAACCTTGCCCAAGCACTTGTTCTATCGAAATTATATTATAATGACATTCTTTATCAGTCGCTACCGGAATATTTAACAGCACGTCTTTTAGTGCACATGTCATGAGTAATAACTGTAAAGTTTTGTACTCCGGAATTAAAAAAAACACTCCGGAAACAGATAGACCCCTGTTTACTGCAGTACCGCTGTAGTAACACATGTATTTGTTGCTTGATTTTCCGAATCTCGTTTAAATCATTGAAACACCACCTCTGGTGCCTTTTTCAATCATTTGAAGCATGTCAATGTCTGTGAGAAGTTCAAGTTTGACTTGTGTTTTCTTAATTGAGGGATGCATCCCATGCAAGACCGGGAGATGTGTAGTGCCATGCAGGATCAAGATTGTAATTCTCAAGACGAACTTTTATGAATTTCTCAAAAACATCAGCAAGGAGAAGAACATCTGTCTTGAGATAAAGATCGTGATAATCTCCCATGTTTTTCAAGTTGAAAGTTTTCCAAATGTTTTGTGCATGTTCAAAGTCTTCATCTGTGATGTTTTCTTCATAGAGTTTTGAGAAAAATTCTTCTTTTGGTGGAAGATTTGTTTCATCGAATTTTTTTGATGTTGTTCATATAATCATAAGGATAAACTCCTTTTCTTGAAAGAAGTTTGAGTTTATCTTTTGAAAAGCCTTTTTCTGTTTCAATCAGTTTTTCTGTATTCAAGTTTTTGACCAATGCATCAAGAGAAGATGCCATGAATTTGAAGCTGTCAATGAATCTAATGTCGTGTTTCTTTCCTTTCTGTTCTCCTTTTTTATTGAGATAGTATCCAACAACTATTTTTTTTTTGAAAATGAAATATATTTTTCTTCATTGTTTGGAATGCATCTTATGTTTCCATGTGTTTTCCCGAGATTCTTGATGAAAAGATGTGCATCATAATTTTGAAGATTGTGAAAAATCACTGGAGTGAGCTTTGGCTTTCTAAATTTTTAAAGAGCCAATGTCAGTAAAAACCAGGCAACATTAAATACTTGTGGCAACGGTCAAAAAATCGATTTCGCTTATACTTTCAAGTTTGATACCCTATCATGTTAGAAGAACCCCTGTGCAGTTTGTTTTGAAAAATATTTTTTCGTTGGGGAGAAATTGATATTTTTGCAAGAGAGGGTAAATATGCTAATTTGATAGCTTAAAATTATGCAAGTTTGTCGATCTCTAGAAAATCGAAAAGGCTGTATTTAATCTTTTTGATTTTATTATCTTCAAGTATGATATCTCTTTGTATCTCAGGGAGATGTTCAGGCTTTTACAATGAACTCTAAATTTCTGGTGGATTTTTCAAAAAGACGTGGTTCTCATGAGTCAAAAAGTACCGTATAAACAATCGAAAGTTTCACCCGCGCCGATACAACAGATTGACTCGAATTTTACTGCGGTTTATGCTAAAACATAGGGCTTGAAGTTTATCAAAAGAAATCCCTTGGTAAATGAGTTTTTATGGCGCTGTTGACACTCACAGTTGGCTAAAAAGTGCAATGTTTTCTTGCATAATTAGCATCG
>NW_028145566.1:97500-230000 GCF_977016875.1 Pavona decussata
TTTTATATGCTGATTAAGGCGATCGGCGAAAATAGTCAGCCGTGCCGCTACTGTGACGAGGATGTTCACCGATTGCCACAATCGACGTTTAAAATCGCTGATATCTGGCAAAACTGCTCGGGGTTATTTTACTGATATGCTCCACCTGAAATAATTGAGCCAATCAGACTACCTAACATCACGACTTTTCAAAAAATGGCGGCGGGCAACGTGCTTCGTTGGCAAATTTGGAAATTTCGCTAAAAATGAACAATGTGGAAGCTTCTTACATACAGAAAAAGTAAAGCAATTCCTAAGTGACGTATGGAATTAAGATTACGGTGTATGCGTATCCATATACTTGTGTGGATGACCACATTTTTGATAACTGGTGAATCTGCCTGCCTACCTACCTTCCTATCTACTTATCCAGCTAGCTAGCTAGCTTATACTTGACACAGATACATGCACGCAAACTTTTACGCTGCACCTTTTCAGTTACAGATCACTGACGCCGCCAAAATGTCGTGAGGACAAAAAAGTAGCACAGGAACCTTCGGAAAGGGTATACTTAAGGTTTTTACATACACGTCTTCTCTGATTCTACAAAGACAGACCCACGGCAAAATGGAATATTTTTGTTCTACACAATAAAAGAGACATTTCTCAAGCCACTGTCACGTTAATTAAGCCGAACCTTTTTCTAAAATCTGTAAAGTCGAACTTCAAAATTTAACTTAGCAAAATTAGGATTGTCGGAATTTAAAGCCTTAAGCTTACAGATGTCCTACGACAGAGCGAGCAAAAACGCCCTTGTGCGATCTGTGGGACCTGGAGTTTACTCTATTACAGGAGGGATTATAGACGAACTAATGCTATAATTGAAGGGGTACCTGGAAAAAAGCCTTAAGTGATTCTTGATAAATTGCTAGATTCTCCTTCCAAATTGCCTTATATTTGTGTGTGAAACAAAAGGAGAATTTGACCTTATATCAAAAGTCACTTAAGGCCTTATTCCGTGCACCCCTTCAATTAGTCGCAGGTCAGTGAAAATTAAGTGCTGGACTTCCATCCTTCGCCGCAGCTCTTCCCTTCTTTATTTCCTTGCTTTTTTTGTGGCTCTAAAGATGAAAACATGACAATAGCCTGTATATAAAATCCGTAGTCCTATTCATTCGGCAGCTAAAGCCATAACTAATTGGAAGAAGGCAAAACACATCAGCTCACCTGCACTTCCCGTTTCCATGGCTGTTGCTTGAGGATAAGATTTAGCCAGTTCTTCACGCCGCCCTTCACTGGTGACCTGCTCTTGGAGACTCAAGAACTCACCATCGCAAAGAACTTTGATTTCACAAGCTTCCGGATTCCTCAAAGGAGCATTATAGCCTTCAGCTGCATTTTTGATGACGTTGAGGAAACGTCTGCTTACACGAAGTGTCAGGTTACGTGAAGTTGCGCGTGCTTTTCGCGAAATGACAACATCCCCCAGTTTGGTTTTGTTAGGGTTAATAGCACTACATGTTCCCACACACATAACTGCCTTGGGCCTCAACAGGGTCGCTGCATTCTTGACGTCAGTTACGAGAGTACCACCAGGACCACCAGGACCTTGATAACTCCATACCAAAGCAACTGAGACTTTTTCCTGTTGACGTTCGTCTTCCCCATCAAAGTAAACGTAGCCGGCATCCTCAAAGTAACATCTGAACGGATTGATCATCTGCATGTAACAAGCCAAGAACTCGCAGTCCCTGGATGTTATTAACATGATGTCTACAGGCAAGGGTACATCTTTGATTTCCTTCGTTGTTGTTTTCACATCTCTCAGTGACAGTATATCAACTGTTAACTGTGGTGGATCTCCAATGGGCTCCTTCAAACTCCTAACAGTGTTCATTTCAGCTGCTGTTATCAGGTTACTGTAACAGAATGTTCAATGGTAGATGTGCATTACTTGCCTCCTTTGTTGTTGTTTAAGTCCCACTCAATGACATGATTCTTGATCTCCTTAGCCGCTACGTACTGTATATCAAGCAAGCTGAAACCAAACATTCCTATAAGAAAAAGAAAATACAGGCTCAAAGGGCCGCCGCAGTTTCAGTTTGTAAATTAATTTTGATTCAATTCTGGCAAGCATATCATTAAGAGAACAAAGCATGTTATGAGTGATTGCAGGAAGAAGAGGCAAGATGGGAAAATGGTGGTGTTTGCAAAACTTCCTCTCTTTTCTTAGGAAAATGCATATCAACAAACACCATTGCACTTACAGATTAACAAGCCAAATGCTCACCCTAGTTTGACCATTGTTACACAATTCCCTAATTGCCTTGCCTTAATAAAAAACTGAATTCCACCATTCCATTATATCCCGGGGTAACGTATGTTCTTATAATTGTCAGACACCTTTGCTTTGCAATTTTATGAAATTTGCTGAGAAATTGGGTACTTTGAGTCACAAACAAGCGGATACCTTACAAATACCCCAAACAACTTCAAAAACAAGTTTGCAAGTTTAGCACGAGTTAACTATAGATCTTTAAGGTCACGATTTGTTAATCTGTGAGCTGTTTTCAAACAAAAAACTCTAAACACTTTCTTAAACGCTGAGCTTGAAAATGATGTTCTGACTTGCATTCTCATTGTTTATAAGGGACAGGATATAGCTCACAGATGGACTGTGTAGAAATCTTTCCAGCCCTACTACAGTTGAAGCTCTCCTTGCGACCACTCTTGTAAGCGGCCAGCTCTACAGGTGTAGTAACAATTGCCATTGTGAAACCCCGTTCAAATTGTCACTTACATGCAAACTCTGTAATCAAAGCTCTCGTAAGCGACCGCTCCCATAAGTGACCGTGCCCACTTTTGGGAATTATCAACTGGCCTTTTCCTTTGATTTTAAGCTCTCGTAAGCGACCACTCAAAGATTCTGATTCATATTACAGCAAATCTTTCATATAAGTATACACTTCGTGATCACATTTACAGTAATATAGCACTGCCTAATAATGTTCGTAGATAAAGATCTTGAATCTAAAATTCAAGGTGATTTACGGCTGGATCAAGAATGTTAACCTGAAACCAAGGAAGAATCCTTTATGCTTAAAGCTCTCGTAAGTGACAGGCTTCTATTGTCTCAGAAAGTAGAGTTTCGGAATCTCAAGCTCATAAAAAATAAAGCAGGTCGCGGGATCCTGAATTTTGGATTTTGAATCTCGGAGTCTCGCAAGCCAGGTTATTAAGTCTGAATGGACTGTCATAAAACACAAAACAAAGAAAAGTGAAAAACAGCTCAACATCGCAATCGCGCAGGCTGTGAAACATGTAGGCTTGGATAAATTCTGCTTGTTAATTGCCATATTATGCCTTTAAAAGAACAAGGCTAATCGGCTTCTCGTTCTCAGATTTAAAAAAAATAATAGTCGTCTCGGTCTCGGATTTTAGAGCCTTGACATTTCAGGGAGTCTCAAATTTTACCATTCTTTAGCCCTTTCTTTATTGTATCCTAGCCCTACACTCCACACTAAAAAGCTTAGTCAGGCCTAGGGTACACTAACCCTCTTGGTTACAGTATAAACAGAACAACAATGACCTGTACTTGTAACCTGTGGAATGTGACCTGTAGAAAAGACATTTCCTTAATAAGCAAGCTTAATATATATTTAAGCTTAAGGACGGTGCCTACTTTTGTTACCGCGCATACGTCCTGCGCATCTCGAGATACTCGGTTTTCCTATGGGTGGTGCTCACGACTGGTAATACAGAGATATTTTGCGCCATTTAAACTATGCGGAGAAAGCAGAACTTAATTAGCAAGAGCTCTTGGTATCCAAAGAGAAAATTGGGATAACCATGCATTTTTCCGAAATAATAAAACTCTAAAATTTGGAAAAAAAGGCAATACATGTACATTGCTTTGTATTTTACTGCCTTTTACAATAATTGCTGCCCCGCTACCCGCAATTTTCTTTCTGGATTCCAGTAACCCATACTAAGATCTGCTTTTCACATAGTCATAAACTGTGCAAAAATACTTCTGTTGCAGTATTAAGCAGGGCGTAACATGTTGATCGAAATCGATCATCGAAAACGTATTCGATAAGTCGATAGTTAACAATTATTCACCAAAGTGGAGGTGAATAGTGATGGATATTTAACGCGAAGCGGCGAGGTAAATATCCATCACTTTCACCGACACTGAGGTGAATAAATGTTTTAGTATATACCACACAAGCTGAATAAGAAGTGGACCAAAAATTACTTTATTAAATTTTGACAGTATACCGACAAATGGTGGGAAATTTAAAAATCTCGCGCGCCGCGCGGTAAGCGATTTCTTATTGTAGAAAGTTCCGTCTTGCTTTCTTGCAGACAAATAAAACTTTTGGAGGCACTTGTTTAGTTGCTCACATGTCTTTTCTTCGATTGTTGTGTGAAATTTGTCCTGTTGTTGAAACCATACTGCAAAACATTAGATGTTTCATTGTTTACATTGTAATTATAGTGATCGACAGTTTTTGTAAACAATGCATTGTATTTTTATTTTTCGCCTTAGAATATGAGGTTTGAAAGATTAAATAACTTACCATGTAATGCCGTCAAACCAAAATTTGTTGCCAATTTTTTTATTTTTTGTAACAGCCGTCTCTTTTATCGAAATATTTTCATCCTAAGTAACCGTGGCGAAACGGGAAGCCATCTTGTTTCTCTTCAGTTGCTCGGAGGTGAATAGTACTTGGCCAATCACCTCCGAGCTAGCCAATCAGCGCGCGCGAAAAGCACTATTCACTTGTGCGGTATACAGCTATTTCAATTAACGTTGTTGGATCAAAGCTTAAAGCTTAAAGACATCTTCAAAGAGGCTGCCATCTCATCCATTTGATATCCTAACATTTCTTTCATCCAAATGGCTCGCCATCGTATATCTTCACTGGACAGACGAGGCATAACTGATTTTGATGAACTTATTCATAAAAAAAATCCACAGAATCTTGAGGTCTTGTCTTATAGCTTTGTACTTTGATCCGACAACGTTAATTGAAATAGCTGTATACTAATTGTCGATAATTTTCAATCGACAAGTTTAATTTGTCTAAGATAGTCGATAATCACAAGATTTCAAACTGACTTTCAATTTGTCATTGACAGAAATTCGGCCAGTTTTAAATCGGCCGCGAAATTAACCAAGCCAATAATCCGATAGCTCAAACGGCAATTTATAGAAGTGTTCAACCGCTCAAAAGTAAATCTGTAAGGAGCAAGCAAGTGGTTTGTTTTAAGTGTTGTTGGTAATCAACGTAGAATAGGCTGTTTACGTTGAGGAATGGTCAATGTTTTTTCGTTCAGCCGTGCTAGGCTGTTCGAGTCTTGCTATGGCTGATCGACTTTCCCTTCGCTAGTCCACGTTCGACTGCAGTCTTTATATCTTTTTCATATTCTGATACTTGTCGATTAAAATCGATCAAATCGAATTTTAACATTGAAAATCAACCGAAATCGATACTCACTAGAAATCTTGCGATCAATTCTTATCGATTTCCGATATTTGTTGATTGATTAGTATCGAATTCGACCGAAAACGATCGATGTTTATCGACTTTCGAAATTATCGACATGTTACGCCCTGTATTAAGGTGGTACTGGAGGCTAATTTGCACATTTTCATCACATATCTACATGCATAAAATCTGTTAAAAAAAATCACTTAAACTTCATCAAATTTTAACATGTTATTACATGTAATTTTATTAAAAATATTCTTATTCCAAAAGAATGAAAGGAATTCCAGAAATTTGATCTGTTAATGGGCGTGGTCGAAACCTTGCCATTTGGCATATCTCTATAAAACTCAAAGAAAATGTCCTGCATTTCAAAAAGCATTGGCCAATTGATGTGCAATGTTAAGACCTAGCATCGTGTCAGGGTGCGTCAGAGAAAACTCAAACGGAAAAAAATTATGTCTTCAAATGTAATTATTCAATCTCGTAAAAAATGAGACGCGACTACGAGTCTTGTATTTGAAGGCATTTGACGTACTCGCACAAAAATGTTCGTTCAAGTACGTATTTTATGGCTTCCAAGTTTCAAGCCCTTCTGATAAGCCTTCGAAAGTAATTTTAAATGAACTCGCTCCCACCTTTTGATCAACATGCATTTTTTCCTCAAAAATTGCGCTGGAATCGTAAAAAAAACAAGAAGCTGTTTTCAGCTGATATTCGGACCATATTTGACTGCGTGGTGCGTAAGCCTACGATCTTTTAGCAGTGACAACTTCCAGCATCGTTAACTCCCCAAAATCGGTAGATATATAGAGAATATTACACGGCGGCGCAAAGATATGAATTTTATTTTCGAGTGGTAAATAATATTTTACGAACGAGCGCAGCGAGTGAGTGAAATATTGTTTTTAACACGAGAAAATAAAATTCATATCTTTAAGCCACCGTGTAATTTTCTTTTTATTATATGGACAATAAACATACGTGATGGAGATTGAAAAGTTGGATCTGGGCATTTTACAATTTCTTAGCTTGATACAAAATACAAAATACTCAGTGCAAAGTAGAAAAATGTTTAAACAGTCAAATTACAAGTAAATGGGACTAAATACATGTGAATTGGTTACTCCATTACTGACTCTGGCTTGAATCATCAGATACAGTTATTTTCAGTCTCTTTTCACTAGGAATCCGTAAAGGCTCTTCAGTACGACCGGAATAAACTTGAACGTTTACCGTCCCGATTTTGCAGTTTTGAAATAAACCTCCTGTAGATGAATCAGGTAAAAAGCGAGCCGACTCAGTCTTCTATTCTATCGAGACAGTTGACAAGGTTTTTGAGGTGCTAGCAGTGTTAGACAACACAGCAGAAATTTGTTGTTGTTTCTTATCGGATAAAGTTGAGTAGTTGTTCAACGAGTTGACGTTTTAATGTCCAGTTATTTGAATGATTTCGTTTGGAGGTACATCATTATCCACCAGTTTCTGAACCAAATGCTTTCTGGTGCTGTGATTCACGAGTGTTTTGTCCGTTTTCAGTCCTGAGTCTTTTATCATGTTCCTGAGCATGCTTCTTAGAGAATTGACTCCAAACGGGGAGCATTTAAACCACTTTTGACCTGGTTTCGGGCTTTCAATATTAACAGCAAGATAGAAAGGAGATTCATCCGTCATCATGTCTGCAGGGCGGCGATTTTTGTAGGCCAAGTAAGTATTAATAGGACAGCGATCTGGGTTGTTCTTGTTTTCGTAAATTTGAGGTTTTTTCTCCCTCAAAGTTCGACGGTTTTCACCAGTGCGCGTTTTCGTTTGTCTTTCCTGACTGAACTCGACGAAGCGGTTTCCCTCTGAATCATGCAGTCTTCAACTGCAAATCACCCCAACAAAGATCTCTCTGTTCTTTACCAGGCCTCATCCCGAAGTAAATACAGTTGTTCAACCAATGAGCATTAAGGAGAGCTCTAGGAGAGTCAATTCCTACGACTCCGCAGCTGTAAAACGTTGCGATATCTTCATCTGAGAGCGGATCCGCTGCATTGGGTCGGTTTCCTTTGCCGATAGATTTTAACTGCTTTTGTTTCTTTTTTAAATATCTTGTACTTCGTGGAATTCCTTGTCGTTAAAAACTGAGAATCCATAGTTATCAGTTTCGAAGATAGCGGTCGATACTTTGCAGAAAAGCTTTGATAGACGAGGGCTCATACTCGTCGCCGTTTTTTTTTTTATTTTTCGAACAGCAAGCACAAACTTTTTGATAATTGCTTGTATTTCCGCAAGCGTAATATTCTCTATTTCTCTTTTCTCGTCGAAAGTTTCTAGAAATTCTCTTAAAATCTTTAGATCATTGAGCGTTTTCTTCTTAGTATTCTCGTTCTCTTGTTGTTTGGAAAATGCATTTACATCGTCGTCGCTGACCACAACAAATTATTTTATTCTGAACAGCAAACTAAGTTCATTCTAGTTCATTCAACAAAAAAGGCAACCTCGACCCTGGGTTAAAGCGGTTACTTTACGTTATTCGAGAGGTTTTGGGTACATATCTATTTCTGTGGGGGCTTGAACTTGGTAATTCATTGCGTTTGCTCAGGCTACTAAGATCTTTTCTAAGGAAATAAACCTTTCGTGAAGGCATAGGTTACATTTCTTGTTAGTGTTATTATCGGGTTTGCACTTTTTGAGTACTTTCCATTCAAATAGAAATGTTTTGTTTGCGTCCTTCAGGGTCCATTTATTGTTTAGACAGTTCCGTTGCATTTCATCTGTTGGCGTTTCGGAAGAATGTGCTGTGGTTTCGGTATCGTTCTTTGGTCTTCTTTAAAGTTTGATGCCAGTCCCACGTACGATCCTGTTGTTGTTACCGTCGTTCGCTTGGACGCATTTACCATCAAGTGGGCATTCTGCTTTCTTCCTACAGTTGCAGCTCGGGTCATGATTTTGGTTTGGGGTTGTAGCTACACTTGAGAGTATCTGTTTTTTTATGTGATGCGATGATGGTTTTCATGTTTGGCATGCATGAGTAGCTGAGTTTTAGTGTGTGTCTGTTGAAGATCTTGTTTAATGGGTGGTACTTGGGGAGGCATTTGTCGACGATGTATAAAAATTTCTGTACAATTGACAATTTCTAAATCTCCTATATTTAGCATACACTGACATAAACACTCTAATATCAACTTATCAATATAAGCTCAAATTATTTTACTCAGATGTATCAACGATATGAAACATGATTTAGCCAAACAAAGCTCTGTGGGCTCTAGGGCACAAATTAAAGACGTTTGTTGACAAAACGGTTTCCTTCTTGAACAAATTCAAAAACTGATGACAAAATTGCAAGTACGTTCGCATAATTTGTCGTTCGTGATGTATTCCTTGGCCCGCCAATTTTTCTGAACGTGCCTTGTTTCGCGTTTCGTAATAAAAATGCTCCGCGCGATAACCCATGAAGGTTCAGAATTTTTCCGGCGGAGGAATCAAACACGAGAATTGTCATCGCAGAACTGACTGTGACACGATAGCGATCGCATCACCGATTACATCTCTATAAAGTCAAATTGGAAAATTAAGTCTAATTCTGGTCACCCAAATCAAAGCTATTCATGCAGCGGTACTTTCTTTTGGGGCTAATTACACGGAATGCCCGCAGGGCAGGCCGTGTCTAGGTTTGGGTCGGGTATCTTTTTCTTCGTCGTAGCCACAAATCTGCACGTTCCTAGTAAGGATGTATTGTTCTGATTGTCTTCAACAGAAGCGGCCCAATCAAAATCTATGATTCAGGCAAATGTCACGAGAAAGGGGACCCACTCATCCCTTCCTGTGTGATGTCAAATCATTATTGAGAAGGGATCTATTGTTCTGATTGTCCTCAACAAAAACGGCCCAATCAAAATCCATTATCGGCGCGTATATCACGAGGGAGGGGACCCACTTATCTCTACCTGTGTGACGTCAAAGCAAATCATCATTGAAAGGTTGCTTTCGTTCAATGGCGGCCACATGTATGAATTTTAGACTCTGATCTGCCGTTTTCAGAAAGAAAACAAACCTTTTTCAAGCGGTAAATCGAAATAATAACTTCTAAGTAGTACTCGACAGTTTAAACGGTGGAAATTGGGAGAGTTCACAGCGAAGAAATTACGCTTTCACAAACAGATCAAATGATTAAATGCGAAGGAAGCCAGACCAGTTTCAAAGGGATCATGACCTTATTGTAGAGTAATTTCCGGTATGATTCCCAGTAACACAACGATAAAATATCACGCAGTCTCTCTAAATAAAACCGTTCAATTATTTCAATTGCGAAGGGAGGATAGTTTTTAAAAATCTCCGAAGCATACAAATGGGAATAAATGGGGCTATATTAAGCATTCCGTGTACATGCCATTAGGGGCATCTTGTTGGATGTTTATTATGCGAAGTTCGAACTCGTAAGTCTCTGGATGAAAACCTAAGGCGTGGACATTAAAATAAAAGCTAAAGAGCAGCTGTTTTCTCAAACGTGGATTTCGGCATTTCTTAAAGATGACCTTTGAAAGTTAAAACGAGTTAATGGATCCTATTCGCCTAAACATCAAGCACCTCTGCTGTCCTATTATTCCAAGCGTTCACTAAGTCAGAAACTGTCTCTCTTTTCCCCTCTTCCTCAGCGTGCACTTGCGATCGATCGTTCGATTCGACATGACCATTCTTCTTCTGTAAAACATTCGCGTTGCTTGCTGTGAGGACTGCATTCGAATCCGGCTTTGGAATTCTTTGAATTTTCTGAGCATTCTGCAGCGTCTTGCGAGGGTCCCGAAGAAAGCTACAAAACCTCACTATACTTTTCTGTTTCGATTTCTCATTCGCGTTTTCGATGCCTACCATCTACATCATGCGGAGTTAAATTCATGCGCGTGCTGCTCGTGTGACAAACCTTCTAAAGGTTCATGATTTCTTGCACAACTGTCATCCTCGCTAATCAGACGATACGGAATGTACCATGTTCAAGCTACCTCCTCTTCTCTTATGCTATATCCACGGGCTTTAATCCTTACGTTTTCGCTTTCTTCGCCACTCGACATGCTATCAGATTGCCTTCACCTTTTTGTTCTAACGACTCCAGAACCCTCTCTACGCTAAGGGAAACGTCCACGAACGCTTCACAACCGACGCCAAATGTTTTGATTCGAAAGGATAGTGACTCGCAGAATACATCGGGGAAAGGGTGGGAGAGCTAAGGGAGCGAAAAAATGAGGGAGTTTGGGACCCTCCCCTCCCCTTCCCCGATTACTTAACTCGGCGCCTCACGGCCCGAGTACAAAGAACGCGAAGAATTTGATAACGCGACCGAAAACTTTACTCGTGCCACCCGAGTACAAAAAATGAGACAGAGAACAATAACTTGTGGCCCGAAGTCTTATCTCTCGGCCCATCGCGACCAAAAAAATAAAAAAGTATTTGATAATGCTACCGAAACCTTAACTCGTGCCGCCTCGCGGCCCGAGTAATCAGCTTGAAAGCTTCCGTCGGCTTGGATTCAATGGCAGCCATGTTTTTGTACGCCTGTAATAACAGTTTACAGCGGTAAATCATCAAAAACGGACCTTTTTAGGCCCTTTCTTTCCTTTTACGGGGTGCTATTTTTCCCGCGAAACCAATCAGGAGAAGCGATTATAAACAATGACACCTCTGCATAGCAATGGCACCCGCAACAGAACCCCAACAGTGTGATGGCGTTGAATCAAACAGACAAACACGTGTGATAGAAGAAGCTAGTTTTAGAGGAGATATACGTCTAAAAAAGAGGGAAAAGAAGTGATGCCGCCGAGAAAGCGGTTACACACTATGAAGGAGAAGTCCGAAAAGGGTAACGAAGCTTGTGTTCCAGGATCACAGTCGAGGATAGGGCTAGATTTTGATAAGTTGAGGGAAGCTAGCTGGAGAATCATGCATTTCTCTCCTGTTTTTTCCTGGCTTCAAGATCGCCGTAAGACTGCGAGCAGTCTGTCTTCTCCTAATTTTTGGAGCGCGCATCTAGCGCACGATGGATCTAGCGAGCGGCGAAGCCGCATAATTTGACTGTCACTTTTCGTGCGTAATATGAGGGGGAAAAGTACGACTGATCGCCGTTCGTTGGATTACGCGACGCGACCCGTGCTATCGGCGTTCCATCAAACCTGAAAGACAAATATTGGAATAGCGTCAGTGCTGCTAGGTAGTTGGGTAAGTGGTGAAAACACAGGCGGACCACCCTCTGTTTGTGTGGTGTAATGACTGTTTGCAACTTGAGACTTTATATTCACACGACACGTTCGGTTGAAATATTTAAAGGCCTTTTACCTTTATGTTGAAATAAAGTTTCAAGGAAATGTTGATTGAGTCATGCGTGGTGTTTTTTTGCCATTCCGAGCCGTAGAAACCTTTCTCTGGCGAGTTTACCTTTCAACGGTGTTGCCGGCCGAAGGCCGGTACTAGCACAGGTGGCGCAAGCTCAAGCTGTGAGTGGTGATCATATTGCGTAATAGCGGTCATGGCTCGTGCCAGGTCCATTCAATGAGAAGCGAGCCAGCGACTTTGAGAAAGTCTAGATGATCACCGATCACAGCTTGAATTAAGCTTGGGCCGCCTGTGGTACTAGAGAAAGGGAGACAAGGCGGGCAAGAACCCGCCGGCGAACCGGTGTGCGACAAATGCAGACTGCAGACTTGCAGACTTGCAGACCTGCAGACCTGCAGACTTGCAGACATGCAGACTTGCAGACTCACTGATACTGGCCTTTCCAAATTCATTTTAAAAATAATATTGTGTAACCTCCGGCATTCCACATCATGCGCTGTCTGCTTAGTACGCTTTTAAGGCTACTTGGCTACTTTCAGAGGACAACCGTGAAGACTTGCGCGACCTGCATACTTCCGGATTTTCGCGACTTTAGAATTTAACGAGAATTGTGTGGTAGTGTTGTTGGTTCCATGGAGTATTGCTGATTCACTAGCTCGCGGCATTTAGTACGATCGAGGTGATATAATCCCTTGTGGCGACATTTGTTGTTTACGAAATTTTAAGAGTTAAAATCTCGCACAGGGCTTTAAATTCAAACTAACTCTGGCATGGCGACCACCTGAGCAGCTCGTCTACATATTTTTTGCTATTCTAACTTTGAACTCGGATATCTCGATAACCAATCAAGATATCGGAAAAGCCTTATTAATGTCTTTTGAATAACGCTGTGCAGCTAATTCGTTCTTGCCAGGCGTTCGATACCCGATAAATTCAATCCAACACTGGCCTTGTTCGTCGGAGCGTTTACCTGATCCTGATATTTTAGAATGTAAAATAATCACTAAAATTGTATTTTTTCCAAAACTTAGCGCTTACTATGCTGTTTGCTATATAGTTTGACAAAGTTTTCTCAAAACGTACGAATTTAATTCCTGAACGACAACCGTGAAAGTAGCCAAGTATCAAAGCCTACCAAGCGGACAGCGCATGATATGGAATGGCGGGGGTTACACAATACTATTTTTAAAATGAATTGGGAAAGGCCAGTATGTTGAGTCTGCAAGTCTGCAAGTCTGCATTAGTCTGCAAGTCTGCAGGTCTGCAAGTCTGCAAGTCTGCAAGTCTGCAAGTCTGCAAGCCTGCAAGTCTGCAGATCTGCAGGTCTGCAAGTCTGCAGTCTGCATTTGTCGCACACCGCCGGCGAACTAGCCTGCGAACGCAGACGTATTTCCGGCTGTCGCTTCACTCCTTCGGCGGAGTGAAGCGACAGCCGGAAATACGTCTGCGTTCGCAGGCTAGCCGGCGACCGCTATGGGTCGTTACTTCAAACCGGAATTGTCACAAAATTTGAAAAATTCTTGCAGTATTTTCAACGGCATCTGATTAACTGCATATTTTGCCATGTCGTTGCCGCGTTTGGGCTTCATTCGTCAAATTTCCTTCGAGAAAAGCGGAGCTCAAGTCCTCCAGGTAGGTTTCAAACTATGATCTGTAGCAAAGTCAGGGACCAAAGGAATTCTAAGCATGCAGTCCACTTTAAATCAGCCAATCAACGCTTCGCGACCGTTGCCCGGCAGGGTTGGGTATTTGAAGCGCAACGGTCGCGAAGCGTTGATTGGCTTGGTTACTCATTTGTTAATATTAACAGGAAAACAAAGTCTGGTGGGGGAGTAGGGATGTTTATATGTTCAGCTTTCACTTACCGTGTTCGAAATGACTTAAACTTACAAAAAGATGATATCTTAGAGAGTATTTTTATAGAGACATGCCGTAAGGAAAATGATAAAATTATAATAGGAACGATTTATAGTCGACCACCCACCAATAATTGTAATGACTTTGAAACAGAATTGAAACAATCCTTCACACAATGGATAACGAAAACAATTAAGACCTGTATATTAATGGATGATTTTAATATTGATCTCTTAAAATATGGGAGCAATGAACATGCAAACAGATTTCTTAATCAAATGTATAGCTCGCAGTTTTATCCTGTCATTATCAGGCCAACAAGAATTACAACTAACTCAGCGACAATAATTGATAACATATTTATTAATAACATTTACTTAGACCGCTCAAGTGGTATTTTGATTAATGATCTCTCAGATCACTTACCTGTTGTTCAAATATCGCCTAATTTAAATATACAAAAACCAAAAAAGAATTCCTTCAAGAGGAGAGAATTAACCAAGGCAAACATATATAAGTTGCGTATTGAAATTCAAAATATAAGCTGGGAATACCTTAAGACAATCAATGATGTTGACGATGCTTATTCATATTTTCAGGAAAAATTTCTACGCTTGTATAATACATGTATTCCTAATAAGAATTATTCTAATAAAGAGTCTAAAACCAGTAACAAACCTTGGATCACAAAAGGATTCATCAAATCTTCTAGAATTAAAAACATGCTATACAAAAAACGTTTAAGCAACGGAAACGAAGAAATGAAGGCAAAGTACAAATATTATTGTAACAGATTGAATAAGCTAAAAATTATTCTGAAAAAGAAATATTATGAACGACAATTTGATACTACTAAAGGCAACATAGAACATACGTGGAAACTAGTTAATGATGTGCTCAACAGAAAGAAGAAAGAGACAGTGCATGTTACAGAATTTAAGAAAGATCAGATCATGAACCAGTTACTAACAGGAAGGAAATTGGTAACAGATTCAATGATTATTTTGTTAACGTTAGACAGAACCTTGCTAAGAAGATAACAACCAATACTAATTTATCATTCAAAGATTACTTGAAGGAAAGTTTTATGGATTCGATGCTATTATCACCTGTTTGTGAACAGGAAATTAAGAGAGATTTAGAAAATCTTGACCAATCAAAAAGTTGCGGACATGATAATATCATGCCCCGGGTAGCTAAACTGTTAGCATCAGAATTAAGTCTACCGTTATCATACATTATAAATCTCACTTTTACTACTGGTAAGATACCTGTAGACTTAAAAAATTTGGATTATTATTCCAGTATACAAGACAGGAGACAAATGTGAATTCACAGACTACAGACCTATATCTTTGTTACCTTGTTTTTCTAAAATGTTGGAGAAAATGATGTACAAACGATTATTGAATTACTTAAATAAAATATGTGTACTCAGTAGTCACCAATACGGATTCAGGAAAAAATCTCTCAACAAATTTTGCGCTTATCGACCTCATAGATAGTTATAGAATAACAACTGCTATAGATAACGAACAATTTGTAGCTGGGGTTTTTCTAGATCTGTCTAAAGCTTTTGATACTGTAAATCATGACTTGCTACTTCAAAAGTTAGAATTTTATGGTATTAGAGGGATTGCATTGGATTGATTTGAAGAGTTATATAACTAAGAGACATCAGCGCGTTAATTACAACAACGAACTATCGGACAAAAAAGAAATACTATGTGGAGCTCCTCAAGGATCTGTCCTGGGTCCACTACTATTGTTAATTTACATTAACGATAGTTCGAACCTATTATCTTTCATTCTTTTTGCGGATGATACTAATTTGTTAATGTCTCATAAAAATCTGGATACACTAATAGCTAAAATAAACGAAGAATTAGAAAAAGTAACCATTTGGCTACAATTAAACAAGTTATCACTCAATCTCACAAACACTTACTTTATGCTGTTTAAATCATCAAGGAAGAAAATAGATCATGAATTAAGAATTAAGATAGAAGACCATTGTATTACTCAAGCACAACATACAAAATTTCTTGGAACAATAATTGATAAACAGTTGAAATGGACTGAACACATAAATTATGAATCAAACAAAATATCAAGATTTACAGGAATATTTATGTAAGGCAAGGCATTATGTAACTAAATCTTTGCTGAAATCAATTTATTATGCTTTAATCTATCCCTCTATTTATTATGGAAATATTGTTTGGGCTAATGCGTACCAATCCCATCTAAACAGGATATATAAACTACAAAAGAAAATTGTACGGATAATGACTTTCAAACAATACAATCATAGAAACCGTTATTTGATGAGTTGCAGATACTGAATGTATATCAAATTAATTATTACACCATTGCCATATTAACAAGACAATTCATAAATAATCAGTTACCTACTTCGATGTGCATAATTAAAATACACGATCAACCAAAAAATTACACAAGCCTTTAACCAAAATAAATATTAGAAAATTTAGTATAAGTTATAAGGGAGTAGATATATTTAATAACCTGCCAAGGGATCTTAAAAAACAGGTGTCAATCAACTTTTAAAAGAAAACTGAAAAACTTTATCCTTACCAATCAAATATTCTTGTATTTTCTACTCTTCGACAATTAGTACTTTTCTCTTGATCTGTTCGATGTTATTAGTATATTTTAGTTGTAGCTCGTTCCTTGCCCTATTATAGGAATTTATCATTTAACGTAGATTATGATAATTTCATATATCGCCAGAGTTATTAGTAACAGTTAGTAAGGGTGGTCTCCTCGATAAGCCTAGAAAGGCTTCTGAGACTTCCTGCTCAATGCTGTTACTACAGTGATGAATGAAATATTGTAACAGTTGTTGATTTTGGGCAAATGATAAAAACAAAGACAATAATTTTATTTCATCCATCTAGTAGATCCAGAACGGTCTCATCTTTCATAAAAAGAGAGCACTATTGACAGATCTCTCAACACCGTGATCTTTGGGGAATTGTACACGAACACAACACAAGGATTTTCGCAGTAGGCAGTACGTGTTTTTTCTGCGAAAAACCCCGAAAACAACAAACTTCTCTCGCTAATTGCTCGCGAACGCGTCAGTCTTGATCTCTGAAATTTGGCGTACAGGTCCCATTTTAAGTAATCTCCCATATGTTTAAATAAGGTCATGATCTGAAAGATCGATTTAGCCTCCAGTACCACCTTAAGAGGCAATATGAAATCTGTTTAGACTGTTTAGTGAGTTAGCGAATTGGCCGTTAGCGAAACAACTCGAAGTCGTAACGACGGATTGCTCTTGAAACTACTTCCGACGAACGGAAACTCATTGAAACATAGCTAATGCTTACCTTGATGTACCTTGATAGCTTCCACGTTTTCGGTCGCCATCTTATCAACCTCGTTCAATTCCAAGGGTTCTCTCTCTCTTTGAAGGAAGAAAGAGGCTTGGCAAGATTTCCGCACGGCCCCCTACGTAATTATGTATACATTTTGCGACTCTAACGCTATTCATGCTCGTTCTTTAATTTTGTGTAAGAGGGTTTAGTATGACAATGATGCATGTATAATTTATGTATGGGCTGTGTGGAAATCTTTCTTCATTTGGGAAGATTTCTGCACGGCCCCCTATATTAATTATGTATACATGTTGCGACTCAAACTCTGTTTATGCTCGTTCTTTGTGTAAGAGGGTTACTATGACAGTGAGCATGAATAATTAATGATGGGCTGTGCGGAAATCTTTCCTCATTTGGCAAAATTTCCGCACGGCTCCTCACATTAATTATGTATACATTTTGCGACTCAAACTTATTTCATGCTCGTTCTTTGTGTAAGAAAGTTAGCATGACAGTGATGCATGTATAATTAATGAATGGGCTGTGCGGAAATCTTTCCTCATTTGGCAAGATTTACGCACGGCCCCCTATATTAATTATGTATACTTTTATGACTCAAACTTATTTCATGCTCGTTCTTTGTGTAAGAGGGTTACTATAACAATGATGCATGTATCATTAATGATGGGCTGTGCGGAAATCTTTCCTCATTTGGCAAGATTTCTGTACAGCCCCCTACATTAATTATGTATACATTTTACGCCTCAAACTCTGTTTATGCTCGTTCTTTGTGGGTTACTATGACAATGATGCATGTATAATTAATGATAGGCTGTGCGGAAATCTTTCCTCATTTGGCAAGATTTCTGCACGGACCCCTACATTAATTATGTATACATTTTACGACTCAAACTCTGTTTATGCTCGTTCTTTGCGTTAATGGTTTAGTATGACAGTGATGCATGTATAATTATTGATAGGCTGTGCGGAAGTCTTTCCTCATTTGGCAAGATTTCTGCACGACCCCCTAAATTAATTATGTATACATTTTACGACTCAAACTCTGTTTATGCTCGTGCTTTGTGTAAGAGGGTTACTATGACAATGATGCATGTATAATTAATGATAGGCTGTGCGGAAATCTTTCCTCATTTGGCAAGATTTCTGCACGGACCCCTACATTAATTATGTATACATTTTACGACTCAAACTCTGTTTATGCTCGTTCTTTGCGTTAAAGGGTTTAGTATGACAGTGATGCATGTATAATTAATGTTAGGGCTAAGAGGGTTAGTATGAAAATGATGCATGTATAATTAATGTATGGGCTAAGAGGATTAGTATGACACTGATGCATGTATAATTAATGTATGGACTAAGAGGTTTAATAGGCCAGTGATGCATGTATAATTAATGTATGGGCTAAGAGGGTTAGTATGACAGTGATGCATGTATAATTAATGTATGGGCTAAGAGGGTTAGTATGACAATGATGCATGTATAATTAATGTATGGGCTAAGAGGGTTAGTATCACAGTGATGCTTGTATAATTAATGTATGGGCTAAGAGGGTTAGTATGACAGTGATGCATGTATAATTAATGTATGGGCTAAGAGGGTAAGTATGACAATGATGCATGTATAATTAATGTATGGGCTAACAGAATAAGTATGACAGTGATGCATGTACAATTAATATTTGGGCTAAGAGGGTTAGTATGACAATGATGCATGTATAATTAATGTTTGGGCTAAGAGAGTTAGTATGAGAGTGATGCATGTATAATTAATGTATGTGCTAAGAGGGTTAGTATGACAATGATGCATGTATAATTAATGTTTGGGCTAAGAGGGTTAGTATGAGAGTGATGCATGTATAATTAATGTATGTGCTAAGAGGGTTAGTATGACAATGATGCATGTATAATTAATGTATGGGCTAAGAGGGTAAGTATAACAGTGATGCATGTATAATTAATGTATGGGCTAAGAGGGTTAGTATGACAGTGATGCATGTATAATTAATGTATGGGCTAAGAGGGTAAGTATGACAATGATGCATGTATAATTGATGTATGGGCTAAGAGGGTTAGTATAACAGTGATGCATGTATAATTAATGTATGGGCTAAGAGGGTTAGTATGACAGTGATGCATGTATAGTTAATGTATGGGCTAAGAGGGTAAGTATGACAATGATGCATGTATAATTGATGTATGGGCTAAGAGGGTTAGTATGACAGTGATGCATGTATAATTAATATTTGGGCTAAGAGGGTTAGTATGTCAATGATGTATGTATAATTAATGTATGGGCTAAGAGGGTAAGTATGGCAATGATGCATGTATAATTGATGTATGGGCTAAGAGGGTTAGTATGACAGTGATGCATGTATAATTGATATTTGGGCTAAGAGGACCCTTGTAAAAATTTCAGCGAGATCTCGCCGAGATCTCGGTTATCTCGCCGAGATTGGCGAGATCTCGCCGAGTTGACCGAGATCTCGGCGAGATTTCAGTAATTCTCGGCGAGAATTTTAGCGGGCAAAAAATTTCTGCGAGATCTCGCCGAGATCGCGTTAATCTCGCCGAGGTAGGCGAGATCTCGCCGAGGTAACCGAGATCTCGGCGAGATTTCAGTAATTCTCGGCGTAATTTTTAGAGGGCAAAACTTTCAGCGAGATCTCGCCGAGATTGCGTTAGTCTCGCCGAGGGAGGCGAGATCTCGGCGAGGTAACCGAGATCTCGGCGAGATTTTTAGAGAGCGAAAAACTTCAGCGAGTCTCGCCGAGATTGCGGTTGCGTCTTCCATCTCGGCGAGATTCGCGGCGAGATTTTTAGGGGCACCGAGACAGGCGAGATCTCGCCGAGACAAATGCGATCTCGGCGAGAAAACTAAAATCTTGCCGAGACAACCACGATCGCGACAAGACACCGCGATCTTCGCCAGATTCGAAACGAAGACATGTGAACTCTTCAGTGGTAAGGATTAAGTTATGAGGTTGAATGAGTTAAAACTTCACCTTAACCCTCGGTGAAAATAATGTTTGCTTTCATTTTTTCATGCTATAACTGGAAATCGATGAGCTTTAATTATTAAATTGATTTAACGCGCTTCTGCAGATTAATATTAAGTGCGCGTCTTAAGATAAATGTGAGAAGAACGCTGCTCACACCGGACGTTCGTTAACATACTTATTTACTATCATAAAATGAATTCATTGACCTGATAATTTTATCGTTTTATTGTCTAAATCTTTAACTCACCTTTTTAGGCGATTTTTGTCCCTCAAAAGGCGTTTCAGTTATGTCGTAATGCCTGCTGCGAACGATTTTTCGGTACAGGTAGCACAATTTTTGAAAACGCGTTCTTTCCCTTTTCATTACACTGTCTTCAGTTGTCGACATTTTTTTATTGTGCTCTTTTCCCTCACAATCTGTCTCTCAATCCTCGTAAACAACTTGCCGTCTCCGCGGCTTGCCACTTGACAAATGGCGCGAAAGTCCCCAACAACAACGTGAATTGGGCGATGTGATTGGTTAATTCAATCACGCCACCCGGCGATGCTCGCATAAGCTAAAAAAAAGTTTGACTTGAGGTTTGCGAGGCCACAAAAATTAATCCTGCAGAAAATATGAAAAGTTAAGCTTCATGACAAGTTAACCATTCGTTTATGGCTGGGAATCATGATAAAAGAACCTGTGGTCAACCGGAGAATAGCACACAAGGGATATGATGAGCACTGGTCAACAAAAATGATGCTGATTAAGTTAACAAACTACGGTATCCGAACTAACTGAACTAAACTGAACTGCACACTATGAACTCAGTCACCGCACGTTTTTTACGGAATACGGAATGTCCTGGATAATTAAGGTGCTGGAGAAGGAGGACTTAAAATTTGCTAAAGGGATGTTCAAGCTCGTTAAGCTATAAGCGTGTTAAGAATCAACTCAGTGGAAGTGACCATCAAGTTTGCGCGAGAATTGAGATTTTAATGGCTTTCTTACACAGACTTGTATCTCTTGATTGAGAAAGAGGTTAGTTTCTTATATTATTTATCCGTATTTCATCTTACTTAATAGCTTAAAGAAACACTGCGAGTAAAAGAGTTTGTTTAGAAATCGATAGAAGCTTTCACAAAGCGTAATTAGCTACACGAACGATTTTGTCTTTATAACTCGAAACCTCGAAGGTAAAATTTTTGAAATAAATTGTTGGTGATTCACAACTTCTATATTCGTTTTCAATTTGAAGCAGTTAGTTGGCATAATTCATTTACATCATAAGCTTACCGCTTAGTTTTGCTCTTTTGTCCAGATTTCCCAGCCGTAATGATTCAAATGATACGGTAGAAAGTAAGTGGTTGTTTAGGCCCAGTTCAGACGCCGAACTTTTCACGAGCCGAATTTAATGGTCGGTCCAAATCACGAAAATCCCGCCTTTTGATTCAGACGCCGAACTTAATTAGACGAACTTAATTTACTTGAAGCAAAACCAATCGAAATGTAAGCGTTTTTTGTTTTTTTTTTTTTTTTTTTAATTTTTTTATTTGAAATACGTTATAATAATTTATGCATTAGGTTCGGCTCATGAAAAGTTCGACGTCTGAATCAAAGCCGTTCCAAAGCCGAAATTCCCGGCTGAGCCAGGCGGGAAGAACGGCTGAGCCGTTCCAAATTGAAACAGCCGTTCTCAACTGATTCAGACGCCGAACTTTTCATGTACTTAATTCGAGGTATTAGGTTCGGCTCATGAAAAGTTCGGCGTCTGAACCGGGCCTACTTACAGAAGTTATATATTCACTTTTTCGTGGAAAATGCTTAGGGGCGTCTTGAGAACGTAGTTCGGTTATGAGTATCCTTCCAATGTTATTCCGCTGATTAAGAATTTCAAACCAAAAAGCTTTACTTTCACGTCTGACGATCAAATTTTCAGTACACCGCTGCAGATGCTAGCTCGCCGAGATCTCGCCAGGGATTCCTCGCCGCATTTTTTTAGCCGTCTAAATTCTCATCTCACTGAGATCTCGCCACTAATCTCTCCGCGTTTTTGGCCGCCGAGATTTGGCGAGATCGGCGCGTTTTTGGCCGCCGAGATTTTCATCTCACCGAGATCTCGGCGCGTTTTTGGCCGCCGAGATTTTCATCTCACCGAGATCTCGCCACTAATCTCGGCGCGTTTTTGGCCGCCGAGATTTGGCGAGATCTCGGCGCGTTTTTGGCCGCCGAGATTTTCATCTCACCGAGATCTCACCACTTAAATCTCGGCGCGTTTTTGGCCGCCGAGATTTGGCGAGATCTCGGCGCGTTTTTGGCCGCCGAGATTTTCATCTCACCGAGATCTCACCACTTAAATCTCGGCGCGTTTTTGGCCGCCGAGATTTGGCGAGATCTCGGCGTGTTTTTGGCCGGCGAGATTTTCATCTCGCCGAGATCTCGCCACTAATCTCGGCGCGTTTTTGGCCGCCGAGATTTGGCGCGATCTCGGCGTGTTTTTGGCCGGCGAGATTTTCATCTCGCCGAGATCTCGCCACTAATCTCGGCGCGTTTTTGGCCGAGATCTCATCGAGATGAAAATCTCGGCGGCCAAAAACGCGCCGAGATTAGTGGCGAGATCTCGGCCGAGATCGCGGCGAGATAAAAATCTCGGCGGCCAAAAACGCGCCGAGATCTCGGCCGCGATCTCGGCCGAGATCTCGGCGAGATGAAAATCTCGGCGGCCAAAAACGCGCCGAGATCTCGCCCGCGATCTCGGCCGAGATCTCGGCGAGATCTCGGAAAAATTTTCGCAAGGGGAATAGTATGAAAATGATGCATGTATAATTAAGGTTTGGGCTAAGAGGGTTAGTATGACAGTGATGCATGTATAATTAATGTATGGGCTAAGAGGGTAAGTATGACAATGATGCATGTATAATAATGTTAGGGCTAAGAGGGTTAGTATGACAGTAATGCATGTATAATTAATGTATGGGCTGAGAGGGTAAGTATGACAATGATGCATGTATAATTAATGTTAGAGCTAAGAGGGTTAGTATGAAAATGACGCATGTATAATTAATGTATGGGCTAAGAGGATTAGTATGACAGTGATGCATGTATAATTAATGTATGGGCTAAGAGGGTTAGTATGGCAGTGATGCATGTATAATTAATGTATGGGCTAAGAGGGTTAGTATGAAAATGATGCATGTATAATTAATGTTTGGGCTAAGAGGGTTAGTATGACAGTGATGCATGTATAATTAATATTTGGGCTAAGAGGGTTAGTATGACAATGATGCATGTATAATTAATGTTAGGGCTAAGAGGGTTAGTATGACAGTGATGCATGTATAATTAATATTTGGGCTAAGAGGGTTAGTATGACAGTGATGCATGTATAATTAATGTATGGGCTAAGAGTGTAAGTATGACAATGAGGCATGTATAATTGATGTATGGGCTAAGAGGGTTACTATGACAATGATGCATGTATAATTAATGTATGGGCTAAGAGGGTTAGTATAAAAGTGATGCATGTATAATTAATATTTGGGCTAAGAGGGTTAGTATGACAGTGATGCATGTATAATTAATGTATGGGCTAAGAGGGTACGTATGACAATGATGCATGTATAATAATGTTAGGGCTAAGAGGGTTAGTATGAAAATGATGCATGTATAATTAATGTATGGGCTAAGAGGGTTAGTATGAAAATGATGCATGTAAAATTAATGTATGGGCTAAGAGGGTTAGTATGACAATGATGCATGTAAAATTAATGTATGGGCTAAGAGGGTTAGTATGACAATGATGCATGTATAATTAATGTACGGGCTAAGAGGGTAAGTATGACAGTGATGCATGTATAATTAATGTATGGGCTAAGAGGGTTAGTATGACAGTGATGCATGTATAATTAATGTATGGGCTAAGAGGATTAGTATGACAGTGATGCATGTATAATTAATGTATGGGCTAAGAGGATTAGTATGACAGTGATGCATGTATAATTAATGTATGGGCTAAGAGGGTTAGTATGACAATGATGCATGTATAATTAATGTATGGGCTAAGAGGGTAAGTATGACAATGATGCATGTATAATTAATGTTTGGGCTAAGAGGGTAAGTATGACAATGATGCATGTACAATTAATGTATGGGCTAAGAGGGTAAGTATGACAATCATGCATGTATAATTGACCTATGGGCTAAGAGGGTTAGTATAACAGTGATGCATGTATAATTAATGTATGGGCTAAGAGGGTTAGTATGACAGTGATGTATATATAATTATTGTATGGGCTAAGAGGGTTAGTATGCAGTGATGCATGTATAATTAATGTATGGGCTAAGAGGGTAAGTATGACAGTGATGCATGTATAACTAAGGTATGGGCTAAGAGGGTTAGTATGGCAGTGATGCATGTATAATTAATGTATGGGCTAAGAGGGTTAGTATGACAGTGATGCATGTATAATTAATGTTTGGGCTAAGAGGGTTAATATGACAGTGATGCATGTATAATTAATGTATGGGCTTAGAGGGTTAGTATGACAGTGATGCATGTATAGTTAATGTATCGGCTAAGAGGGTAAGTATGACAATGATGCATGTATAATTGATGTATTGGCTAAGAGGGTTAGTATGACAGTGATGCATGTATAATTAATATTTGGGCTAAGAGGGTTAGTATGTCAATGATGTATGTATAATTAATGTATGGGCTAAGAGGGTAAGTATGGCAATGATGCATGTATAATTGATGTATGGGCTAAGAGGGTTAGTATGACAGTGATGCATGTATAATTGATATTTGGGCTAAGAGGAATACTATGAAAATGATGCATTTATAATTAAGGTTTGGGCTAAGAGGGTTAGTATGACAATGATGCATGTATAATAATGTTAGGGCTAAGAGGGTTAGTATGACAGTGATGCATGTATAATTAATGTATGGGCTAAGAGGGTAAGTATGACAATGATGCATGTATAATAATGTTAGGGCTAAGAGGGTTAGTATGACAGTGATGCATGTATAATTAATGTATGGGCTAAGAGGGTAAGTATGACAATGATGCATGTATAATTAATGTTAGGGCTAAGAGGGTTAGTATGAAAATGACGCATGTATAATCAATGTATGGGCTAAGAGGATTAGTATGACAGTGATGCTTGTATAATTAATGTATCGGCTAAGAGGGTAAGTATGAAAGTGATGCATGTATAATTAATGTATGGGCTAAGAGGGTTAGTATGGCAGTGATGCATGTATAATTAATGTATGGGCTAAGAGGGTTAGTATGCAGTGATACAAGTATAATTAATGTATGGGCTAAGAGGGTAAGTATGACAGTGATGCATGTATAATTAAGGTATGGGCTAAGAGGGTTAGTATGGCAGTGATGCATGTATAATTAATGTATGGGCTAAGAGGGTTAGTATGACAGTGATGCATGTATAATTAATGTTTGGGCTAAGAGGGTTAGTATGACAGTGATGCATGTATAATTAATGTATGGGCTTAGAGGGTTAGTATGACAGTGATGCATGTATAGTTGATGTATCGGCTAAGAGGGTAAGTATGACAATGATGCATGTATAATTGATGTATGGGCTAAGAGGGTTAGTATGACAGTGATGCATGTATAATTAATATTTGGGCTAAGAGGGTTAGTATGTCAAAGATGTATCTATAATTAATGTATGGGCTAAGAGGGTAGGTATGGCAATGATGCATGTATAATTAATGTATGGGCTAAGAGGGTTAGTATGACAGTAATGCATGTATAATTGATATTTGGGCTAAGAGGAATACTATGAAAATGATGCATGTATAATTAAGGTTTGGGCTAAGAGGGTTAGTATGACAGTGATGGATGTATAATTAATGTATGGGCTAAGAGGGTAAGTGTGACAATGATGCATGTATAATTAATGTATAGGCTAAGAGGGTAAGTATGACAATCATGCATGTATAATTGCTCTATGGGCTAAGAGGGTTAGTATGACAGTGATGTATGTATAATTAATGTATGGGCTAAGAGGGTTAGTATGACAGTGATGCATGTATAATTAATGTATGGGCTAAGAGGGTAAGTATTACAATGATGCATGTATAATAATGTTAAGGCTAAGAGGGTAAGTATGACAATGATGCATGTATAATTAATGTTAGGGCTAAGAGGGTTAGTATGAAAATGACGCATGTATAATCAATGTATGGGCTAAGAGGGTTAGTATGGCAGTGATGCATGTATAATTAATGTATGGGCTAAGAGGGTTAGTATGACAGTGATGCATGTATAATTAATGTATGGGCTAAGAGGGTAAGTATGACAGTGATGCATGTATAATTAATGTATGGGCTAAGAGGGTTAGTATGACAGTGATGCATGTATAATTAATGTTTGGGCTAAGAGGGTTAGTATGACAGTGATGCATGTATAATTAATGTTTGGGCAAAGAGGGTTAGTATGACAGTGATGCATGTATAACTAATGTAGGGGCTAAGAGGGTTAGTATGACAGTGATGCATGTATAATTGATATTTGGGCTAAGAGGGTTAGTATGAAAATGATGCATGTATAATTAATGTTTGCGCTAAGTAGGTTAATATGACAGTGATGCATGTATAATTAATATTTGGGCTAAGAGGCTTAGTATGACAATGATGCATGTATATTTAATGTTTGGGCTAAGAGGGTTAGTATGACAGTGATGCAGGTATAATTGATATTTGGGCTAAGAGGGTTAGTATGACAGTGATGCATGTATAATTAATGTATGGGCTAAGAGGGTTAGTATGACAATGATGCATGTATAATTGATGTATGGGTAAAGAGGGTAAGTATGAGAATGATGCATGTATAATTAATGTATGGGCTAAGAGGGTTAGTATAACAGTGATGCATGTATAATTAATATTTGGGCTAAGAGGGTTAGTATGACAGTGATGCATGTATAATTAATGTATGGGCTAAGAGGGTTAGTATGACAATGAGGCAGGTATAATTGATGTATGGGCTCAGAGGGTTAGTATGACAATGATGCATGTATAATTAATGTATGGGCTAAGAGGGTTAGTATAACAGTGATGCATGTATAATTAAAATTTTTTCTAAGAGGGTTAGTATGACAGTGATGCATGTATAATTAATGTATGGGCTAACAGGGTAAGTATGACAATGATGCATGTATAATAATGTTAGGGCTAAGAGGGTTAGTATGAAAATGATGCATGTAAAATTAATGTATGGGCTAAGAGGATTAGTATGACAGTGATGCATGTATAAATAATGTTAGGGCTAAGAGGGTTAGTATGAAAATGATGCATGTATAATTAATGTATGGGCTAAGAGGATTAGTATGACAGTGATGCATGTATAATTAATGTATGGACTAAGAGGTTTAATAGGCCAGTGATGCATGTATAATTAATGTATGGGCTCTGAGGGTAAGTATGACAATGATGCATGTATAATTGATGTATGGGCTAAGAGGGTTAGTATGACAGTGATCCATGTAAAATTAATGTTTGGGCTAAAAGGGTTAGTATGGCAGTGATGCATGTATAATTAATATTTGGGCTAAGAGGGTTAGTATGACAGTGATGCATGTATAATTAATGTTTGGGCTAAGATGGTTAGTATGACAGTGATGCATGTATAATTAATATTTGGGCTAAGAGGGTTAGTATGACAGTGATGCATGTATAATTAATGTATGGGCTAAGAGGGTAACTATGACAATGATGCATGTATAATTAATGTATGGGCTAAGAGGGTAAGTATGACAATGATGCATGTATAATTATTGTATGGGCTAAGAGGGTTAGTATGACAGTGATGCATGTATAATTAATGTATGGGCTAAGAGGGTTAGTATGACAATGATGGATGTATAATTAATGTTTGGGCTAAGAGGGTTAGTATGACAGTGATGCATGTATAATTAATGTATGTGCTAAGAGGGTTAGTATGACAATGATGCATGTATAATAATGTTAGGGCTAAGAGGGTTAGTATGACAGTGATGCAAGTATAATTAATGTATGGGCTAAGAGGGTAAGTATGACAGTGATGCATGTATAATTAAAGTATGGGCTAAGAGGATTAGTATGACAGTGATAAATGTATAATTAATGTTTGGGCTAAGAGGGTTAGTATGACAGTGATGCATGTATAATTGATGTATGGGGTAAGAGGGTTAGTATGACAGTGATGCATGTATAATTGATATTTGGGCTAAGAGGGTTAGTATGAAAATGATGCATGTATAATTAATGTTTGGGCTAAGAGGGTTAGTATGACAATGATGCATGTATAATTAATGTATGGGCTAAGAGGGTTAGTATGACAGTGATGCATGTAAAATTGTTTTTTTTGGGCTAAAAGGGTTAGTATGACAGTGATGCATGTATAATTAATGTATGGGCTAAGAGGGTAAGTATGACAATGATGCCTGTATAATAATGTTAGGGCTAAGAGGGTTAGTATGAAAATAATGCATGTAAAATTAATTTATGGGCTAAGAGGATTAGTATGACAGTGATGCATGTATAATTAATGTATGGACTAAGAGCTTTAATAGGCCAGTGATGCATGTATAATTAATGTTTGGGCTAAGAGGGTTAGTATGACAGTGAAGCATGTATAATTAATATTTGGGCTAGGAGGGTTAGTATGACAGTGATGCATGTATAGTTAATATTTGGGCTAAGAGGGTTAGTATGACAGTGATGTATGTATAATTAATATTTGGGCTAAGAGGGTTAGTATGACAGTGATGTATGTATAATTAATATTTGGGCTAAGAGGGTTAGTATGACAGTGATGCATGTATAATTAATGTTTGGGCTAAGAGGGTTAGTATGACAGTGATGTATGTATAATTAATATTTGGGCTAAGAGGGTTAGTATGACGGTGATGCATGTATAATTAATGTATGGGCTAAGAGGGTAAGTATGACAATGATGCATGTATAATTGATGTTTGGGCTAAGAGGGTTAGTATGACAGTGATGCATGTATAATTAATGTTTGGGCTAAGAGGGTTAGTATGACAGTGATGCATGTATAATTAATGTATGGGCTAAGAGGGTTAGTATGACAGTGATGCATGTATAATTAATGTATGGGCTAAGAGGGTTAGTATGACAGTGATGCATGTATAATTAATGTATGGGCTAAGAGGGTAAGTATGACAATGATGCATGTATAATTGATGTATGGGCTAAGAGGGTAAGTATGACAGTGATGCATGTATAATTAATGTATGGGTAAAGAGGGTAAGTATGAGAATGATCATGTGTAATTGATGTATGGGCTAAGAGGGTTAGTATGACAATGATGCATGTATAATTAATGTATGGGCTAAGAGGGTTAGTATGACAGTGATGCTTGTATAATTAATGTATGGGTAAAGAGGGTAAGTATGAGAATGATCATGTGTAATTGATGTATGGACTAAGAGGGTTAGTATGACAATGATGCATGTATAATTAATGTATGGGCTAAGAGGGTTAGTATGACAGTGATGCTTGTATAATTAATGTATGGGCTAAGAGGGTTAGTATGACAGTGATGCATGTATAATTAATGTATGGGCTAAGAGGGTAAGTATGACAATGATGCATGTATAATTAATGTATTAGCTAACAGAATAAGTATGACAGTGATGCATGTACAATTAATATTTGGGCTAAGAGGGTTAGTATGACAGTGATGTATGTATAATTAATATTTGGGCTAAGAGGGTTAGTATGACGGTGATGCATGTATAATTAATGTATGGGCTAAGAGGGTAAGTATGACAATGATGCATGTATAATTGATGTTTGGGCTAAGAGGGTTAGTATGACAGTGATGCATGTATAATTAATGTTTGGGCTAAGAGGGTTAGTATGACAGTGATGCATGTATAATTAATGTATGGGCTAAGAGGGTTAGTATGACAGTGATGCATGTATAATTAATGTATGGGCTAAGAGGGTTAGTATGACAGTGATGCATGTATAATTAATGTATGGGCTAAGAGGGTAAGTATGACAATGATGCATGTATAATTGATGTATGGGCTAGGAGGGTAAGTATGACAGTGATGCATGTATAATTAATGTATGGGCTAAGAGGGTTAGTATGACAGTGATGCATGTATAATTAATATTTGGGCTAAGAGGGTTAGTATGACAGTGATGCATGTATAATTAATGTATGGGCTAAGAGGGTTAGTATGACAGTGATGCATGTATAATTAATGTATGGGCTAAGAGGGTAAGTATGACAATGATGCATGTATAATTGATGTATGGGCTAAGAGGGTAAGTATGACAGTGATGCATGTATAATTAATGTATGGGCTAAGAGGGTTAGTATGACAGTGATGCATGTATAATTAATGTTTGGGCTAAGAGGGTTAGTATGACAGTGATGCATGTATTATTAATGTATGGGTAAAGAGGGTAAGTATGAGAATGATCATGTGTAATTGATGTATGGGCTAAGAGGGTTAGTATGACAATGATGCATGTATAATTAATGTATGGGCTAAGAGGGTAAGTATGACAGTGATGCATGTATAATTGATATATGGGATAAGAGGGTAAGTATGACAATGATTCATGTATAATTAATGTATGGGCTAAGAGGGTTAGTATGACAGTGATGCATGTAAAATTGTTTTTTTTGGGCTAAAAGGGTTAGTATGATAGTGATGCATGTATAATTAATATTTGGGCTAAGAGGGTTAGTATGACAGTGATGCATGTATAATTGATGTATGGGCTAAGAGGGTAAGTAGGACAATGATGCCTGTATAATAATGTTAGGGCTAAGAGGGTTAGTATGAAAATAATGCATGTAAAATTAATGTATGGGCTAAGAGGAGTAGTATGACAGTGATGCATGTATAATTAATGTATGGACTAAGAGCTTTAATAGGCCAGTGATGCATGTATAATTAATGTTTGGGGTAAGAGGGTTAGTATGACAGTGATGCATGTATAATTAATATTTGGGCTAAGAGGGTTAGTATGACAATGACGCATGTATAATTAATGTTTGGGCTAAGAGGGTTAGTATGACAGTGATATATGTATAATTAATATTTGGGCTAAGAGGGTTAGTATGACGGTGATGCATGTATAATTAATGTATGGGCTAAGAGGGTTAGTATAACAGTGATGCATGTATAATTAAAATTTTTTCTATGAGGGTTAGTATGACAGTGATGCATGTATAATTAATGTATGGGTAAAGAGGGTAAGTATGAGAATGATCATGTGTAATTGATGTATGGGCTAAGAGGGTTAGTATGACAATGATGCATGTATAATTAATGTATGGGCTAAGAGGGTAAGTATGACAATGATGCATGTATAATTAATGTATGGGCTAAGAGGGTAAGTATGACAATGATGTATGTATAATTGATGTATGGGCTAAGAGGGTTAGTATGACAGTGATGCATGTATAATTAATGTATGGGCTAAGAGGGTAAGTATGACAATGATGCATGTATAATTAATGTATGGGCTAAGAGGGTTAGTATGACAATGATGCATGTATAATTAATGTATGGGCTAAGAGGGTAAGTATGACAATGATGCATGTATAGTTAATGTATGGGCTGTGCGGAAATCTTTCTTCATTTGGGAAGATTTCCGCACGGCTCCCTACATTAATTATGTATGCATGTTACGGGAACTCAATCTCTGTTCATGCTTGTTTTTTTCGTAAGAGGGTTACTATGACAGTGATATGCATGTATAATTAATGATGAGGCAAGATCCCTACATTAATTATGTGTACATGTTGCGACTCAAACTCTGTTTATGCTCGTTCTTTGGGTAAGAAGGTTTAGTATGACAGTGATGCATGTATAATTAATGATGAGGCAAGATCCCTACATTAATTATGTATACATGTTGCGACTCAAACTCTGTTTATGCTCGTTCTTTGTGTAAGAAGGTTTAGTATGACAGTGATGCATGTATAATTAATGTATGGGGCTGTGCTGTGCGGAAATGAATGAATGAATGTTTATTTCCCACAATTATAAGTAACATAATTAACATAATCTTTTGCATCATTTTTCCAAATGGAATTTGAGCAGGCACAAGCCTTCCTGTTATCGACACTTGACTAAAATTATAATCCTGACCGTCTCGGTTTGTTGTGTTTTGTTGTTCTGTTGTCCTGCGTATTTAATTTTAGTTCTCCTGTCTGCCGCGAACAATCGACTCCTAGCCCTTCCTATCGGCGCGAGGAATGGAACAACTCCATGACGGTATCTACTTCATGTGAAAATGCCATATAGGTAGGCACGCTATTTGCCAGCTTGATATGAGGTACGTACTACAACCTGGATGCATATATGGTATTCTCACATCAATTATATACCTCCATGACAATAAACAAACATGGCGGACAGAACTGACCTTCTTCATCAAAGCTACTCTTTTCTGTATAACGTCCTCCTTGAAAGTGTCATTGCCGTGATTGTGTTGGTAATAGCAACCTTATTAACTAAAATGTTCAAAAGTCAAGAAGATGGGCATAAAATGTGTCCCGATGATACAAATTATTGTTCCTCTTCGGAATGTCTTCGATGTTCTCGCTGTGATGACAGTGATGAAGCGGCGACTGAAGTTTTGTCAAAAGAACTGGAGGATTTTTCATCCTTAAGAGGAGACAGAACTGGACTTGAACGCCTTTATCAAGGAATCGAACGTTACAAGACACAAGGGAGGCAAAGTGATTCATTAGCTTCTCAGAAACCGACAGTGGCACTTTTATGTTCATGGACTTTCCTGTAAGCCGTGGTATAATGAATACGCGACACAGCTAAGGTCCTTGGCTTTACCAAAGAATTTTGACTTAATAAAGTCCGAATTCAAGTGGATTAGGCTAAATAAAACGAAGAGGTGGTTTAAAAATACAACTCCTGAAGGAGAGTGGTTAGTTTTTCATCTGTTTAATCAAGGCAAAAAAGTTGAATGTAACTGTGCTGTGTCCAAACACTGTGCAGTTAATCGAGTCAGTTGAATCATTCTGATCTCGGCCTAAAATGTTGCAGTATATCATAACTATTAATCTACCGACGCGGACAAATAAGCCAGGACTTACTGGCCTAAAATGTCGCAGTATGTAATAACTATTAATCTACCGACGGCAAATAAGCCAGTAGTTATTGGCCTAAAATGTTACAGTATGTAATGACAGCGGTTCCAAATTCGGCCGTTAGTTATTGGCCTAAAATGTTGCAGTATGTATTAGTAGCAGTTCGAAATTCGGCCGTTAGTCATTGGCCTAAAATGTTGCAGTATGTAATGTAAGCGGATCCACATTCGGCCGTTAGTTATTGGCCTAAAATGTTGCAGTATGTAATGTAAGCGGATCCACATTCGGGCGTTAGTTATTGGCCTAAAATGTTGCAGTATGTAAGGACAGCGGTTCCAAATTCGGCCGTTAGTTATTGGCCTAAACACAGGCGGCTCAAGCTGTGAGTTGTGGCGATCATATTGCGTAAAAGCGGTCACGGCGGAATTTAAGAGTTTGTATGGGAATATTTACGATCGGGTTTAGGAGGTAAAAATTCCGAAAATTTCTCAATAAAAATGACATATCTTGTTTATACGGTGTACTGTTTGTTGTTTCTCTGTCTCCTTTTCCTGATTTGAGGTCATTTTAGCGAGTTATCGTTTCCTGGGTTTCACACTCCTAAGAGAAGGACAAGGCATCACAGTCCGTTTCGGAGCGCCCCTTCCAGGAAACGATAACTCGCTAAAATGACCTCAAATCAGGAAAAGGAGACAGAGAAACAACAAACAGTACACCGTATAAACAAGGTATGTCATTTTTATTGAGAACTTTTCGGAATTTTTACCTCCTAAACCCGATCGTAAATATTCCCATACAAACTCTTAAATTTCGCCGTGACCGCTTTTTACGCAATATGATCACCACAACTCACAGCTTGAGCTTGGCCTGCCTGTGGCCTAAAATGTTGCAGTATGTATTAGTAACGGATCCAAAATCGGCCGTTAGTTACTGGTGTGACAGTAGATTTTCCCAACTTTTGCGGGAAATACACAGAAACTGCAACGAAGGCTTAACAGGAACGCACGGGGAAATTTCACTCAAATGGGAGTACTCGCTCGCATAGGCTCGATTTCCGCCGTCTCCCGGGTCCGGTCTGTGATCCTCCCCGAATAGGATCAAATCCTTCGGGGGAATGAGTGCGGGTCGCTCGCAGGGAGAGACTGTCACTTCTCAAGGTGGTACCAGGGATCTAACAACGAACTGGACAGAACTTCAGCAACAGAACGAGAAATTGGTCCAACAGAGCTTTATTCTGACTCACTTGTAATTCGAAAGAACATTGCACAACAAGGGCTTTTATGTGCTTGTACATTAATTGTTTTTTACAAAGTGCTATACGCGTGTCAATAGAACTAAATGAAAAACGATTAAGAGCGGAACAAGTGTCTTTGTAGAAAACGAACTAAAATATTAAGAGCGGAACCAAAGTCTTTGTGGATCTCTAGATTGTGAGTCCAGCTTGGAAAACTAATTCCAGCGGCAAACGCCTTTCTAAATACAATAAATTACAACTTAGAAAATCTTAATGAATCCTACGACTAACAACAGCTGCGAGTAAATATTTCCGGAGATAACAAGAACTTTTCATTAAGTACATTAACACGTCTAACGAGAACCAATTCAACTAGGAAATAACAGGACAGCTGAATTTGCCAGCTTTAAATTAATCGTGTAGAAGCTATCTACTTTTAAGGTAACCGAAACGATCTCCAATAAAAAATAATTTTAAAGTTAATGAACTAAAGAAAGTAATTGTTGGCTTAAGTTTAGTACAATACTTCCGAATCCTCCAGGGACAAAAGAAATGCTAATTTAGCTCAACAAGTTGTTCACATTTTGCTTCCGTTGGTTTTCTAAAGAACAAGAAACAGCGAATATCTTAAAGCGCATTAACTTCTTGCAGCGAAAGCGAATAAATAATTTGCAAGAAGACCCAACTCCTTCTTCCTTTTATAAGATTAAATATGGTTAAATTACGGACAATCAATCCGTGATGAATTAGCAGGCTATATATTTGTTTGCGCTACGACTAAAAAGTCTGTGCGACTTATGAGTTCCTAATTTCGTGCAAACTTGCGAAATCCCCCGTAACACTGGTCTAATATCTGTAATATTATCGAGTCTGGAAGGTCATGAAACAGGAAAGAAAAACTTTCTTTGTTCATAGTAGACCCTTGAACTATTTCAGTTAAAATTATAAATTGGATATAATTGGGTAAAAAGTCTTAGCTTTCCTGTAAAGTTAATTTACAGTTTGTGACGTCACAAAAGACTGGTAACATGCGCGCGCCAATCACAGTTCCTCGTCAATCGTAACAAAGACTGGGACAGACTTAAAAAGTAGTTACTCGATTAAATGAGGGTCACTTCAAGAATCCTGTCAAACTCTGGTTTCGTGTCATCCACTTCTTCAGTTACGTGTTTATGGTTCAATAGTTTGATAGCAATCTCAAGTCACAATCGTTGTCAGTTTCTGATAATTTCTGGGACAGGGCCTGAAGAGCAACAACTAAAGGAGATGCTAACCCAAAAATTTTAAACTGACCCTCATGTTGAGCGAAAAGAATGCCAACCCCTGAAAGGCGAGTGGCACCATTCCTCTTTCTTTCGAAGACCACCGCTCCGGAATCTCCTCGAAGGGCAAAAGTATAATACATTTTCGATCGGCCCTCGATACACAGGCAGTTCTTTAACCAAACACTCTCATGCAAAGTAACCCCATCTTTTCCACAAACCTCACAGGAAGATTGCAAACCTTGAATTTCTTCTACTTGCAATTGAGTTGTTTGCCTGTGTCCACATTCTTGACAAACGTAATAATGTACTAGTACATCATATAGTGGACCGCTACCTTGGCTACATAAGGAAGACTTCATAAACATCTTTGCTTCTAGGAGATGGCCGTTCCTGGTGAACCCTGTTGTTCTGCCACTCTTACACAGCTCCTCAGGATCAAAGTCCCTACCTGTTGCTTGGGAGTATTCACCGCTTAGGTTCCCATAGGTTCCAATAACTACTATTTCACTATGCTCCAAACGCTTCACTTCGCCCTTATTCAATTTAGCAACGGCAGCATCGATGAAATATTCTTTGCCATCACTCCATTGCACATTACTTCTCAAACCAGTGACGTAAGTTCCAATAACCCTTGGTTGCTTTGAGAAACCTATCTCTAAAGCTGTTTCGAGTTCCGTCAGTCGGATGAGCTTACTCTCGGGGTATGCCTCGGGGCATTCTTGGACATAGTTGTCTTTCTTTTGTTTTAACGCCTCAAATTTCTCTTTTATTTCCGGTTCTTGAAGACCTTCAACTGAAAACTTCATCTCTGAGCAACCCTGTTCAACGATTGTTCCGACCGAGGATATATACTCATCTAAGTAGTACCGCAGATAGTTTCGGTAGTCATTCAAGCCAGGATGAATAATTTCTGACTTCTCAGCGTGTTTCATCACATGATCACAGGAGAGTGCATACAAGGTACCGCTTTTTTCATCTTTAACAATAGCACCTAACGTTCCAGAAGCGTATTCTTCTTTTACGCCAAGGCTTGCTCCTAAACGAAGCTTCCCCCCCTGCGTTTGTGCTTCGTTTGGCGGCCATGGGTTTGAGATTCGATACCAAAACCCCTGCACAACGTCTACAGGGTAAGAGCCAAGAGTGACTGGAAACTCGGATTCACCAATTGGGATGTGACCTTTACCGAGAACATTAATAGTAATACATGGCTTTTCTGTCTCCCTTGAGTCTGTGACTTTAAAAGAGGCCTGCACAGAAGTTATGTTTCGATGCTTGTCAAATACGTCAAGGTTTTGGCTGATAATTTCGCTGATTTCATCAACCTGGGAGGCCTCGAGGACTTGGGGTACACCAGAAAGATACTCTACAGATGTGACATTCAATATATAAGCTGCATCGTTGTACAGATCAAACCATTTCAGTCTAGCATCCATCTCTCCAAAGCATTCATAGGCGGCTTCTTTTAAGCTCTCTGGTATACCAGACTCACCACTGAACACGTACAAGTGAACCACCATCTGGTCATTTTCTTCGTATGGCAACACACGCACACATTCCTCCTGCTCAGATTCAAATTTCATCGCCGCTCTTACAATTTCCGTTTGTTTCGGCGTTGGTGGATGGAAGCTTTCAGCTGGTAATCCGCACTCTAAAATGAACGTAAGATATTTGTATCTGATCGTTTCGCTACACAGTCGTTGCGCTCTAACGTTAACAATGAAAATGTCATTATTTCGCGTTCTTAACGTGAGGTTGGGTGAAAATTTATCTTAGCTGTTTCTCTATTTCAAAAAGTTTGCGTGAGGAGTAAGTTGAGTTCAAATATTAGAGAATACGTCAATTTTAAAATGTTGCGAATCGACTAAACTGCAGTGTAGCGAAACGACCGGTAAACAACTATTTGACAGTCATATTGCACAAACCTGGTACATAGACAGATAAACAGACCCAAAATATAATGATTCTGACGATCGTGGATACAGTATCTTGTTAAGAGGAAAACCAGCTAGAGAATTTATTTCAGGGGGGACTTCCATAGAAAAGTGACCGGGGCTGCTAGTCAGAAATTTTGAAAGGAACCTTTTAAGCTTGGTTTACACGTACGACGCAAGCATAAGCATAAACACAAGGATAAGCACAAGAAACCTAAGTGTAAACCGGTGCGACGCAGGCATAAGCGCCTTGTGCTTGCGTCGTCCCGGTTTACAGACTTTACACGTACGACACAATGACGCAAGCACAAGCACAAAAGAATGGAACGATTTCCATTCTCTTTTGTTTTTGCTTGTGCTTGCGTCGTCCCGGTTTACACGTATGTTGCAACGACGGAAGCACAAGCACAAGCACAAGCACAAGATAATGGAACGACTTCTATTCTCATGGCTTGTGCTTGTGCTTGTGCTTGCGTCGTTGTGTCGTGCATGTGGTATGGATGGAATTTATTTTAACCCCTAGAAGGTAAAAATTCACAAACAAGTAATCTTTGTCATATTTTAGTTTTGCTAATAACCTCAACAGGTACTAGGGCAGGTCTAAAGGGGTGCCGTACGCCTATTTTTAACCTAAAATATAGATTAAGCGCCCACGTCACTTTCTTAGCTTTGTGGATGTCAAGAGCTGGGAACTGTAAAAATTGTCTCCAGAGAGAAGCATCTTTGCTTTTAAGAAAGAGCGATGTGAACTGGTGTAGGTTTAAAGACTGAAGGCAGATTCAAGTCTGGTCTCATGTGCATTCCCCTGATCTCAGGTCAACTCTGATTTTAATGATACCTCCTGCTGGCCACTGATACTAAATACAATATGAATTTGAATTATCAATTACTACACTGACTTGAAATTGTCATTTCGGGAGGAAAAAAAATAAATAAAGGGAACTTCATTTGGTAACTGTACTGATTTTTAAAAAGAAAACGCTACAACTGTGACTTAAAACAGCAACATGTAAACAAGATTTGATTGTTTGCATCACAAGAAAATACGATGACCGGTATGGAAAGAACACACTAATCAACAAATTTATTTGTTTACTGTAAAACATCAATTGCTAAAATTGGGTGCGAAAGCTTCTATCAAATTTCATGTTATGTAAATTTCATTTCATTTATACCATGTTTTCATAAACAGGAATAAAAATACATATTAAATGAATAAAAAATTAATACACAAACAAATAGAAAGAAAGAAATAAAAGTCACATAAACTGACTGGCTGATAACGAAAAAAAAGGGTAAACATGGAAAAGCAAGATATAACGTACTATGTGAAAATATGGTTTACCGGCGAGGATTCGAACTCCGGTCTCCTGCGTTCAAGGCAGACGTGATAACCACTACACTACAGGCGAACCTACAGTGACAGCAGATGAAATAGGGTGTCCGCCTTGAATACAGGACCGGGGTTTGAGTCCTGGCCAGTGAACTATATTTTCACATAGTATGTTATATCTTGCTTTTCCACGTTTACTTCCAGGCAGTTTTATTGATTTTTATTTCTTTACTTTTATTTATTTCTTCAATTTCATTTCTTCGTTTTTTCTTTATTCTTTTAATCTGACCTGTGACCTGTACTTTAGTCCCGCCATTGGGATGAGGGGGGGGGGGGGGGGGGAATTACAGAAGTTAAAGAATTGTAGCTCAAATGATCAGATCACTTACACTGCTGTTACAAAGCATATCAACATTTGAAACAAAACAAACATTGCTGCACTGTAGCGTTTTCCAACTTCTTGCAAAATCTGTTTGAAGTTCAAGATTTAGTTTCAATTTTTTTTTAAATCCGAACGCAAAATGGACTTTCATCGCTTTTAGCAACTTCATGTCCTCTATTTCAGCAGTTGATCATTCTTCAGAGATATGTCTTTTCTTTCTAAGTTCCAAACAGATGTAGCTTAGTTGTAAAACGAAAAAAACTGTTTTGAAAATTAAGGACCGATCCGTGAGGGGGTCCATTTTATAATCAGAGACCTATGAGCCAACTTGTGAATAAAAAAACGGTCTATAAGAAAAGCCTATGGAGATCATTTTGAAAAGCATTGTGTACAACATCACTTCGATCGGTTTTTGATTGTTTTTTTTTTTTTTTGCTAACCTGGTTTGTCATCCTTTTTCATCTGAGTTTTGACTTCTTGTTTCACGGAGTCTGTGCAAAATAGAAGGAAACACATACTGATTAAAATGATATTTTAAAAGAGATTTTTCGGTTATACAAAAATGCCAAAGCTTGGTTCTGTTAAACTGCTAAAAAACTAAATTGACTGATGATTCGCTGTGACAAAGGGGTAAGGTATAATTACCTTATTTACTCTGTTACTAAAGTGAAAAACATTAATTTGAAAGTATGTTTGCTGTCAAAGGCAACCCATTCTGAAACACCAAATGTCCTCAATTAACAATTAATTTAAAATGCTTCTGAAAACCAAAAAAAGTAATGAAGGATCTGCAGCTATTTGATTCAGTACCTTGAAATTAGCTTTTTTTCACTGCTGCCACATTCGTTTATAGTAACAGCTACAATGTGATTTAGAAGTGTAACAGTAAAACAAAACAGTTACCATCTCAATCATTTTATAATCAGAGACCTATGAGCCAACTCATGAATGAAAAGATGGTCTATAAGAAAAGCCTTGTGGAGATCATTTTAAAAAGCATTCTGTACAACATCACTTTGATCGGCTTTTATATTTATTTATTTATTTTTTTTGCTAACCTGGTTTGTCATCCTTTTCCATCTGACTTTTGACTTCTTGTTTCACGGAATCTGTGGAAAATAGAAGCAATAAGATACTGATTAAGTAGACAAATCTGGTTAGCTAGCATTGTTTTACATATTAAGTTCCTCTACCTCGTTTTGGTCGAAGGCTGACATAGTGATGCTCATGCAGGTGTCCCAACACAAGCTGGCTGCTGCTGCTAACATCATGTTCTGGGTGGATAGTTAAGTCATGTGACAGACTGCTGATCACATGAATGCATGTTTCAAAGCAGTTTGCTGCAGCATGGAGAATGATGGGGTCACCCCCTGTCCCATCTGCTGCCATGTTTCTAAGGTAATCAGACCAAGACTGATGTCCATGTACAAAGTTAAACAGCTCTGTCCCATCTTGCTGCAAGAGAAGAACATAACAATAACCAAAAAATGTCAAAATACATTGTGCCACTTCATCCAATGATCAACTGAGGGTAAAGCTTTTCACTAAATTGGCCAGTGCATCGATCCGCAACAAACCAAATTATACCAAAACATGTTAACTGTTCCATAATTGAATAACTGAAGCATTGGATATAATGTTAATGTACTTTCAGAGCTTTGCTTCGCTTTAAGTATCCACATGATATCAGCCTCTCAGTGCAGTCTGAGTAAATTATGTACCAACTGTCCAAGAAAATTAGCAACCATAATTTTTAGAATTGACTTCTGCCATCTCTTACAAAATCTCATCAGCAAGATATGAAGCAACAATTAAGTTTCATCTTGATAGAGGTATTTTTCAGTCAGTGACATGTACAAGCATACTGTGTTCGGAAAAAGAAAATCTGGATTCTCCCCCCTAACAGAGTTGAACCTTTGACCTTCAATTTGGATGTTATAGCACTCAGCTACATTGAAAACAGACTTGTGGGAGCTAAGACCATTAAACTACATTCATGCAGTGACAAACATCAGCATACTGCTAGGATTTGAATGTGAAATTGTGTTTGTTGTGATGAATTCATGATAGAGGTATATTTTTCAGTCAGCCACTTTGGCATATTCGAAAAAGAAACTCCAAGTTCTCCCATTTTATTGCTTTGCTGGATTTGTATAACCATAAAATGAAACTCACTTGTTAGACATTACCAATACTAACTTACCAGTGTAGGGTTCTCCTCGAGATATTGGACTATGTGCTGCCTCAATGCTTCATGAGAGATTTGGATTCCTTTCACCAGGTCCAGTTGTTCTGACAATGCGCAAAACATGGAATTCCCTGATGCCTTGCTATCAGAAATTTGGAAGCCTTTGCCTGAAGCAATTTTCTTTAACCCCTCTAGACGTTGTGTTTCGCCGATGATCTTGCCTGCATCATATCGCATTTGCTCAAGACCACGGCTAATTTGTTCAACTCTCATAGCTAAAACCACCAATAAAAGGAATAACAAGTGTATTTCCAAGAATCCTGTAATTATAATTATATAAGGTAAACAAGTATGAAAAATCTAAATACTATTTAACAAGACATAGTAATTACATAGCCAACAGTTTTGGCAAATGTTACATTTACATGTTGGCATATTGTTGTCAAAACTAATTCCCGCCTACCTTCTGTTCCACTTGTCAGATCAGTTTGAGAGGCTGCAGGGAAAAGAAGCTGACTGTAATCTGCTACTGAAGACTGACTTCCATCAGATAAACCTTCAGAGGAGAAAAATTGTAATATGCAAACTTGTGTGTCATTATACTCATAAAGAAAGACACCGGATGTTCTTCATTTTTATTCTTTTTGTGTCATGTACCCTCAACTATAATTTACACAATGTCAGAATTAGATGATGGTTTCACTGACACACACTGAGTTCTCCTCTGTAGAGATTGTATTGGGCTTGTAAACCAGCCAATAAATTTGAACTAGAAAAACTAATTACTGATACGATATCACTGTTTATGTAATGTTTAATAAATATTATTTATTTATTTTTTAAATTCAACGGAAGATTGGACTTATTGATATAGAAATGAACTAAGTAGTTAATTAAAAGAATATCTTGTGTTTCTGCAACCTCGGTGGGTTCTTGGAGCTCTGTTCTCTGGTGAGGTTGAATGACAACTGAGATGTCAGTGGCCAGGCCATGGTCCTTTTATACCAGAACTTCTGGTTTAAGATTTTCTGTCCTTTAACTGTTCATGTAGAGATTCCAAAAATAATCAAATTCCATTGGATTTAATTGCTTCTACATGAACAAGGTTTCCTTGAAAAGTTTTGTTTTTATTTTGACTTAATAATTGACTTTACACAATGCAACATATATAAAACTTGCTAAGTTCAGACTTGTTGAGGAAATCATTATTTTATCATGTACAACCTTAAAGTTCCCAATATGGCTTTAAATGACCATAAAATTATCTATTAAGTCAGAAACATTTTCCAAAGTGCTATAATATAATTTGTTCTTAACTAGTTGTTTGACCCCTTATGAAACTACAGGACTAAGTATTCCCTGCATGATTTACAGTTGAGGGTATTGCTTGGATCTGCAATACTTGAAACAGATGATACATGTATCATCCTTTCTGGAGCTAACACATCTTGGGGACAGAAATGATATCATTTAAAGTTAGCCAATTTGTAGCTGCAATGTGTTAATGATGATGTTGAGAGCAATTCAAGAGAAATGGCCTCAGAGACCAGATTCAAATCAAGATCAATATGTAAAACATGTGCAGTGCGAAACAATCCAGGAGAAAATTATTATTGCATCCCAAGCAACAGTACAGGGGTATTTTACAGAATGCTGAACAAAGAACATCTCATTTTACGCTACCTACATGTGCACACCTGTATAACAGTATAGGGTTAAGCAACAAACTATGTTATTTAGGTCTAAGCACTCTTCTATACTATTAAGGGTTTTAATCAAAGGCTCCTGTGAGCCAACTGGTGAATGCAGATGACACATCAGTTACTGAAATTAAGACGGCTATGGACACTTCCTTGAAAGCTAAAAGAAATCATATCTTTGCCCGATTATGTAACGAGAAATAACCATTCTTGTACTATAAAAATGATTGTAAACTTATTCCCTACTCATTGAATAAGGTTATTCTGATGCATCGATTAAAAATTTTTCATCTGTTTTCATGCTGACACTTCACTAATTGAATTCAAGACACCCCACTTTGTGGAAAAACGAAAAAAACTTAAAACTTTGCTCAAGCTGATCTCACAAAGGGAAATCTGTTGAACAAGGTGTCGCATTACATTTCATGCCCGGCATAAATGCATGAAATTTTTCCTCTGGAGTTCAGTCCACGCAATCTTCAAGTAAAAATATTTTGAAATATGGCTAACTCTTGCAAAATATGAATTATTTTAATGAAAGCTAGTTGTCTGTATTATGCTTTGAACACTATTGAGTGAATGTTCCAAAAAGGTTTTGATCCTGTACTCCGGTAAGAAAGTTATTCAGTTGCGTTCATGGTTCACATGCATTTCAATAAATTCTACACGGTATGTATTTAACAGTTGATGAAAATTTATCGACCGCGTCCTGTTGGTTTCCCATAAATTACCAAATGTAAATTACGAAAATGAAACATTTTTTCCCTTTGAAACCTCTATGAAAGCTGACAAGATCTAAAAGTGTTCATTTCACCAGAAATTTGCATAATTTTGTTGACGATGTCACTGATGCATGACATGGCACTTTCCGCTTTCGCATGAAAACTGACAGCTAAACTAATTTTTTTTTTAGCGAACTAATCTACTTGATGTAATACTTTAGTCCCTACATTGCGAGGGAAATTATAGAAGTTAAAGAATAATAAATTATTGCAGTTCCAATGATCAATCAGATCACTTACACTGTTGTTAGAAAGCATATCAACATTTGAAACAAAACAAACATTTCTGCACTGTAGCGTTTTCCAAGGTCTTGTAAAATCTGCTTGAAGTCCAAGATTTAGTTTCAATTTTTTTTTTCAAATCCGAATGTAAAATGAACTTTCATTGCTTTTAACAACTCCATGTCCTCCATGCTCTATTTCAGCAGTTGATCATTCTTCAGAGATGTGTCTTTTCTTTCTGACTTCCACACAGACGCAGGTTAGTGAGGGGGTCCATTTTATAATCACAGACCTATGAGCCAACTTGTGAATAAAAAAACAAGAAAAGCCTATGGAGATCATTTTGAAAAGCATCGTGTACAACGTCACTTTGATCAGTTTTTGATTGTTTTTTTTTTTTCTAACCTGGTTTGTCATCCTTTTCCATCTGAGTTTTGACTTCTTGTTTTACGGAGTCTGTGCAAAAAAGAAGGAAAAACATACTTATTAAAATGATATTTTAAAAGAGATTTTTTGGTTATAACAATACTGCCAAAGCTTGGTTCTGTTAAAGTGCTACAAAACTAAATTGACTGATGATTCGCTGTGACAAAGGGGTAAGGTATAATTACCTTATTTACTCTGTTACTAACCCATTGCCCCCCTCAGAGTGTGACGCGTGACATTATGCTAATTTCCTAGAAATTTTGGAGTAAAGACTGCGTGATCCAAACGCTTGAAATTAACCATATGCGCAGTAGCACTATAGACGGGATCAGGTTTCAAAGCAAAGCTCATCCGAAAGAGGAGGAATTTTGCTGCCGGAAAGTGTAAAAATTTTATCATTTGATGCATGGACATATAGGACAGAGAGAAAAGCACAAATAAAATTAATTTTTTCTGTGTTTTACGCGCGGCGAGCTCCAAATATGAATAATTAGCGGCCGCATAAAACTGTTAGGACAGGTCATGTCAAGAACCGAAAATGGGTAAAATCACTGTTGTATACATCAAATATGAATTGTAACTGTATTTATTGAAGTTTTCTTGCAGATTCATTTACAGTCAACCCAGGTCACGCGTGAACGATATTTTTGAAATTTGAACGGAGTTTTGAAATTTACACGTCAGTTTTCAAAATCGCCAACGAGATTTCAGAGTTCCCGTATAAATTTCCCTAGCTTATTGACAGTATAAAGCTATGAATTTTTCTTTACTTTGCAAAATTGAATATTTCAAGAATAACAATTGTTTCCCAAGTATTTTGACTCTTTTTTTCAGTTAATGCATCTTTTTCGGAACGATTTCCAGAGAGATGTCCAACATTTCATTCACACGTCGGACATTACAAAGAGAAATTCGAATGTTCATTTCATTCTTGGAATTACTGTTTACGCGTGACCTGGATTGACTGTAAAGGCAGGCAAGGATAAGAGAAGGAGAGAATGACTCGAGCCGCACGAGAACTCTTCGCGAAAAGCAAAGTACAAACGCATCGCATCGCATCGCAAACAAAAACTCACGCAGCGCAAGGAACGACAAAATAAACAAGTAGAGATTCCAAACAAGTTTTATTTACAAGATAAAGAATTCGGCAGCCAAAATGTGACAAATGACGCTAAATAAAAACTTAAATCGTGCCAAATAAAGGCCAAATGGTCCAAACCAAAATGAGATGCAAAATACTATTTAACGCATCATTGAAAAACAATTCGCGGCCTGATTGCAAACTAGTGAAACGTGTCACTATTAGTGGCTAAAGGTTATTTAACCAAGAAAAGATCTCAAATATTGATTAGGCCAAAATGCAATGAAATCATGATCGTATATACTTTTGAAACTCACCGATAGTTCATAGAGCGCAGCGTCGCAGATGGGGACTCGGGTTATAAAGAATGCAATTTCAAGCCGCGTGGTATTCATGAAAGCAAGTTTTGCAAAGCGCTACACTACATGGTATTAAAACACTGAAAAGTGGTCTCTACTGAACGTCCCCCACTTGTTTTTCTACCCCCCCTCTTATAATGCACACAACCTTTCTTCCTACCTTTAATTTTAAAACTAAAATGCTTCCCAATATTTTCTGGGGCGACCGACAAATTATCAATCTTGCGGCGCTTTGAAATGGCGATCAAAATTTTCAGCACCACGAGCGGGCTCCTTAGTTGAATCGTTAAAATGCAAATATTGACCTATTTCCTCAAACCTGTTCTTAGTCATTACCCTTTTGATACCCTGGTTGCCAAAAAAATCATCGTTAGACCAAAATAAAGCGTGAATTGGGCGGCGATTTATCCCCATGATCAAATTTATCCCGATAAAAGCCTTTAATTCCGCGCGCGTGATTAGATGAAAACTAGCAAATCGATCGCCCAACTTTTACTGCACGTGGCGATTACTTTCCTCTACAACTCTACCCCACAAATCGTCTCCTAAAAAAATCAAAACGACATCTAATTCGGAAGGATTATCTAAGGCTATATTAGGACCAGACGCTGCCACGAACGGAGGAACTTGAACATCTGAGAGGTAAGCCGTCCATCTCGCTTCTTCTTCTTCGTCGTCTGTGTCATGGCTTGGCTGTGGAACTTGGGCTTCTTCTTGATCAGGAGCATCTTCTTCGTCTTCTTCAGCGTCTAGGCACCCGAAATCTAAATCTAAATCATCGTCACTACTAGATCCTCCCTCCCCAAACCCATCAAAGCTTTCTTCATCCCCCGAGTCGACAAAAAGTGCCGCTACATCCGTATCATTTTCGAGCGCATTCGCCATTATCTTGCAAATTTCGACTACCTCGCGCGATGAAAAAATTACTGACCTTGGGGTGCTTGACATGACCTGTCAAAAAATGCGCAAAAGATGGCATTTGATTGGTTAACCATCTCTTTTGATCTCCATGACAACAAAAAAACGAAAAAGCCACCAGGGGGAGGTAGAGAGACGAAGAACCAGCCGCCATTTTGGACGGGCGGTCTCGGGCGTTTCAGGAAATTCGGGGGTTGTTGCGCACGGGCGGTTACGGGCGTTTGAGGGGTCAATGGGTTACTAAAGTGAAAAACATTAATTTGAAAGTATGTTTGCTGTCAAAGGCAACCCATTCTGAAACACCAGATGTCCTCAATTCACAACTACTTTAAAATGCTTCTGAAAACCAAAAAAAGTAATGAAGGATCTGCAGCTATTTGATTCAGTACCTTGAAATTAGCTATTTTCACTGGTGACACATTCCTTATAGTAACAGCTACAATGTGATTTAGAAGTGTAACAGTAAAACAAAACAGTTACCATCTCAATCATTTTATAATCAGAGACCTATGAGCCAACTCATGAATGAAAAGATGGTCTATAAGAAAAGCCTTATGGGGATCATTTTGAAAAGCATTCTGTACCACATCACTTTGATCGTTTTTTTTTTATATTTTTTTTGCTAACCTGGTTTGTCATCCTTTTCCATCTGACTTTTAACTTCTTGTTTCACGGAGTCTGTGGAAAATAGAAGAAAGAAGATACTGATTAAGTAGACAAATCTGGTTAGCTGGCATTGCTTTACATATTAAGTTCCTATACCTAGTTTGGGTCGAAGGCTGACATAGTGATGCTCATGCAGGTGTCCCAACACAAGCTGGCTGCTGCTGTCAACATCATATTCTGGGTGGAGTGTTGCGTCATGTGACAGACTGCTGATCACATGAATGCCTGTGTCAAAGCAGTTTGCTGCAGCATGGAGAATGACGTGGTCACCCTCTGTCCCATCTGCTGCCATGTTTCTAAGGTAATCAGACCAAGACTGATGTCCATGTACAAAGTTAAACAGCTCTGTCCCATCTTGCTGCAAGAGAAGAACATAACAATAACAACAAAATGTCAAAATACATTGTGCCACTTCATCCAATGATCAATTGAGGATAAAGCTTTTCACTAAATTGGCCAGTGCATCGATCCGCAACAAACCAAATTATACCAAAACATGTTAGCTGTTCCATAATTGAATAACTGAAGCATTGGATATAATGTACTTTCAGAGCTTTGCTTCGCTTTAAGTATCCACAAAATATCAGCCTTTGAGTAAATTATACATGTACCAACTGTCCAAGAAAATTAGTAACCATAATTTTTAGAATTGACTTCTGCCATCTCTTACAAAATCTCATCAGCAAGATATGAAGAAACAATTAAGTTTTATCTTGATAGAGGTATTTTTCAGTCAGTGACATGTACAGGCATACTGTGTTCGGAAAAAGAAAATGTGAATTCTCCTCCCTAACAGAGTTGAACCTTTGACCTTCCATTTGGATGTAATAGCACTCAGCTACATTGAAAACAGACTTGTGGGAGCTAAGACCATTAAACTACATTCATGCAGTGACAAACATTTGCATACTGCTAGGATTTGAATGTAAAATTGTGTTTGTTGTGATAAATTCATGATAGAGGTATATTTTTCAGCCAGCCACTTTGACATATTCGAAAAAGAAACTCCAACTTCTCAACTTGCTTTAATTTTGCTGGATTTGTATAACCATAAAATCAAATTCACTTGTTAGACATTACCAATACTAACTTACCAGTGTAGGGTTCTCCTCGAGATATTGGACTATGCGCTGCCTCAATGCTCTATGAGAGAATTGGATTTCTTTCACCAGGTCCAGTTGTTCTGACAATGCGTAAAACATGGAATTCCCTGATGCCTTGCAATCAGAAATTTGGAAGCCTTTGTCTGAAGCAATTCTCTTTAACCCCTCTAGATGTTGTGCCTCACCGATGATCTTGCCTGCATCATATTGCATTTGCTCAAGACCATGGATAATTTGTTCAGCTCTCATAACTAAAACCACCAATAAAAGGAATAACAAGTGTATTTTCAAGAATCCTATAATAGACCTTTTTATCGATACGGCGGCCATTTTGAATAACTTAATTTTACAGTTTATTATGGGATGCCCAGGGGGCAAAGAATGCTCGCGTGACTGAACACACTTATTGTTGTCATTTGACAGCCCTGTTTATACTTTCTAATCACCATTTAGTCATGCCTGATCAACTGGATGAAAACACAACAGAGTTCAGTATGGAAGAGCTAAATGTATGGAATGTCGAGAATCTGCGAAAATATTTGAGAAATTGTGGCATTGCTATCGCGAATGATACTCGTAAGCCCGACTTGTTCTTGAAAGTTTACCATGCTTCTCGGCTACATTTGCCATTGTGTTGCACTAAAGAACAACGACGATGTCCAAATTGCAGCAAGAAGAAAAGAAAAGCTCTTATGACTTTATTGATGGAATTTCGCTTCCTTTTGCGGAGAAACTGGACAATTGGCTGAAGGGAAGCTATTATTTTCCTGACACGATGATGAGTGACATGGAAGCATACTTGTCGAAAAACAATGACATGAAATCCGCGAAGGAGGGAAAAAATCTATATGAAAGCGGACATGTCACTGATGTTGAGTACAATATCATATCAGATTGCCTTAACTTTGTTATGCACAACTGTACGTGGAAAAGTTGTCCCGCAAACGAGAATCGGAGAAGACCCGTACACTAACCAAGATAACACGTTGTTTCGCTTCAGTTTTTGCCCCCTGGGCACCCCATAATATTCAGCAAAATTAAGTTATCAAAAGGGCCGTTGTATCAGTAAAAAGGTCTATTATAATTATATAGGGTATACAAGTATCAAAAATTTAAATACAGTCAAACCTCTTTATTACGGACACCAAGGGCACAGGAATAAGTGTCCGTATTATAGAGGTGTCCGTTTTAGAGATGTAGGCTTTCTATGGATTTCAGTCTCTCAGGGACCAAGTGAACTGTCCGTAATAGAGAGGTGTCCGTATTATAGAGGTATCCGTAAGGAGAGGTTCCACTGTACTATTTAACAAGACATAGTCATTACATAGCTAACAGTTTTTGCAAATGTTTAACAGGGCTGGGGGTCATGTACATGTTGGCATATTGTTGTCAAAAGTAATTCCCGCCTACCTTCTGTTCCACTTGTCAGATCAGTTTGAGAAGCTGTGGAACTACCAGTAGCCACGAAAGTTACATAGATAAAGTTTAGAAAGCTTTATTAAAGAAAGCTTTTTCACAGCTTACAAAAACGTTATACATAGAATGTATGAAGCAAAACCGGTGATTAAAGATGAATTTCTTGGCAGGGAAGCCAAATATGACGCAGTATCGACCCAAAATGTGACCTAGCTGTGACCTGTACTTTAGTCCCGCCATTGGGAGGGGAATTACACAGGTTAAAGAATTGTGGCTCAAATGATCAGATCACTTACACTGCTGTTACAAAGCATATCAACATTTGAAACAAAACAAAAATTGCTGCACTGTAGTGTTAAACAGAATTAGCTAAACTAATTTTTTTTAGCAAACTAATCTACTTGATGTAATACTTTAGTCCCTACATTGCGAGGGAAATTATAGAAGTTAAAGAATAATAAATTATTGCAGTTCCAATGATCAATCAGATCACTTACACTGTTGTTAGAAAGCATATCAACATTTGAAACAAACCAAACATTTCTGCACTGTAGCATTTTCCAAGGTCTTGTAAAATCTGTTTGAAGTCCAAGATTTAGTTTCAATTTTTTTTTTCAAATCCATTGTAAAATGGACTTTCATTGCTTTTAACAACTCCATGTCCTCCATGCTCTATTTCAGCAGTTGATCATTCTTCAGAGATGTGTCTTTTCTTTCTGACTTCCACACAGATGCAGGTTAGTGAGAGGGTCCATTTTATAATCACAGACCTATGAGCCAACTTGTGAATAAAAAAAACAAGAAAAGCCTATGGAGATCATTTTGAAAAGCATTGTGTACAACGTCACTTTGATCGGTTTTTGATTGTTTTTTTTTTTCTAACCTGGTTTGTCATCCTTTTTCATCTGAGTTTTGACTTCTTGTTTCACGGAGTCTGTGCAAAAAAGAAGGAAAAACATACTTATTAAAATGATATTTTAAAAGAGATTCTTTGGTTATAACAAAACTGCCAAAGCTTGGTTCTGTTAAACTGCTACAAAACTAAATTGACTGATGATTCGCTGTGACAAAGGGGTAAGGTATAATTACCTTATTTACTCTGTTACTAAAGTGAAAAACATTAATTTGAAAGTATGTTTGCTATCAAAGGCAACCCATTCTGAAACACCAGATGTCCTCAATTAACAATTACTTTAAAATGCTTCTATAAACCAAAAAAAGTAATGAAGGATCTGCAGCTATTTGATTCAGTACCTTGAAATTAGCTATTTTCACTGATGACACATTCCTTATAGTAACAGCTACAATGTGATTTAGAAGTGTAACAGTAAAACAAAACAGTTACCATCTCAATCATTTTATAATCAGAGACCTATGAGCCAACTCATGAATGAAAAGATGGTCTATAAGAAAAACCTTATGGAGATCACTTTGAAAAGCATTCTGTACAACATCACTTTGATCCGTTTTTTATTTTTTATTTATTTTTTTTCCTTTTTTTTTTTTGCTAACCTAGTTTGTCATCCTTTTCCATCTGACTTTTGACTTCTTGTTTCACGGCGTCTGTGGAAAAAAGAAGCAATAAGATACTGATTAAGTAGACAAATCTGGTTAGCTAGCATTGTTTTACATATTAAGTTCCTCTACCTCGTTTTGGTCGAAGGCTGACATAGTGATGCTCATGCAGGTGTCCCAACACAAGCTGGCTGCTGCTGCGAACCTTATGTTCTGGGTGGATAGTTAAGTCATGTGACAGACTGCTGATCACATGAATGCATGTTTCAAAGCAGTTTGCTACAGCAAGGAGAATGATGGGGTCACCCCATGTCCCATCTGCTGCCATGTTTCTAAGGTAATCAGACCAAGACTGATGTCCATGTACAAAATTAAACAGCTCTGTCCTATCTTGCTGCAAGAGAAAAACAACAATAACCAAAAAATGTCAAAATACACTGTGCCACTTCATCCAATAACCAAAAATGTCAAAATACATTGTGCCACTTCATCCAATGATCAATTGAGGATAAAGCTTTTCACTAAATTGGCCAGTGCATCGATCCGCAACAAACCAAATTATACCAAAACATGTTAGCTGTTCCATAATTGAATAACTGAAGCATTGGATATAATGTACTTTCAGAGCTTTGCTTCGCTTTAAGTATCCACAAAATATCAGCCTTTGAGTAAATTATACATGTACCAACTGTCCAAGAAAATTAGCAACCATAATTTTTAGAATTGACTTCTGCCATCTCTTACAAAATCTCATCAGCAAGATATGAAGAAACAATTAAGTTTTATCTTGATAGAGGTATTTTTCAGTCAGTGACATGTACAGGCATACTGTGTTCGGAAAAAGAAAATCTGAATTCTCCCCCCTAACAGAGTTGAACCTTTGACCTTCAATTTGGATGTTATAGCACTCAGCTACATTGAAAACAGACTTGTGGGAGCTAAGACCATTAAACTACATTCATGCAGTGACAAACATCTGCATACTGCTAGGATTTGAATGTGAAATTGTGTTTGTTGTAATGAATTCATGATAGAGGTATATTTTTCAGTCGGCCACTTTGGCATACTTGAAAAAGAAACTCCAACTTCTCCCATTTTATTGCTTTGCTGGATTTGTATAACCATAAAATGAAACTCACTTATTATAAGACATACCAATACTAACTTACCAGTGTAGGGTTTTCCTTGAGGTATTTGACTATGTACCGCCTTAATGCTGTATGAGGGACTTGGATTCTTTTCACCAGGTCCAGTTGTTCTGACAATGCGTAAAACATGGAATTTCCTGATGCCTTGCTATCAGAAATTTGGAGGCCTTTGCCTGAAGCAATTTTCTTTAACCCCTCTAGACTTTGTGTCTCGCCGATGATATTGCCTGCATCATATCGCATTTGCTCAAGATCACGGAATATTTGTCCAGCTCTCATAACTAAAACCACCAATAAAAGGAATAACAAGTGTATTTCCAAGAATCCTATAATTATTATTATATAGGGTATTCAAGTATCAAAAATCTAAATACTATTTAACAAGACAGTAATTAGACTGACATAGACTGACTTCCACGAGAAAACCTTTCAGAGGAGAAAAATTGTAATATGCAAACTTGTATGCCATTATACTCATAAAGAAAGACACTGAATATCCTTAATTTTTATTGTTTTTGTGTCATGTACCCTAAACTACAATTTACACAATGTAACAATTAGATGATGGTTTCACTGACACACACTGAGTTCTCCTCTGTAGAGATTGTATTGGGCTTGTAAACCAGCCAGTAAATTTGAACTAGAAAAACTAATTACTGATACGATACGACATACCGTGTAGCATGAAAATTTTGCGGGTTCTTATTTTTGCGGATTGACCACGATCCGCAAAAATTAGTTCCCGCAGGAAAAAATACCCGCAAAATAAAACGCCGCAAAAAATAACTCCCTTCAGTCAAATTGAAAACTTTGCTTGAATAGACTTGTGCCACTGGGCGTTATAAATTGGACTCAAACAAGACCACGGACATGACTTTCCATTGCAAAAGGCAACCAGGGCTTAGACACATACGGTAGTCTGTTTCGCAAACAAAACAATGTGAAGAGAACAGAAAATGTAAAGTGTACAGTAATTCAGTACATTAGATTGGCACGAATGGAGTCATCTGAAGGAACACCATTTGCTAGGGCGTTTCCGATGCCAGATCTTTTACACCCATTCTCAATGATTGCGGAAGTTTTCTGCTTCTTGAACAATGAATCGCAAAAAATAGTTCCCACCAGAAATTTCAGTCATCTCGAGGCGCAAAAATTTGTTCCCACAAACTACAAAATATCGCCAATCCGCAAAATGAAACTCCCGCAAAATTTTCATGCTACACGGTATACGTTTAATTTTTAAATTCAAAGTAAGATTGGACTAATACTTATTGATATAGAAATGAACTAAGTAGTTAATTAAAAGAATATCTTGTGTTTCTGCAACCTCGGTGGGTTCTTGGAGCTCTGTTCTCTGGCGAGGTTGAATGACAACTGAGATGTCAGTGGCCAGGCCATGGTCCTTTTATACCAGAACTTCTGGTTTAAGATTTTCTGCCCTTTAACTGTTCATGTAAAGATTCCAAAAATAATCAAATTGCATTGGATTTAATTGCTTCTACATGAACAAGGTTTCCTTGAAAAGCTTTGTTTTTATTTTGACTTAATAATTGACTTTACACAATGCAACATATATAAAACTTGCTAAGTTCAGACTTGTTGAGGAAATCATTATTTTATTATGTACAACCTTAAAGTTCCCAATATGGCTTTAAATGACCATAAAATTATCTACAAAGTCAGAAACATTTTCCAAAGTGCTATAATATAATTTGTTCTTAACTAGTTGTTTGCCCCCATATGAAAGTACAGGACTAAGTATTCCCTGCATGATGTACAGTTGAGGGTTTGCTTGGATTTGCAATACTTGAAACAGATGATACATGTATCGTCCTTTCTCGAGCTAACACATCTTGGGGACAGAAATTATATCATTTAAAGTTAGCCAATTTGTAGCTGCAATGCGTTAATGATGATGTTGAGAGCAATTCAAGAGAACTGGCCTCAGAGACCAGATTCAAATCAAGATCAATATGTAAAACATGTAGTGCGAAACAATCCTGGAGAAAATTATTATTGCATCCCAAGCAACAGTACAGTACCGCTCAAAAGTAGGTTACCACCCTCTCGCGAGACGCGATTCTCGTCTTGCGATACGAGATTCTCGTCTCGAGAGACGAGACACTCGTCTCGCGAGAGGGTGAAAAAACTGTAAGTACATTTACTAAGGCTTGACTTTTCTCGCGAGAGTTTCGCGAGAATATCAAGTTGAGTGTCGGTGTTGTTGATACGGCAGGACGCCCTTGTCACGCAGCAAGCTGAATTATGGAGTTCGGTCACAAGCTTATCGATCGTGAACCAGGTTGCAAACAAAATCGAGCTTGCTTTGTTAAGCGACTTACCGACTGATGAGGACTTAATGTGTTTGTATATACACTGTACTTTGTGATTTAGACCTCTACAGAGCGATTCAACGATGTAAGCGAACGACGGCTGCAAAGATAACCGAACTGATCAATCTGTCATTGCGCATTTATTCGGAGGTGGCACGTCGGGTTATCGGAGCTAATAAATTTGCAGAACCTAATAGAGCGTCTTCATGTAGAAGAGATTGTAAATGCTGTGTATGTTTCTCTATCTTTTATTCTCTCAGGGATTTTGAAAAAAAAAAACCCACAAACATATACACTTAATACAGCTTAATAGAGCTGGTGATGACCAGTTAGACTGTTGCGGCCTCTGTTGTACGTTCGCTAGAGATTATTTGCGTATTACATAGGCGTGAAACAAATATACGAAAACTTACATGTGATTTGCATTTAAAAAACCTATCTGTTACTTTTCAATAATGGGTTGTGGCCAAGGGTTGTGGCTAAAATGTAAGTGTAAATTGAGCGACGACTTTGCGGTTTTTGAAGGTTGAGATGTAAGCGCGGCGCGGTAACCTTTGACATCTTGGCATTGTCGATATGCAAATTCGGTGCACGATAAACTGAAATCAATTCTGAACTAGAACTATGCATTTTACGCTAGCTCTTCAACAACGTTTCTGTTTTCGATTTTCTTTATACACAACTTTGTTTTTTCTTGGCAGAAAAAGCCTTTGCAACCGCAAAGAAGTTCGATTCAATAGCGGTTTGCAAAGCACGATACATGTATATGTAGCAAATTCAAACCGCAGTGAAATTGAAAAACATTGTAAGTGTCAGGGTTATTATTTCAAAAAACTGTTTAATAGATACAGGCACAGAACTTGACTTTAATAAGGCTGGGATTTTTTATGTAGGAATTGTGTGTGCGGGAAAGTTTCAATTGCAAATTGATATGTCGGCGAGCTGCTAAAACGAAACCTTCGAAGTGACGGAAGAAATAAATCATCTCTTACACTGTGCGCGAATCGAAACCTTTGAACTGAATGAAGACAAAATTGTTTCGAATCACATAAGCTCTGATAATGCGAACTTACTTGTCGACGGAATCAACCACCGTTGGCACAGGCCGTTTTAAAAACGGCATACAGTGTAAATAAAAGCAACACAAAACAAGTGCGCGAGAAATTCAGTCATTAGTTCTTCTCGCGAGAAACTCGGTAATATTCCAAAATTTCCGCTCCAGTGATTCTCGCGAGACGAGACTCTCGTCTCTAGAGACGAGACTCTCGTCTCTCGATACGAGATTCTCGTCTCGCGATACGAGATTCTCGTCTCGCGAGAAACGAGACGAGACTGGTAACTTACTTTTGAGCGGTACTGTACAGGAGTATTTTACAGAATGCTGAACACAGAACATCTTATTTTATGCTACCTACATGTAAACACCTGTATAACAGTATAGGGTTAAGCAACAAACTATATTATTTAGGTCTAAGCACTCTTCTATACTATTAAGGGTTTTAATCAAAGGCTCCTGGGAGCCAACACGTGAATGCAGATGACACATCAGTAATTGAAATTATTAGGATGGCTACCGACACTTCCTTGAAAGCTAAAAGAAATTATATCTTTGCCCGATTATGGAACGAGAAATAACCATTCTTGTACTGTAAAAATGATTGTAAACTTATTCCCTACTCAGTGAATAAGGTTATTCTGATGCGCCGATTAAAATTTTTCCACGTGTATTTTTTTTTAAATTCAAAGTTCATGCTGACACTCACTAATTGAATTTAAGACACCACACTTTGTGGAAAAAAAACTTATAATTTTGCTTAAGCTGATGTCACAAAGGGAAATCTGTTGAACAAGGTGTCGCATTACATTTCATGCCCGCCATAAATGCGTGAAATTTTTCCTTTGGAGTTCAGTCCCCGCAATCTTCAAGTAAAAATAATTTGAAATATGACAAACTCTTGCTAAATAAGAATTATTTCAATGAAAGCTAGTTGTCTGTATTATGCTTTGAACACTATTGAATGAATGTACCAAAAAGGTTTTGATCCTGTACTCCGGTAAGAAAGTTATTCAGTGGCGTTCATGGTTCACATGCATTTCAATAAATTCTACACTGTATGCATTTAACAGTTAATGAAAATTTATTGACCGCGTCCTTTTGCTTTCCCATAAATAACCAGATGTAAATTGCAAAAATGAAACATTTTTTCCCTTTGAAACCTCTATGAAAGCTGACAAGATCTAGAAGTGCTCATTTTACCAAACATTTGCATAATTTTGTTTATAAGATGCGTGACATGGCACTTTCCGCTTTCGCATGAAAACTGACAGCCAAACCAATTTTTTTTTAGCAAACTAATCTACTTGATGTAATACTTTTGTATGAGAAGCAAAAATATGATGAAAGATGTCGAGTTTTCATGTATGCAAAAAGTTATGATTAGCAGTGAACTCTTCAGCTGAAGACATAATCTGGCGGGAAATATTTTTTGACAGCAAAATTTCAAGTAGCGCAATGCAATATCACGCAATCTTTCTGACTAAAACTTTCAGTTAGTTCAATCGCGAAAGAGTATAGGTTAAAAATCGGTGAGGCCTACAACAAATAAGGCCACTAGTGCTAAACATACATCAATGCATGCCACATAAACGCTGTAACAAGTGTCTTGTTTATTCAAAGTTCTTGCAGACACTTCACTAATTGTTTTTAAATTCAATTATTGTTAAATTTAATTATTTTTAAATTCTTAAGACACCGCACTTTGTGGAAAAAACGAAAAAACCTATAATTTTGCTCAGATTCAATGAAAAAACTCCATTATTACACTAAAATGATTGTCAAATTATTCTCTACAGATTGAGTAAGATTATTCTGATGCGTCGGGAAAAAATTTCCTCTTCGTTTTTTTTTTTTCCACTTGAGTTTATGACCCCGGACTTTCTGAAAACTGAAAAAAACTTATAACTTTGCTCAGATTTAACGAAAAACCTCCATTCTTGCACTAAATGATCGTCAAATTATTCTCTACAGATTGATAAAAGCATATCCTGATGCGCCTAAACAAAAAATTTTCGAGTATTTTTTCCGCTAATTGAATTTAAAACTCATTCACTGCACATGCCTGAAAGTTAACAACAGAACCAATCAACCAACCAACCGAGTGAAAAGTCCACCATTGTTATAACTTGTTCATCGCGCATGCGCGCATTCACAAGTAAAAAAGCACTGCTTATACGGTTAGCTTTCAGTGTTTGTAATGGCAAACATTGACATTACAGGACGTCTATGGATTTGGTGTTCAGAGTTCTGCAAAATAGTCCCCTGCTCATTCAAGCAACATGAATTCAATGTAACAGCTTACCTCCAAAGTGCTGCCAATCTCTGAAAACCAGCGTATTACTTAGAATGTGAGCAGTAAGGGAAGCAGCCATTATGCTAGCAAAAGGTCTCCATGAATCTGTTTTACGCTTCTTGCCATCAGCAAAGTCTGAGACACCTTTGACGACAATCCATTCAACATTCAGCTGATGTGCTGCAGTATACAGACCTAAAAAGATGTACAAAAGATGTGTCCCTCTGTGAGATTAAGCAAACAGGAAGTGATTAAGATAACCAGTATTCAAAAATTTACAAGAAGAGATTTAGGTCTGAGCACAGTTGTCTAGGTTCAAAATGGTTTCTCTTAACATGCCTGATAACCACATTGGATTTTACCAGTTTGGAGTACCAGAATAGTCTTCATCAGACACTGGGTCACTAATGGGTTGTTCAATAAGAGCTTTAAGACAAACCAGATTGCCGGAAACCACCAAAGGAGGATCTCTCATATCCACCAAGAAAAGACCAAGCAAGATTACCTGAGGTTGTCTACAAGTTATGTCGCCAGAGAGATGCAGAAGCAACTAGACAACAATGCAACCATACAGTACTGTAAGACTACCATCAGTAACAAAAAATGATCACAGGTAGATCATTATTTTAGCAGGTGGCAGTGGATTGATCGCATATCATCAAGGACATTATCAATTGGACAATTACACTTGAATACCACTAGCTTGGTGCTATCGTGTTTAAGCAATGCAAAATTCACAGGAGAAAGGTAAAAGATGTCTGCCAAAGAATAATTATTACTCGGGTCGTAAGGCGGCACGAGTTAAGGTTTCGGTAGCATTATCAAATTCTTTTTTATTTTTGGGGTCGCGATGGGCCGAGAGATAAGAATTCAGGCCTCGAGTTATTGTTCTTGGTCTCATTTTTTGTACTCGGCTGGTACGAGTTAAGTTTTCAGTCGTGTTATCAAATTCTTTAAATTCTCGGTCGCGCTCTTTGTTTTCGGGCTGTGAGGAGTGTTTACAATATATGCGAGCCAGACATGCAAGGCATGAACAACCCCAACATAAACTGCTAACCATTAACCCATTACGCACCGTGCCGGCCAAAACCGGCCGCGATTTTGGGCGCATTTGCGCGCACTCCACGATTTGAGCCTACCTCCCCTAGAAGGGAATTTTTTGTCCCCTATTGTTCTCATTGTCTTCAGAAAGGACTGACCAATCAGAATCCACTTACTGCGCATATATTTTTAGGTCTTAGGGGGGCCCAGACAAAAAAGCTTTTTGCCTTTAGGAATTGGTGTCCGATTTCAATTTTTGTTGCCTCGTGGGCGACGCGGCTAAATTTTTAGTCGCCGATTTTCGCTTTTTCCGAAAGAAAACACACCTTTTCGAAATGGTAAATCGAAAGAAGAACTGCTAAGGAATACTCAACAGTTTCGACAGCGAAAATCCGAGAAATAACAGCGAAGAAATTGCGCTTCGAGTACGAATTGTTGTTTTATCCAGGCGACGAGCGAGCGGACAGCTCAAATCATTGTTCAAGCCACGGACTTTCCGCGAAATTTTAGAGCACTTCTGGACATTCAACAGCCAAAAAATTACAGGTTTGATTGTGAATTTGTACTGAAATACTACTCTAATTGATCGATTCTTTGTACTCTGAATAGTTTTTGCAAAATATTTGAAAAACGTGCCCCGCACGGGTCGATAAATTCGCTTCGAATTGGACTTGTTCTTCCTTCAAATCGCTTGCGCGTCGCTCGTCTCGCATTTATAATTATACGCGTTTCTTTCTAAGGCGTAAACAAAGACTTTTCTGAATAAATTTTTAATTTAAAAAAGCTTTCTGTGTGTTTTTCCTTCTATTTTTATTGAGAAAACGTGACAACTGTGTAATCTTGCGTAAACAAACACATGCTCTCGAGACTGATCAAATTTCACCCACGTGACGCGCGGATCAAATTACATCGAAATTTCGGAAATTTTTACCCTCAAGTTTGTTTTTTGGGAAATTTTTAATTGGCAACTAGGGTATTTTATTCCATAATTAGTAATTTTAACTATCTTAGACCAAAGGGGTGTTGTTTTTTTTGCCCTGTAAGTTATGTTTTTTTACTGCACATGGGGTAGGAAATAACCACTTTGCCAATTTTGCTGACTTTTGGAAAACCTCTGGAAACGGCTGGTGCTTAATGGGTTAAGCTAACCGGGGAGCTATTTAAGCTAACATAATTAAGTGCTATTTAGGCTGACTGGAGTGCTCTTTAGGCCAACTGGAGTGTTTTTAAGGCTAACCCGAGTGCCTCACATGTCTGCCTCGCTGATTGTGCATCCCCGCCACCGTGAGGCGCCAAGTCTTAAGTTCACCACATGACGTGTCACATACAGGATGGCAGATGCAAGACACAAATTACTAAAAATAAGACTTATTCCTCTAGAATTAATCAACTTTAACAGAAACAGCATTCATTTACCTAGAGAGGCATTTTCTATTTCCAAGGCGAAGACTTTTAAACTTTATGCGATGAACAGACGCAAGGAAACTAAATCTGTTTATATGTCTATTTTTATAGTGTCGTTTGTGCATCTTTTAACTTTCCAAGTTTTTCAACCGTTTATTTTTAATTATATCTCATCTTTTCATTACTAGCACTTTAAAAATTCGAAAGGTTTTTATCGTTTTTTATTTACTTAGCTTTTTTAGTTCCTCAAGGTTAGTTTTGTTTAACCGAAAATTTGGCAACTAAATCAGTCTATGATCCCGCGGGCCAAGATAGATAAAGATGTCCGTGACGTTTACTATAGAAAAACAATCAATGTAGAAACGGTTTCTGTCTTTAAATGAAAGGTGAATAACAAATTCTTTCCCCTGAATTTGATTTAAAAATATAACCAGCGAAACATTGAAAAACGTACAAGGATAACGTACGTGTGATGTGTAACGTTACTCTAGATCCCCGGGGAGGGGGAGTACTCAACAGATGCTTGGGTAGGGAGGTGCGGCCCGGGCGTTTAAACCCTGACCCTGTTTAAGCCACAATTCTCCGATTTCCCTATCCCGTTTAAGACAGAATTCAAAATTTTCGGGCCCTTTCTAAGACATTTAACCCAAAATCACACCCTGTTTAAGACTAGAATGAAATAAGAATACACTAGTTTCTTACTGTATTTTAATACATTGGCAATCGCAATCTGTTTAAGCCATTAGGTCATGTAGGGATACCCTGTTTAAGTCAGAAAGTGATGAAATAGGTACCCCGTTCAAGACAAAACACACTGAAAACCATACCCTATCGGGCCGCACGTCCCCGTTAAGGTCACATAAAGGGAGTATCCCCCGGGTCTAGATCATATTGAAAATTACGATCCGTCATTGACCTGGCATTAAATACATATTAGGACCGTACGAATGGTGGGGGTGGGGGGCAGGAGGGGGAACGAGGATCCACCCCCAAGAGAGCTTGCTCGCAGGCTATCTATTTGGGGGAATTGGCGATGCTGGAGGTTATCACTGCTAAAAGATTGTAGGCTTACACACCACACAGTCAAATATGGTCCGAGTATAAGCTGGAAACAGCTTCTTGTTATAAAGAAGGACTAAGCAAATGTACTTGTAAAAATGTTGCCATGGAGTAAGGCTTGTCAGTTATCCAGGAAGAAGCCAAAAGGAAAAAGCTACATGTACATGTATGCTCTACACGACATTTCATGCCCAGGAAAACATCATTCCCTGCATTAGATGGCAATGGGGCAACAAAGTTCAGCTTCCACGTGTGCAGAAATCTAGAGCCTACATGATAAAGCCATTAGAATTATTCACAAATTCTGCAACATATTTAAGATTGTATGTATATTTCACTGTAACTCTAACTTGAACTTAACTTGTATTTGAAACTCTGACGAACGAAATAACAATCAGTCTGCCCATACCAGCACTAAGTGAAACTGCCATCCTAATTATAGAATATCCATTATTTGCGAGACAATACTAAATCAGTCTGCAAATTGAAGTTACAAAAATGTACAAGCCATAGGACCACAAGCCAGCTCAAATAAACTGCTTGTCTCACCACTCTGTAGCCTAGGTGTTGTTTGCATGTTTCAATGTTTAAGGTGCAACAGTTGACACCATCACCTGATTAAAATCAGCACTTTATTGGTTGAAACATCCCGCCAACACATACATTGTACAATGTACATGCTTAACAATGGTGGGACAAACAATTCATTTGAGCTATGAATTTGAACCATGATGACTTAGACCATTCATCACATGTCTTCTCTTTTGAAACTTAAATAGGGTTAAATGTAATTTAACTTAGTTAACGACTTGGAGCAGGTTTACTCCTTAGTAGCGTGGCGTTAATTACACAGAATGCCCGCAGGGCAGGCCGTGTCTAGGTTGGGGTCGGGTATCTTTTTTTTCTTCATGGTAGCCACAAATCGCCACATTAATTTATGCATTAAAAATATGTCCTCCCCTAGTCGGGATCTATTGTTCTGATTGTCTTCAACAGAAGCGGCCCAATCAAAATCTATTTTTCAGGAACATATCACGAGAGAGGGGACCCACTCATCCCTTCCTGTGTGACGTCAAATCATCATTTGATTTATTTATTAAACCTAGATTAAATTCTTCCCTCTCCCAGAAGGGATCTATTGTTTTGATTGTCTTGAACAAAAGCGGCCCAATCAAAATCCATTATCGGCGCGTATATCACGAGAGAGGGGACCGCCACTCATCTACGACTTGAGTGACGTCAAAGCAAATCATCATTTGGAAAAGTTGTATTCGTTCAATGGCGGCCACATGTCTGAATTTAAGACTCTGATCTGCCGTTTTCAGAAAGAAAACAAACGTTTTTCAAGCGGTAAATCGAAATAATAACTTCTAGGTAGTACTCGAAAGTTGAAACGGTGGAAATTGGGAGAGTTCACAGCGAAGAAACTACGCTTTTACAAACAGATCGAATAATTCAAAGCGAAGGAAGCCAGACCAGTTCAGCGGGGTCATGACGTTATTGCAGAGTTATTCCTGGTATGATTCCCAGTAACACAACGATAAAATATCACGTAGTCTCTCTGAATAAAACCATGCAATTATTTCAATTGCGAAGGGAGGATACAGTTGACTATAAAAATAAGCGAAAAAACTGTATCTCTAAATTTCATCTTATTAGAAGTAATGGGGCTATATTAGCATTCCGTGTAATGCCGATTAACCCATTGACTCCTACACTGGCCAAAACCGGCTGTCCCTCGCGCATGCTCCGCACGTGAAACTCGATACGTTCTCCCTCCCCTCCTGGAGTTTTTTTCGTCCTGAAAAGGTCACAATAGCTAGTAGAATGATAAACCAATCAGAATCTGTCTTTTGCGCATATTTTAAGGCATTTTAGGGGGTAGGGGAAAGGATCCTTCTGAACCTACCGCATGGAGCTGAGCAAAATTACAAAATGGTGCCGCGCATGAATCGGTCCTGAAGTTTCAAGACATGTTTTTTTCATCTTTTAAAGCAAGTACATCATTTTTAAGCTCACAATGGAAAGGAATAGCCGTGAACAATAATCTACTGTCAAAAAAGAGAACTTGGAGGCGTTAAAAAACAGCGAAAAGCCGTTTCGCGTTGTGATCTCTTATATTTCCACGCCGCTACCGAAATATGCCTCAAAAGTTAAAACCAAACTGCGGGCTTCAAACGGAGTTTATAAGACCAGGACAATGGTGACAACATGGTAAATGATGTTTTCCGATGTGGATTTGCTTTTTACAAATAGTTTAAGTGATGATTTGAACCAGAATTCTGTAACTTCTGTAATTTTCATCGCAAACGTGCCCGAATTTACTGCGAGTGATCGCCTTGTACAAACACGGAGCGTCTTCAAATTTTACATGCGTGTTTGCACGCACGCAAAAAAACTGAAAGTTTTTTGCCTCTAATAGTAAATATATCGTTTATTTGAATAAAAAGTTTTGTTGGATAAGCTCTTTGTTGATTTTTGAGTCTTTGTCAATTCATATATTCGTTTGAGAAGAAACAGATGCGTAATCAAGGGCAATTTGCATAAGCGGGTTGAAATTTGATATGCCAAAGGTTTTCATCAACATGCCGTGAATTTTAGCAATTTTTGCATTCAAGTGTGTTTTTCGGCAAATGATTAATCGGTAACCTTATTATTTTACATCGGAAAACATTTGTTTAATCATTCCAGTTTAATATGCAGTTAATTTTGGAAGCCAAGAATATTTATTTATCTACTGCGCATTTAATTGAGTAAAAGCGTTCTAGGAAAAAGGTAATTTATGCGAAAACCATGGCAACACGACAGGAGTCAAAGGGTTAAGGGCATCTTGTTGGCGTATAGTTTGAGCACTGGTGCCACATTAGCGTTTGGGCGTTTGTTGTTACATTACTGTTTGGGCCTGGTTCAGGTCTGCGGGCAGTTGCATGGCCAGCAGTATTCTCTTGTGGTTTAAGCGTGCTCCTTTAATTTGCACATGCTTAGAAATTTACTCTACTCAGCGTTTTTCGTGGCGTGGTTATAAGTTTATTGCTGGGCTTTTCTTTCCCTCCCGGTAAACTTGTTGTTATTGTTTGGGATTGGTGTTGGGGGTTGGTTAGGGTTAGTTCTTTGTCTTATATACTTATTATTTTTCCACTGAGCTTCTAGTCTCAGTGTGGCGGGTGCTAGGGTTGGGGCTGGGTTGCGGGCGGGGCTTGTGGCTGGGTTGTGGATAGGGCAGGCTAATGGGGTGTTCTACCTACCTGGGTTTGGGTTGGTGGTACCAGCCCCTGGCTCCTGGGCACCCAACCTCCATTTGCGACATAGGCATTAAACCAGACAAACCCTTACCTTCGCCTTCCAATTCACTTGCAACTGCTTGGGGAAATCGTTTGATGAGCTGATCACATCTTTCCTTGTTATCAACTTCTTCTGGGCCGCTCAGGAACACACCATCCCAGTGCACCTCTACCTCTAGTTTTCCTGGGTCTTTCAAAGGTGCCTTCCAGCCTTCATTTGCATTCTGTACTAGTTTTGCAAGATGCTTGTTTGAAGGAAAACCAATGCCATATTCTTTGATTTCATCCACGCTAAGGGCATAGGTTATAAACTTTTGTGTGACAACAATGTCTCCCAGCTTCAATTTTTTGTCATCTAAGGCACTACAGAAACCCACACTGAACACAGCTTTGGGTCGTAACATCTTCACGGCAGTTGGTACTATAATTACAGGTCCTTGAATGCTGGAGGAACCCTTTCCACATTTAATTACTGCAACTTTATGCCTCATCTCATTGCCACCAATATCTCCAAAGTAAACAGGACCAAGTGCTTTGTGATAACTTCTAAAGAAACCAGCATTCAAATGAGAAAGGCAAGCTAAAAATGCACAGTCTGTCGCTGTTAGTAACAAAACATCGATGGGTAGTTCCACATGTAGCCAATACACTGATCTCTTGGGAAGATTCTTGTCCTTTAAGAGACGAACATCCACCTCTGGTGGGTCACGCAGTGGTGCCATCTTCAGTTCTTGACGTCACTGTTAAAAACATTAACTTCTTTTAAGAGAGGGGTACTAAGTTATTTAACAATCCATCAAACAGTTAATCAATCAAAATAAAAATAGGAAATATGACAAAATTGAAAAAAAAATTAATGATTTAATTTTAATTAATTTGGGGGCTCTTGGTTGGGTTGCCAGGATTTGCCAGCCATGGGAGCGGTCTTTATCCAGGAGCTGGCTGCCAACAGTGGAAGCTCCTGGATGTCTCAGGCACCTAACCTCTACTTAGTAATGCGGTTGTTAACTTTAATTTCTTCTTTACAAATCTAAGGGTCAAATGCTTTGCTTGTATATAGTTGTAATTCAGGCTTCCCTATCATCTTTACAATAACATTGAACTCACAGGAAATATATTGCTGAAACATCACCGTCAGCTGATAGAAAGTGAAATTGCTGATATCAATGTTACAACTTACCAAATCCAGCTCCTCCAAGGCTCTAAGTACACACATACCAACACTTTAACATAGTCATGAACAGACAGATGCACTGGAATTTTGCTAAAAAAAATCAAGAGAAGAACAAACTCAAACTCAATGTTAGTGCACAGCAAGACTGTCGTCAAACGTGGGATGGCAATTCGAAATGAGCTGAGGTTTCTCAAATCAATCATTACAGTCAATCCACATCACGTGTTACAAGACTGTATTTCCAGGTATGAAATGAATATTCAAACTCCTCTTGGTAATGTCTGGCATTTGAATGCAATGTTGAACATTTCTCTGAAAACTTTCCAAGAAAGAAGCATTAACTGAAAAAAACAAAAAGATTCAAACTACTTGGAAAACAATAAAATTATTACTATTCTTGAAATACTTAATGCTGTAATGTTAAGAAAAATTCATAGCTTTATACAGTCAATAAACTAGGGAAATTTCTACGGGAACTCTGAAATCTCATTGGTGATGTTCAAAACTGACGTGTAAATTCCAAAACTCTGTTCAAATTTCAACAATACCGGTCACATGGATGTGGATTGACTGTAATAGTATATTTATTTAAAGTTTTGTCTCAAAAATAAATTGTCAGAGCATTAGTACCCAGTACAGCTAAACCTCTCTGAGTGCATGACCATCGTTGTACTTTAACCCTTTCACCGCCAAAGGCGACTAATCTCGCCGTTTTAGAGGCTACCACTTTCAAGATTGGCCACGTTCTCAAATCCAGAAATCTGGTTATTATGGTCTACTAATAGTGTTAATTAGTAAGTGTTTTAGGCTTTAAGAGCAAATAAACTGAGTTTATCCTCCGTTTGCCGTTCCATATCAACATTTATTTTCAAGCAAAACCAAAAATGCCCGTTTTCTGCGGCATCCAGGAAAGCTAAAAACACACATCTTTGCTTCCAATTTTTTAATTCAAAATCTCATTTTAAAACCAAAATTCCTTCATGACAGCAAACTTTAATCTCATGACTAAGCATTTATCTCCAATTTTGCCTCTCACGCGTACAGCTCTTCGAACATCAGCCATTTGATTCAAGCCACTTTTCAAAGCCCGTGATTTCCCCTTTGCCGTCCGAGTTGCATTCTGGGTAATTTCGATACAACGATGGACATAACACGTGTAGAAGAATAATGAAATGAAACAACCTATAATACCAGAGGAAATGTTCACCAAACACGACAATTGCATGTTTTAAATAAAGTGGTTAAAAGCGAGTTGTAACTGAAGAATCTTTATTCACTGAAACATAGCAGTGGGCTAGCAAAGATAACACTAAAGACGTAACCTCTGCAATGCAAATTGTTTCCACCGACAGAAGTGTCAGCATGTGAGTCTGAAGTGTACGAAGTGTACGCGTCTGAAGTCTGAAGTCAAAAGTCTGAACTCTGAAGTCTGAAGTCCCTTCTCGGCTTACATAGTTTTCAGAAAAGTCCTTCTGAGATTAAGAATACCATATTTTCCAGACTCTATAAGTCGACCTTATCAACTTTTTCACTCTGAAAATTAAGATTTCCCTGATAATGTATCTACACTTACAAAAAAAAAAAAAAAAATTTAATTGAGTCTTCCTTTTACTAGAGAGTGCCTTTGAGACCAAAAACAAATTGACCCAAATTTTTCACATCAATCCTTATAGACGATAATGATTATTCACGTGCATAGAATTAGAACACGCTTTAGAGACTTATTAGGCAGGCTAAGCCACGCGTGCCTAGCTATGCAGATCAGGTGGCGTCTGTAACTGCGTCATCAAAAATTACCATCCAAGAAGAAATGATTGATCTTTTGATCAGCTTACACCAAAACATGGGACTTAACAAGACTTTCTTTCCGCTAAATTTCAATAAAATTAAGCTGAGGCTTAATTTGCATGTGTCCATCGACATAGCGTGCCTCATTAATTTTCAACACGATTTATCAGAGTCACGGAGGTACCTTCAGTTAAAGTTTATCCAAAGAAGTTGTTAATAGCAATGTTAAACGTGTTCATTAAGTTAACAGTAAGATTATCAAGTTCAAGCAACAATCTCACTGCATGTAAGCTTAACCTTTTAAATTTAAAATAATTTCCAAGGCGACGCCTGCATGATCTCGAGCTTTTACAAAACACTAAGATCTAGACCCATCTTCATTGAAAGATTGAAGTGGATATTGAATCTAGGGTTGTTTGAAAGTTAAAAACGACGCTAAAGAGAGTAAATCACACGCCGCTGTTCCACTTTGTCGTACGCTTACCTGTCATGTACTGACGAGAGATCCGAGAACACACCTAGACAAGATGGCGGTTCACTACGTTTTCAGTTCTTTGCGAAAACATAACATCGGCCTAGGGGAGGTGACGTCATCGGGTTATTCTTCGGATCGGAGCAGTCACGATCCGAGATCCGATTATACCGGAAATTGACCTGCATTCGCTCTCTTTTGTGGGGGGGGACAGGGGGGCGGGAGCCCGGGAGAATAGGGGGCGGGAGGGGTACGGGAGACGGGAGAGGAAAGGGCGGGAGGCGGGAGTTCTAAGAGGACGGGAAGCGGGAGAGCAATACAAAGCAGTGAATTTCTTTACTTATTAATGCGTTAGAATACTATCAAAAAAAGAACCCAACAATGTTTTACAATGTTATTTGTCCTCCATTTAGCGTCCTCCGAGGCTTTACACAATATTTTATATCCAAGGGCACACAAAAATTCGTGCTCAGGCGATAAACAGGGTTGCTTCCGGTGAAATTGTAAACCCTTTCATTGTGTTACGTCATAGCTCATGAAATGTCAAGCGTGGCATGTAAACACATGTGTGAGTGCCGCGCAAGTTGTTAGTAGTCTCAAAAGAGGTGAGCATACGCGTCTTGTAAATTTAGTATCAGAGATATAAAAAAAAATTCAATGTCGTCAAAGACCATTTTAGTAGTTCTTAGTATCTTTCAGTACGGTAGTGAGAAATCTGGGGCATGGACGACCTTCTTGGGAGTTAGCTCCCAATGACCGCCAATCGGACCGTACTAAAGATTTTGCTGCATGGTGTATGGGAATTTGCGAATAGAATGCTGTTTCAATGAGCACGTGGAGAGTGTGGAGTGGTTCGTTTCACGACGCTGTTTTTCGTTTTGGACAAGGCAAAATCGATTCCTATCACAATAGGCAGCCAAACAGCACGGGAAGCAACCAGGAACGACTTTATAGAAAAAAGGTGTAGGATTAGGAGTAGCAGGAGATCAGTGCCGCCTCCTCGGCACATTGATGAAGACTTCTTTTTGATGAACAGTTTGCCTAATTTCGAACGCTTTTTTGCATTTAATGCAGTAATTTTTTCCTCAGAGCAGTAGCAACGAGCTTAGAATTCACCACCAGTAACCCAGAGATTTAAAACTTGGATTGAAAGTAGGTCCTAAAGTTTCATTTTACCTTTTCCCGAACTAAAAGCAATTTTTTTTACGCAGTTTTAGGGAGTAAGGATATCGAGAAAGATATCAAGATTATAATTAGTGTATCAAGTAAATGCGATGGATCCGCAATACAGCGCCAAGAATTAGGCAGACGTACTGAACTCTAACTGGGGCGTTTGGCTGCCAGCTCGCCATGTCCCTATTTGAATTACATGATCCCAACAAATGAATAATTAAGAAATGCAACAACTACTACACTGCACGATGGACTAAGACTGTTGACACTGAAAGAATGGTTAAACCGTCAAACAAGACGAACATGTTAGTCAAAAATTAAATACAAACAGCGGTGATAAAGATAATAAACTTGCGCATTTTAGCTTGACGTGGAATATGAAACGTCAAGTTACATAAAATGCGCAAGTTTATTATGTTTATCACCGCTGTTTGTATTTTATATCTGATCAAGCTACGATGGCTCAAGAGCAAAAGTCTTTATGTTAGTCAAAATTTCATTAACTCAGAGTACAAAACCTATCAATAATGCTAACGTTAATCAAAATAAATATAGTAAAAAAATGAAAAATGAACGGCCTACGACGAATGGTACGTCCTGGTACAGCTCTATGACTAATACGGGTTTTAAAGCCTTCTAATTTACTAGGGGACGGGAGAAACGCGAAAAAGGGCGGGAGGCGGGAGGCAAAGGTACGGGAGGCGGGAGGTTCTGACCCCCCTGTCCCCCCCCACTCTTTTGGACGACGTCGGTGAAATAAAGACTTCGGACGTTTATTAGGTCTCGTTATGGTAGAATACAGAGTTCTTTCTACTTTCGTTTCTCGGCGTCTGCGCATCTAAAAGATTTTACGCTCGATTTGTGGAAGAAACGTGGAACTTTGAAAACAGTCAAGATTTGCTCAAGTATAAACATCCAGGTACGTTTTGTAGCTCCACGTTTGTATCGTATGTGTTATACTGGCACAATCGTACGCATAGAAAGCTTATTTGCAAGCATTAAAACCTACAATCTTGCAGGAGCTTTTCTAATCGTTGACCTGAGCTTCATTTCATTTATTACCAATTCATAACATCCACCTACAGGAGGTTAACCAGGGGCACTCAACGACAGTTTTCTCTCAGATCCTTTGAAACGCTATTTCAGGCTATCTGGAGTGCCTTGAAAGCTCTGTATGTTCATTTCAGGCCGTGCTATAATATTTTTATCTGTTCGGTCATTCTAGGGGAACTTGAGTCTTTTCGAAATTACTAGGGCATCGTTTGTCCCTTTCCTGAAAACCTAAGGTCTTCTTTCCTTTTCCCATATCACGAAAGTTCGAGGTGAAAATTCCCTTTAGAAAATTGTAGGGCATTAAGGGCCTTCCGAACAGATACTTTAGCGAACGATCCGTTGGGTCCCCCTGGTTAACATCTACCTAAGGGAGGTACAGTAGCTTACAGTGTACATTTTATAGCTTGTGTATTATACAGGTCCGTAGCAGGGGAAGGGGCAGGAGGGGCTTGAGCCCCCCCCAGAATTTGTGGAAGTTACAAAACAGTTTGCCAAAAAATAAATAATTAAACCAAATTAATGTGCAGCAATCAGTTTTAAACTCTGACGCTGCAAACGCCTTTTCACAGCCCTTTAAAAATGCCTATCTCTAAAACAGGGAACGGGAACGGGGAATCTCTAAAATAGGGAATCTTTAAAAGGGGGAATCTCTAAAATAGGGAATCTCTAAAAGGGGGAATCCCTAAACGGGGGAATCTCTAAAATAGGGAATCTCTAAAAGGGGGAATCTCTAAAATAAGGAATCTCTAAAAGGGGGAATCTCTAAAATAGGGAATCTCTTAAAGGGGGAATCTCTAAAATAGGGAATCTAAAAGGGGGAATCTGTGCTTCAGCTTGTCTGAGAAATGCTCCGTTCTGAATAGGCAAATGATGCACGGAGGAAATATGGTTGGCGCTATACTGAGTGTTGCTTTGAAGAGGAAAAGATGGCACCGCAATGTTGTACTGACTACTCACTGCTTCAGAACTGCTCGGGCCTCCTGGAGGTAATTCGTCTGATTTATGTTGCAATAAATCAATCTGCTGAAGAACTGGTTGGTGTTGGAGTTGGACCTTAACACGTTCTTGCAGCCATTTCCCGCCATTTGGTACTACTTTAAGAGAATTTGTCTTTTTGGTATAAAAAAGCAGTCGCTATTAAACCTTATATTCTCATTACTAGTCTTGTTAATTACACCATGAAACGTAACCAGCCAGACACAATGAAAACATATTTAGCATTTGCAATTTGGGTGGCTTCCGGCCTACGTCAGACATGTCTTTATCCCAGGGAGGAAAGCATGTCTGGTACCTGAGTGATAACATCATAGATAGGGTGAATATTTTCCTTGACCACTGAAACCTTTTTTTTCTTGAAAAACATTGAGGGCGTTTGTTGCAACTTTCGAAAGGCATAAAAGGAAATTGGTTAGTTTTAGACATAAGAAAGGGCTTTTTTATTAGACATCGTTTTAAGGCCATTCGGGCTGATGGATCAATCGTAACGCAAACAACGCGAATTTCACAATTGGCATTTTTGAACTGATCACTAGATAAGCTTTATGCAGGCGTAAAGACGTCTGTCTAGTCCAGTTAATGATGGTCAACCCGTGTTACAGATGCCAGGCCCAGTTCCAGTTCCAGTCATTTTGAGTCTACGGCTTATTCAGAGATTCAAGATTGCACTTTCATCTTTACTGTGCAGTAAGATGCTATAGAAAATTCGATTTCTCTTGCTGTATGTGGCCCCTTGGTATCGATTGGCGTAAATTTTTTAGACCACCCCTACCGAAGATATTGCGCCAAGCGACGACAGCAATTTATTTTTATCTTATATATCTAGTAATCAAGACAACAACTGTCAATAATATTATTGGTTGTTGGCAAATGCTGTAAATGTCTCTTAGTAGGAAAAACTCCACTTCTAAAAAGTTCATAGATTTATCCAGTTTGTTGATAGATTCTCCCGTTTAGAGATTCCTCTTTTTTGAAATTCCCCCTTTTAGAGATTCCCTATTTTAGAAATTCCCTGTTCTAGAGATTCCCCCTTTTAGAGATTCCCTATTTTAGAGATTCCCCCGTTTAGAGATTCCTCCTTTTAGAGATTCCCTATTTTAGAGATTCCCCGTTCCCCGTTCCCCATTCCCTGTTTTAGAGATAGCCCTTTAAAAATGTGTTTACTACCTTTCAGTTTCCGCTTCGCTAACAGTTTGTTTTTATATATACAACAACAACAAAGGTACTCCTACCTTGTGAATCATAAATAAGAACCAAAATGGATCGAAATCAACCAATCTTAAGCCTTAAAATGTTTTTTAAGGCATCCGCTCATTTATAGCAATACAAATGTCCTTAGACCTCCTTAGGGTATAACAATTTAGTGTTCGCGCGTTGTCGAAAGACACACAAATATGTCCTCTCAAGAGCCAGAGAAAAATTCTCCGACAGTCGGATTCTTACTGCCCAGTTCAAGCCAAATTTTAAAAGAGGAAGAAAAATTTGTTGTCGTTTGTTTACGTCCTCCTTTAAACGTAAAATTAGGAAACTTCACATGGTAGTCCACGTAAAAGAAACGGCAAAAAAAATGTACCAAAACGTGTGATGCAGGTGCAAAGTTATTGTTTTACTTACGAAATCTACTTTTTTTCTGTTTATTTTTTGTGTGTGTGTGTGTTCTTGTTGCATCTTAAACTCCCTAATCAGTCTTGGTTTTTGGGGGTGATGGGGGGAGAGGGGGGGTAGTTTTGTTTAACCATTTTGCTGAGCCCCCTCAGTTGTTTTAGCCTTGCCACGGGCCTGTTATCATAGTCAATTCATACGCATAGAAGCTTACTCTCTAGCAGGGAAACTTGTGATCATAAGGAGCTTTTCTATCATTGACTTGAATTTCATTTTATTTTTACCAACTCATAACATCCACCTACAGGAGGTTAACATCTACCTAAGGGAGGTTATGATGTTTATTGCCGGTTTGCACTGTCACGCCATTAAAAAAAAAATCAAAACCATTCCATGAATGAAGTCATGAAATTGACATGTTATAGATGATAAATAAATAAGGAATCTGTCCAAGTGTCAGGTCTGTGCGGTATTCTGTACTCGAGTTATCTGTCAAAATGTTCCACACAAATTTAGAGAGCTTAGTATGGAGACGCCATGTTGGTGCCCCTCTGAGGGGCACAAACATGGCAGCCGGAAATAGGAAAAAACATCTGGAGTTCACTTTTCCCAGGAAAGAGGTTTGTTTTCCCTTGTGAATTTTCGAATGTTTAGATAAATATTTCTCCTCAAACTTAAATTGTTTAGAATGCTGAAAATCACCCAAAGAGGCATTTTTAAGATACAGAACAGCTCTGTAACGATCATCCTCCTGATGTCACACACAATGAAAACTCGGAAATTGAAACTGTTCTATTTTCAAAAGGAAGTCCCGGTTTTGAATTCTGGAATTTGGTGACGTCACGTGAAAACCAAGAATACCCAAGTATGTATAATAAGGAAGAATTGACTTGCAAAAAGCTTATGAATTTTAAGGGGCTTTTGCACTCCCTCAAATTTGGAATGACATCCCTCTTTCCTTAGTACGTAATTCGCTTAATATCTCGAATTATAGACAAAAACTTAGAGATTACTTCCAATCATTGTGAATTCATGTTTTTTTAACTCTTGTATACTGGAGGCTAAGGTCGACCTTTCGGATTCCTCTAATAATTTGTGATTTTGTAGAGCACATATAAAGAAACCTGCATGCAAAATTTAGGGTCAGAGAAGCGATGCGTTTCCGAAATATAAACGAACGAAGTTTCGTTTCCAAATTTAATATTTTATTTGTTATTTATTTATTTAATTATTTCATTTAAGTTATTATCATATTTATTACTACTATCACTATTATTAACATTAATATTTATCTATTTATTTGTTAACTGTAAAGCAATTGTACCATTTTGATCAATCTCCTGTATGAATTGTGCCATATAAGTTCCTGGCTTCGGCATCTCAATATTGATTTATGTCACGACATTTGCCTGTTGATGGCAAGGGAAAGAAGGACACTTTTAACAAGGAATCTTGACTATAAACCTAGTCAGAACGGCCCTAACACCTCATTGGTTAGACTTTATGCAATCTTGGCAATCCTAGCACTGATGTCCTCTATGGGTTACCACGCACACATCATGTTGCGACATAAATAACATCATGGGTTCCATAATGTTTGCTTTTATTACTATTACTGTGCACTCTCTCATACTATTATTATGAATAAAGAGCATTATATATTATATTCTCTCAGTTGTTCATATTGTTTTCAAACATAGCAAAAAAAAAAAAAAGAAAAGTCCAAATTCTCCCATGACAAAGGTACAGTGTAAATGCAGTTCAATTTCTCCACCCCAGCAAAATTTCCTTCTTCCCAGGCATGGTACATGGTGAAATGCCAGGAAAAGGTGGGGAGAATGGGGCAGGGGGTAGGGGGCTAGAAGTAATTATTGATGCATAAACTAAAACCACAAGACAATAATGGACATGCCATTTTTTTGTTCAAATATGACTTGTTCTCCAGCTCATGACAAAGTTCCGCCCATATTTAAAAACATAGAGCTTACTAGATAACAATGACACATCATGAGCTTAAAACATCGAAATGAAAATGTTTAGGGGTGGTCATTTGGATTTTTTGAAAAACAGACTCAAAGGTTCATGGCATGGCTCAATTTCATTTTGAACTTTACTTGAGGTACAGATTTGTTGACTTACAAAATAACCTTAAGGTTAGCAACCATAACTGTAATTGAATATAGGTATATGAAAGATATATTTTAACTGCGGGTGAAAGAGTAAGTAGAAGAAATACCCTCACAGTTATTTTTGTGGGTTTTCTTTTCACAACTGCTTAAGTTGTAGGAATAACTGTGAGAATCTTTTTTTCTAATTAAACATAACTAAAAAATATTGGTCCTTTTATATCTTTGCACTCTAAGTTGTACATATATACCAATCTACACAATTTCCTGCCAGTGAGGAACAATGACCATTCGTATCCCATCCGTCATTATATAATTTAATAAAATTTAATAAAAACTAAACTAGTGAGCAGCACTCTGCGAACTGTAGTTGTATAACTTCTTTATTTCTCCTACGCATTTCGTGTGACTAACGCACACTTCGTCAGGGAGTTTAACATTATACAACATGATGTGCCTGTATATATACCTAACTCATGCGTAGAGTTTACATATTTTTGTAAAAACACACCTACGGAATTGCATATAGGAAAGACAAACCCCGCGGTAATGCGTCTAGGAAACAGGCGGTAGATTTCGGCAAGGCGTGACATACTTTGTGCGTGATATAATTTTGGGGCCCACAGTTTTAGCTTAAACTGTGGGCCCCAAAAAATAAATTACTTACAAATATTAGCTAATGTCGCAGTTTTCTTGTAACATACAGTACAATCTAATTCTGGTAAGATAGTGCTAACAACACTCTTAATACGTGCGTGACTACAGTTAAAGGTAGTCTTAAAAACAATAGTCCTACCCAAGCTAGACTTATTCTTAGGTTTCTTGTAAAGCCATTTCTTTCTGTCACTGTATCGTATTTCACAAAACAATTAATGGAAGCAGAGAGCTGAAAGGATACCCCCTAACTCGTAGTCGCTTCCAGAACTTTTCCCTAGTTTTTGGGGTCCAGAGTTTTAGCTAAAACTCTGGACCCCAACTAGTTATGTAACTCTCAAAATATGTCACGCATTTAAAATTCTTGCCGCCTATTTCCTGGACGCAAATACAGGCGTAGGTTTGCCACGCATATCCGTAGGTGTGTTTTTATCATTTGTAAAATTCCTTTATTTGTGCTAGGTATAAATATTATAGGCATACTTGTTAGTATTGTAAAACTCTCTGATGAAGTGTGCGCTAGTCACACGAAACGCGTAGGAGAAAATAAAAAAGTTTTACTACACAAGTAGTTCGCAGAAGTGCTGCTCACCGGATAACCCTTTTAAAAATGTTAAAAATAATATCAAATTTTACATAATTTTGCAACATGACGAGAGGTCAAGCTTGACAATAACAGTTCAACAACATCTGTTGAACACAATGTCTTTTCAGGAATTAATGAGTCATAGGTGTCTTTGAAGTAGCTGTTGCTTCAGCTGTCTACGTAGTTAAGGCATTGCATTCTGAAAATAAATCAAATAAAACCAATGTTGTCAATGTACTGCAGTAAGCAGTCAAATCTCTTGTAAGTGATCACAAAATGTGATAATTACAAAACTGTTCATAAATTCTGACATATTAAGGGTTATATTTTTAAGAACGATCTATCACTTCAACAGTCATAAACAGTCACTACTAGCAAAATTTAATGTGGAAGTTACAGGTTATAATTAATGGCGTCAACCAAGAAAAAGCAACAACTTTACAACAACAGCAACAAAAAAACAATTGTTTTTTTATTGCCTTTAATCATCAAAACAGCTATTATGCTATTTCAATGCACCTGCAATTTTTTCTATTTGAACCCATAACACATCCCACAGCAAATCTTTATGGCTTTAAATTAAAGTGCTTAATCATTAGATGAATACAAATGGCCCAGTGTTGGTCTGTGTTGGCTACAAACTAGTATTTATAATAATATATTTTATTAAAAACTGGATCATTGTATAATGCAATTCGAGGGATTTGATCGGCTTAGCGGCTATGGTATATGAGCCATTATACCATGGTTGAGAAATGGCGACCATTAAATTGTCTGCTGGTTATTCTTACACAGCAAAATCAGTAAGATCTAGCAATATTTCTTGATTGTTTTTAATAAAACAATTATTCCACTTGCGCTTGTTGGATATGAGATGATTATAGCCAACTCGGCGCGTGGCTATCTATCATCTCATATCCAACGCGCGCTCATGGAATAATAATGTTAAATATTCCATGTTATGAGTTAAATAAAAAATGAGAAAATCATCATTTATCTCATTCTAGTGAGATTATAAGGCTTTTCTTAAATAATAATAATAATAATAATAATAATAACAATAATAATAATAATAATTCAAAAACTCTTCTCATTGAAAAATTAAATACAAATTTAAATACAAGTTTTGGTAATTAGCTATAAAGACTTCTTGGTGGTCTGGTGGTTTTATATAATAATAATAACAATAGTGATAATAATAATAATAATAATAATAATAATAATAATAATAATAATAATAATAATTTTTTTTTTTTTTAATAAATAAATGAAAATTCTTTATTAAAATATTCCACACAAATTGCTATTTATATAATAATAATAATAATAATAATAATAATAAAAATAATAATAATAATTTTATATAAATAAATTTTATTTTAAATTTTAGATCTGCATTAGTCTAAGGCCCTGTTTACAAGCAGGGAGGGTAACCCTAGTGCTAGGGTTACCCTAGCAGGCGGGTCAAAGATAGCCCGGGTTTACAAGCAAAATTTCACAGGTGGGGTTACCCTACCACCCGGGACAACTTAATATGCTAGGTAACCGCATGCATTCAAACAAATTGGCCGTCAAAGGAAGGGTTCTGGCAGTTACTTCAATTCTGCGGTCATTGCTGCCAGTTATAGCTGCTTATCAGTGCCATGGAGTTTTGGTGTGTTTCCTTCTCATTTCAAGAAAGCGACAGCAAGTTGCCATGTTAAACGCGGCTATGGATTACAACAAAGCACTCACTCGAATGCGACATGTAAAAAGGAGAATTATTTGACGAAGACGATTTCAAAGACAACCAGGCCATACGGATCAACGGCGGAGAAACTTATTTGCCATTTTTCTGTATCGAATCTGTTTTTTAGTTTGCGCTTCTTCCCGCCAGATTGCGAGTCATTATTTTTGTCCAGTCCGGACGTTTGATTTGACTCATCATCATGCTTGGGTATGGAAGAACAAAATCCAAGGGGACTCACCTACCTTGCAGTCGAAACATTTTTGGTTTCTGGCAAAGTATAAAGTGGTCCGCCATGATGGCTGTTTGTTATCAATGTTCAAAGGGTCTGGAAACAAGTACAAGAATGTCCCAGGTAGGCGACTTATCCCTAGCAGAGCATTTACAAGGCAGCTAGGGTAACCCTAGCTGCCTTGTAAACACATCAATGGAAAAAAGAAGAAATGTTGGAGCGTTAGGGTAACCCTCCTCCTGTTAAATTCTTGTAGACCAACATAGGTTAGGCTTTGTGCCCTATGTGGCTAATTTTATATGCATCCATACGCTGTACACTGTGCATAATAATAATAATAATAATAATAATAATAATAATAACAATAATAATTATTTATTATTGTTATTTATAGATGGCTTAATCCCACTAGAGGTCCATATAATTACTGTATGTACTTCAAAAAATACCAATTTTCATGCATGCTAAATCATTACCTGATTAAACTTTGGCTTCTTCCCTCTGCTAAGGAGCTCTACAAACTGAAATATTCAGATAATATTAATATTTATTTGATTGTAATCACATTCATTTTCAAATACATGCATGACCATTTTCTTTATTTTCTAATACTTGACTGCAGATGCACCACAAATTGATTAATCAGCTTACCATGCAGACAAACATCCCACAGTCATAAGCATTCTTTTGCTTGGGAATTTCCTGTATATTCCAGGTCAATTCTTCTTTATTATAATGCATACTTGGTGCTATAAACATCATGACCTCCCTTAGGTAGATGTTAACCTCCTGTAGGTGGATGTTATGAGTTGGTAAAAATAAAATGAAATTCAGGTCAATGATAGAAAAGCTTCTTATGATCACAAGTTTCCGTGCTAGAGAGTAATGCGCCGATCAACTCGAAACTTCAACATCCCCCCCCCCCCCCCACCCGGGCAAACCCCGGGCATTTGAACTTTTGAAGATTGGATCGTTCAATTTCAATTGGGTTTGTCTGACAAATGCCCCTCCTAAAGAACAATCGTTGTCAGCTCCTGTCATGAGTTACTACAAAAACCACAACTAATGATTGGAAATTGAATTTATCAACCTTTGCCGAGTTTCGAAGTTAGAACAGCTTACAGTTGCTGATTGACATTGTCAAAAAATGAATTAGCCGGCTACGCAGACTGTTTGAGTGGCAGGCCCGGGGGGGTACTCCCTTATATGGGCTATATAGGTCATGATAGGTATGTGCGGCGCCAAAGGGTATGGTTTTTCGGCTGTTTTGGTCATAAATAGGGTATCGCTTTTAGCCATTTTGCCGCCATTTTGGTAATAAATAGGGTATAGATTTTTGCACTCTAGTCCAGGGTTCGATTTTTTTTAGAAGAAGCTACTTCAGGTCATAAATAGGGTGGGGAAAATCGCAGATTTTAGTCATAAATAGGGTAGGGAAAATCGCAGATTTTGGTCATAAATAGGGTAAGGGTTTTGAGAAGCGGGCCGCACACCCCTACCCAATTTGTTTTGGAGTACCCCCCCCCCCCCCCGGGGGTGGCAGGGTATTCTACAGTTTAAGCCAAAGCGGCAATGTTTTTTTTTCTTTAACTGTTCACTGCTGTTTTATGGCTATTCTAAAAACCTCTGCAGACACAAATGCGGGAGAAAGGCGCAGTTTGACTCATTGCATAAAAGACTACATCGTTTAAAGAACTAGAAATACATATTAATTGGTTAGCCAGCTACGTAGAATGTTGTTCGAGTGGCAGGATCTTTCACTATTCACTGCGGGATAAAGCCGCAGCTTGACTCATTGTATAAAAAATGTACATCGTTTATATACAATCTATAAAAATAATTAATATTTAAGCACTCTCACTTTTGAAGACCTTTTTTTGTAAGCTTTTTTTGTAATGCTGTATCTCGTCCAAACACGTGTTTATAGCTGTTAGCGACTTCGGCGCCCCCCCAAAAAAGCGATTTGAAACCTGACACTTCCGGTTCAATTTTCCCCACCCCACCCAGGCAAGGTCAAATTCCTCACCCCCGGGATGGCCTTACCCGTCAAATTCCCCACTCCCGGGCACAGAAAATAGTCAAATGCCCGGGGTTTGCCTGGGGGGGGGGGGGGGGGGGGATGTTGAAGTTTCGATTTGATCGGCGCATAAGCTTCTATTATAATACACAAGCTATAAAATGTACACTGTAAAATACTGTACCTCCCTTAATTAGGTCAGCTTAGGTAGACGATGAGAAGTCCAAAGACTACTGCAAAGCTGACACAACGTAATATATTTTAAAACAATATTTCGGCTGGCCAAACCAGCCTTCTTCAGGTTTAGATGTTACTAAATTAATATATGAATGAAATTACAATTATGGAGGATGTTGCAATACATGGGAGCGGCGGAAATGACGTTTACAAGGTGGTACCAAAGGATGAAGAAATAAGTAAAATAAAATAAAAAAATTACAATTCATCACGTCTATTCAAACCGTTGGGTTCCAAGGTCCCCGCTAAATCTATAAGAAAAGACTCTCTGGCTTTTCTGATTGAATCACGTGAGGAGTGGATAACTTCAAGTGGTATTAGTTGCATGTCAGTGTGGCAGTGGTTAGGTTGAGAAAGAAAATGTTCAGAAACAGTGGTTGGTTTGGATGTAATGTTAGTTTTGTCAACTGGGCGTCTATGTTCGTTAAATCTGTCTTCGAGACGTCGCTTAGTTTCACCTATGTATTGTAAATGGTAGCGGTTACATTGTACCATGTAGATTAAATTTTTGGTGTTACAGGTTATGTGTGAAGTGATGTTACGGGTTTCGCCTGTGGAAGAAAATGTGTAATGTTTAAGACCGTTAGTATTAATGTAAGGACAAGTGGCACAATTTTGTCCACAGCGGAAAGATCCTGGTGGTGAATTAGTGCTGTTAGGTGCGGTGACAGTCGGTAGCTCATTCTCGTCCCCAGAGCCTCCTGTCCCTCTTAGCCGGCGGGGCCTTCGCACGAGGGAAAGGAGGCTCTGGGGACACAGGATTTGATTGGCTAGTTCCTAAGAATAGAAATCAAAAACGGAAGTGAAAATGTTAGCGGCAGAGCGTGGGATGGGCGACTGGCGGCCTGGCGCGAAAAATAAAAGTAGCTACAAAATGAAATGCAGCACGATGGCGGACGCTAAAAAATCGCTAAAGATTCTCTGAAAAAAGCCGTTGGCAATTTTTTTTAACATCTTTGGGTGTTATGATCAAACGGGTTTAATTAGAAACCACTCTGTCGATAGTTTCGTGAAGGAAACACGGTGTGGAGTTGGCAAAAGTCTTTAGAGTTTTTATCGGGAAGGGAAATTTCGCTCGATGATAATTTTCCTAACAAACTCTGTCAACCTAGTTTTTACAAGAAAAAAGAAATTACGAATTGCAGTCTTAAATGAAAAAGAGTCCATCTTCGCAGAAGCTTTCGTTGGCTGAGACAAGAGTGAAAGAGCTCGCAGTTCTACGCCAATGAATGGCCAAATTTCCCGAGCCTATCGGTGCAAACTGCTTCTAGCCCAAGTGACGATCACAAATGGCTGGAGCATTCCTCACAAATTTCTAACTTGTAATAAAGTACAGCTCCTCAGCTCCTTTAGCTTTGCGACTGATAAGGCAGCACTGAAAAGGCCTCTATTTCATGTATGTTGGTATCTAGCAGCAGTGTAAAATATGTTCTTTCTGTTTGAGTTCAATTCAATGATATGATGACAGGATCCACCATACATACATACATACATACATACATACATACATACATACATACATACATACATACATACATACATACATACATACATACATACATACATACATACATACATACATACATACATACATACATACATACATACATACATACATACATACATACATACATACATACATACATACATACATACATACATACATACATACATACATACATACATACATACATACATACATACATACATACATACATACATACATACATACATACATACATACATACATACATACATACATACATACATACATACATACATACATACATACATACATACATACATACATACATACATACATACATACATACATACATACATACATACATACATACATACATACATACATACATACATACATACATACATACATACATACATACATACATACATACATACATACATACATACATACATACATACATACATACATACATACATACATACATACATACATACATACATACATACATACATACATACATACATACATACATACATACATACATACATACATACATACATACATACATACATACATACATACATACATACATACATACATACATACATACATACATACATACATACATACATACATACATACATACATACATACATACATACATACATACATACATACATACATACATACATACATACATACATACATACATACATACATACATACATACATACATACATACATACATACATACATACATACATACATACATACATACATACATACATACATACATACATACATACATACATACATACATACATACATACATACATACATACGTTTATTGACCACTTCCCCAAAGGGGCTTTTCAGTGCCAATTACACCATCCCTAAGGAATTTGAAATTATATCCCTTGTTTTCTCTGTTGCTGTTACTGTCAGTGCATTTGGAAACATGGCACTTCGCATACTTAGAAACAGGTCTAAAAATAATTATTTCCCTATGAATATTATTAATTATCAACAGTGTTTAATATGCAGTTGTTTTGCAACTACTGATTTTTTTTTTATTTGGGGAGGGGGAGAGGGTTAAATAATTTATTGTATTCAACATTTGGTCTGTTTTAGAACAACTTTTTAATTTACTTAATATTTGGAACACTCATTGAACCCAACTAAGTCTCTTGAAGGCTACAGACACATAACATGATTAAACACACAAATGTCAATGTGTAATATAATAAGTGAATGACTTAATGAGTGCTGAAGTCAAAATGGGTGAATTTACAGCAGAGATGGATAATCCAACCCGATGAATCTGTATAGTAGTTAATTTGCAGGTATAAATAATAGAGATGGAGTGTTACTTGTTTGTCTGATAATCAGTTATCTGTGTATAACAGTATGGGCACAGATTATATATCCTTCTAATGGAATTCATGTATGAAAATTATTAAAAGCATAATTGTTAATAGAACTGAGTGAAGTGCAAAGTTCAATATTTAATAATTTATTACACCCATCACACTTCTTTTTGTTTATGTTAATATTTATTGATCTGCTTCAAGAAACCCGATTTTTAAGTGGTTATTATTATTTCACTTTATTTTCATGTGGCTAAAGGGATGCGATTTGGAGATAAAAAATAGTGTGATTCTTGAATAAACCACACTGTTGAGAGCCAATCAGATTGCAAGGATCACCAGTGGTTTTAAAATAGGTGTAATAATCATAGAAACAAATTATTGAATGATCCATCAGATGGTCCATCTGTGTTATAAATCGAGCCCTCGAAACAGCAGTTCCATCCTAAAAATGCGAACTTACTGTAGTCATTTTTCCATTAATGATTTGCATAACATTGTACAACTTTAATATAATGACAGATTAACCCTCAGAAGTTTGTATAGTGTGATTTAAGCTGATCACAAAGTATATAGTTCTAGAGTAGCTATGTGTTTATTGTGAAAAGAAATAGTATAAAACTTGTTACCATTCTGCAATGAGATGTGCCTCATCAACTACAGCTCTGGAAAGGCACTGCATTACCGGATCTTTTCCCTAATCCCAACACTGTCCAAAACCTTCCTATTTCTTTCCAATAAACTTAAATACACTTAATATTCCTTCAATTTGGGATACAGAGAAGTCTAACGATTCGCCTCAAAGAATCATTGCAGGTGGTAGTTTTATGCTGTCATAATTGATATCTGATCCCGCATCAGCGCATTCAACGGCGATGCGACCAAAATGATGGAGTCACTGACCTCCAGCCATGAGTCAAAACAAAGGGCAAAAGCTGGAATATCAAGGCTTTGTCGAAGGCAGAGACACCTGACACATCCCTCCTTTTCTCGAGAATAATTCTAATTGCGTTCCCAAGCTGCTTACGAAGAGAAATCGTTTCCAAAATAAGAAGACGCAGAAAATTCGCCAGTATCTCAATAAACTTATCGCCTCTGGCAGCCGCCATGTTATTCTTACTAAATTTAATGACATTTCAAGACTTCATACATGAATACCGGAAGTCCTAGAATCTAGGACTTCCGTAATCCTGTGTCCCCAGAGCCACTTGGTTCTCGTGCCCAGCCTCCAGCGGCTAAGAGGACCAGGCGGCTCTGGGGACGAGAATGTCGGTAGCTGTGCGCGAAGGTTGGAAGTGCGTCTGTAAGCGACGATAGGTGGGTGTTTAAAAACGTCCCTGCAACGGTCGGAGGAAAGTAATATGTTAAAATGTTTGCGTAATATATTAGAGAGGTGAGGAAGTGCTGGGTTATATGTAACGACAAAAGGTATGCGGTTAATAGAGTCGTTACGGTTAGTTTGCAGAGCGTCAGTACGAGAAATATTAGCAGCTCGTAGGAATTGTGAGTCAAGGAAGGTGTTATGATATCCTCGTGCGAGGAGATAAGCTTTTAATTCATTAATGCGGATTTGAAATGTAGCGTTAGTAGAACAGATACGGCGGATGCGAAGAGCTAAGCTAAATGGAATAGATGTTTTAGTATGTTGAGGATGGCACGATGAACTAAGAAGATGTTGGTGTTTATCTGTTGGTTTAGTGTATAGGTCAGTTTGTATAGTGCCGTTATGTAGAGATACCATTACGTCGAGAAAAGGAACGTTAGTTAATGAGTGACTGCTAGTGAACTTAATAGTGGGATGAATATTATTGAGGTAATTGATGAATATTTTAAGATGATCTAGACCTTCAGTCCAAATCATAAAAATATCATCAAGGAACCTCCACCAGGTATGGACATGGAAAGGAGCATTAGAGAGAGCGTTAATTTCGAAAATGCCGAGAAAAAGGTTAGCAAATGAAGGAGCCATCTTAGTACCCATGGCAGTACCATGGACCTGAAGATAGTGTTGCTGATTAAATGTGAATTTATTCATGGTCAGTATTATGCGTAAAAGGTCACAAAGTGTCTCAGCAGTGTAATTTTTTTATTTTATTTTACTTATTTCCTCATCCTTTGGTACCACCTTGTAAACGTCATTTCCGCCGCTCCCATGTATTGCAACATCCTCCATAATATAATATTGTAATTTCATTTGTATAATTTAGTAACATCTAAACCTGAAGAAGGCTGGTTTGGCCAGCCGAAATATTGTTTTAAAATATATTACGTTGTGTCAGCTTTCCAGTAGTCTTTGGACTTCTCATCGTCTATTTTTCAAGTTTGGCTGATTAGATCTCCTGTGAGATCCAACGTACAAGCAAGCAGGATCTTCGTTCACGGCTTTTGCAGTTTTTAAAATTTTCATTCAGCTAAGGTAGATGTTAGCCTCCTGTAGGTGGATGTTATGAATAAATGAAATGAAGCTCAGGTCAACGATTAGAAAAGCTCCTGCAAGATTGTAAGTTTTAATGCTTGCAAATAAGCTTTCTATGCGTACGATTGTGCCAGTATAACACATACGATACAAACGTGGAGCTACAAAACGTACCGGGATGTTTATACTTGAGCAAATCTTGACTGTTTTCAAAGTTCCACGTTTCTTCCACAAATCGAGCGTAAAATCCTTGAGATGCTCAGACGCCGAGAAACGAAAGTAGAAAGAACTCTGTATTCTACCATAACGACACCAAACAAACGTTCGAAGTCTTTATTTCACCGACGTCGTCCGCCATTACTACTAAAAGAGAGTGAATGCAGGTCAATTTCTAGACTGTTCACAGCCCCCCTATTTTTCCGTAGGATTCTAGCCTGCGTGGCAGGCGCTAGAAAGGGGAAGGGAGAGGGGAAAATTGGGCGCGCGAGAAACGCGCGAGAAAAGATAAAGTGTCAAGTTTTATTTTTTCAGAGATATTGGTGAAAAATGCTGGAATAAACAAAATCACCCCGTAAAAATTGATTCATTATTTACTTGAAAACACTCTTACAAATTTTTTTGTAATTTCGCCTACAAGTTGTCTAGATTGAGTACCTTATTCGTACTAATTTTCGCGAGTCTTTAATTTCGCGATTTGTAAAAAAATCGCGAAATAAAAAATCGCGAAATTAAAGAAAGGCTCGCTAAAATTAGGATACGCGAAAATTAAACACGCGAAATTTAATACACTTCTATAATTGCTTTAATCAATGATTAACTATTTATCTTCTTCTTCAGCACTTTCTTCATCCGAATTACTCATTTTTTCTTCTTGTACATGTAGCTCTTTCAAAACATCTTTCGTGCAGTCATCGAACTGTGGCATAGGTATTTAAAATCATATTTTTACAATTGACTTTTATTTTAAAGCACAATATTGCAGTAGCATTTGATTGATTTGCAGTATTTGCTTGATTTGTCTGATTATCAACGCTATTTCTATTACGTAATTGCAAATCATGATTGTAAATCAATCGTTATTTAAATTCAATAAAAAACGGTTTTCTAAGTCTGTCTTTTGTCAATTTTCGCGAAATTAAAAGCCCTAAATTTATCATTTTTTGCAAAATCGCGAAAATTAATGCTCGCGAAATATTCGTGTTTCAAATTCGCGAAATTAAGTGCCCGCGAAAATTAGTACGAACAAGATGCCTGCTATACTGGCATTACGCGAGATGCTGGGGCTGATTCATTTATTCCAACTGTATGCTTCGCCGATTGATAAAACTATCCTTGCTAATGGAATAGTTTGAGTCACGACGATCGCGTTACGTTGTTTTCCGTGTGTTACGCGACTCAGACTATCAGCGGAAATTTGTCAAATTCCATTACGATAACGTAAGCTTCTCAATGACCTCTTTTCAGTCTCGCGTCGTGGTCTAAGACTGTCAAACAAAGCACGATTCCTTCACTAAGAACTCACCAATTTCCACCGTTTTACGTGTCGGGTGCTTCTTAGAAGTTATTCTTTCGATTTACCGCTTCAAAATGGTGAAATTTCCCTTTGAAAACGGCACACTTGAGTCCAGAACATGTTAAAACAATATGGCGCGACTTAATCCGTCTTTAATAAATATATCAAATGATGCATTGACGTCACACAGGTAGGGGTGAGTGGGTCCCCTCCCTCGCGATGTAAGCGACAAGAATGGATTTTGATTGGCCTGCTTCTGTTGAAGACAATCAGAACAATACACCCCGAGTAGAAGAGGGGTGAGTTTAATGAATAAATTAATGTACCGATTTATAGCTACGAGGAAGAAAAAAAAAAAAAAGAAAAAAAAAAAAAAAAAGAAATCGACCCGTTTTTAGACACGGTATGCCCCTTCAGGGCATCCCGCGTAACTATCCTTGCTAATGGAATAGTTTGAGTCACGACGATCGCGTTACGTTGTTTTCCGTGTGTTACGCGACTCAGACTATCAGCGGAAATTTGTGGAATTCCATTACGATAACGTAAGCTTCTCAATGACCTCTTTTCAGTCTCGCGTCGTGGTCTAAGACTGTCAAACAGAGCACGATTCCTTCACTAAGAACTCACCAATTTCCACCGTTTTACGTGTCGGGTGCTTCTTAGAAGTTATTCTTTCGATTTACGGCTTCAAAATGGTGAAATTTCCCTTTGAAAACGGCACACTTGAGTCCAGAACATGTTAAAACAATATGGCGCGACTTAATCCGTCTTTAATAAATATATCAAATGATGCATTGACGTCACACAGGTAGGGGTGAGTGGGTCCCCTCCCTCGCAATATAAGCGACAAGAATGGATTTTGATTGGCCTGCTTTTGTTGAAGACAATCAAAACAATACATCCCGAGTAGGAGAGGGGAGAGTTTAATGAATAAATTAATGTACCGATTTGTGTATACGACGAAGAAAAAACAAGATGCCTGCTACACTGGCTTTACGCGTGATGCTGGGGCTGATTCATTTATTCCAACTGTATGCTTCGCCGATTGATAAAACTATCCTTGCTAATGGAATAGTTTGAGTCACGACGATCGCGTTACGTTGTTTCCCAAGTTGTGTTACGCTACTCAGGGTTTCAAGGGAAATTGCGGGAATTCCATTGCGATAACGTAAGCTTCTCAATGACCTTTTTCGGTCTGCAATCGTGGTCTAAGACTGTCAAGCAAAGCACGATTCCTTCGCCAGGAACTCACCAATTTCCACCGTTTTAGATGTCGAGTGCTTCTTAGAAGTTATTCTTTCGATTTACCGCTTCAAAATGGTGAAGTTTCCGTTTGAAAACGGCACACTTGAGTCCAGAACATGTTAACAATATGGCGACACAAGTTTAATCCAGTGTTAATTAAATGATGCTTTGACGTCACACAGGTAGGGGCGAGTGGGTCCCCTCCCTCCCAATATAAGCGACAAGAATGGATTTTGATTGGCTTGCTTTTGTTGAAGACAATCAGGACAATACATCCCGAGTAGGAGAGGGGAGAGTTTAATGAATAAATTAATGTACCGATTTGTGCATACGACGAAGAAAAAAAAACAAGATGCCTGCTATACTGGCATTACGCGAGATGCTGGGGCTGATTCATTTATTCCAACTGTATGCTTCGCCGATTGATAAAACTATCCTTGCTAATGGAATAGTTTGAGTCACGACGATCGCGTTACGTTGTTTTCCGTGTGTTACGCGACTCAGACTATCAGCGGAAATTTGTCAAATTCCATTACGATAACGTAAGCTTCTCAATGACCTCTTTTCAGTCTCGCGTCGTGGTCTAAGACTGTCAAACAAAGCACGATTCCTTCACTAAGAACTCACCAATTTCCACCGTTTTACGTGTCGGGTGCTTCTTAGAAGTTATTCTTTCGATTTGCCGCTTCAAAACGGTGAAATTTCCCTTTGAAAACGGCACACTTGAGTCCAGAACATGTTAAAACAATAAGGCGCGACTTAATCCGTCTTTAATAAATATATCAAATGATGCATTGACGTCACACAGGTAGGGGTGAGTGGATCCCCTCCCTCGCAATATAAGCGACAAGAATGGATTTTGATTGGCCTGCTTTTGTTGAAGACAATCAAAACAATACATCCCGAGTAGGAGAGGGGAGAGTTTAATGAATAAATTAATGTACCGATTTTTGTATACGACGAAGAAAAAAAAAAAAAAGAAATCGACCCGTTTTTAGACACGGTATGCCCCTTCAGGGCATCCCGCGTAAAAAAAGAAATCGACCCGTTTTTAGACACGGTATGCCCCTTCAGGGCATCCCGCGTAATAAGGTAGTTTAAATCCCTAAAGTTTCGTCATAAAGTGTCTGACTAGATTTCGAGATAATCGACAATGTTTAAAATGAGAGGCTATGCGCTTCCGTTGCTATGGTAATAGCTGTTGCTTGGAAACCGATGAGAAAATTAACTTTGATCATATGTTGAAATGATGATGTAGTATGAAGGAGAACGAAGTTTATCTCGTATGCGAGATTGTTATTTCAAAACTTCCACCGTAAGTCCAAAAAAACTGCCTCGAGCCTCCTTAAAGTCGAATGTCGGAAGCGAAAACTTGAAGGACAAATGCTAAATGTTGGATGCGAAAAAATGAATGTACATTCCACTGAACTTGAAGGTATAATTCCAAAACCTGACTCAAACCTGACTGTTGCTTATGAAAAGTTGAATGTCGAAAGCCAAAGGCAAAACTTGAATGTTGAATGCAAAAAAGTTGAGTCGCGAGTGCAAACTCAAATGACAAACATAAAATGTAGGATAGATTGTGCAAAGTACAATGTAAAATAGAACATCGAGTTTTGGCGAAAATGGAAATGTGGCGCTAGGGTAAGCAGGCGTTTGTGGGGAGAAGGTAATACGAGTCCCCTAAAAACGACTGCGTGGGAGGCTATTCTGTTGTCCTGTGCATTTGATTTAGTTACTTCTCCTTCCGCGTAGTCTCCTACGCAGCCGTTTTTAGGCTCATCACGCAACGCTCACGAGCCACGAGCCTAAAAACGGTAGCCTGCGTAGCAGTCGTTTCCGTTTCCTTCAAGCCAAGCGGGGTAAGCGCGCGAGGGCATTGGGCAAAAAGGAGAAACCCACTTTTTTTCCTCCTTTTTGCCCAATGCCCTCGCGCGCTAACCACGCTTGGCTTGAACGACTGCTATGCAGGCTAAAAAACGGCTGCGTAGCGTCACTACACTCTCCCTATCGGCGCGAGGAATGGGACCAAGTCCATGACAATACCGTAAACAAACATGGCGGACAGAACTGACTTTCTTCATCAAAGCTACTCTTTTCTGTATAACGTCCTCCTTGAAACCGTCATTGCAGTAATTGTGTTGGGAATAGCAACCTTATTAACTAAAATGTTCAAAAGTCAAGAAGATGGGCATAAAATGGGTCCCGATGATACAAATTATTGTTCCTCTTCGGAATGTCTTCGATGTTCTCGCGATTATTGTGATGACAGTGATGAAGCCGCAACTGAAGTTTTGTCAAAAGAGTTGGAGGATTTTTCATCCTTAAGAGGAGACAGAACTGGACTTGAACGCCTTTACCAAGGAATCGAACGTTACAAGACACAAGGGAGGCAAAGTGATTCATTAGCTTCTCAGAAACCGACAGTGTTTTATGTTCATGGACTTTCCTGTAAGCCGTGGTATAGTGAATACGCGAAAAAGCTAAGGTCCTTGGTTTTACCAAAGAATTTTGACTTGATAAAGTCCGAATTCAAGTGGATTAGGCTAAATAAAACGAAGGGGTGGTTTAAAAATACAACCCCTGAAGGAGAGTGGTTAGTTTTTCATCTGTTCAATCAAGGCAAAAAAGTTGAATGTAACTGTGCTATGTGTCCAAACACTGTGCAATTAATCGAGTCAGTTGAATCATTCATGAAGGGCTCTTCATTTGGCAATGCACTGTTTTCAGTTGTTACACCTGGGACGCACATAACTTCTCACTACGGTCCCACAAACTGTAGAATGAGGTGTCATTTGCCTTTGTTTGTACCAGAGGGATGCTTTTTGTGTGTGAACGGTGAGGAAAGACAGTGGAAGGAAAGGGAACTCTTGTTGTTTGACGATTCTTTTCTCCATGAAGCATGGCACAGAGGGATGGATGGTGAGAGAGTTGTCCTAATGTTGGATCTCTGGCATCCAGAACTTACTGTGGTTGAAAAAGCTGCGCTTTCATTTATTTTCCCTTGAAATACAATGTAGCATGCACAATCTGGAAACTAAAACAATGTTCGAAGTAACCTTGCAATAATATTTTGCTAACAAATTGAAAAACGCAAGACGGGAAATAGGCTCAAGTGCATTTATTGCTTCAGCTGTAATTAACAATCATACAGAAGCTGTTGATGGTAGGAGGCAGTAGACTACAATCATCGAAAAAATGTCTTGGGAAGGTTACTCAACAAGGCAACAGAAAGTGGGTAAGAAATAAAGACATCGGCACATTTATTACTTTCGCATGTTGAGGCCTTTGTTTGTCGGTTCCCCTTCCCCCCTGTTCAATGTTGGATTCCTCACAAATCATATACACGTAAAGATTCACTTTTGAAGCTCAACATTGAAACAGGGGAGGGGAGGAAGGTCGAATTGAAGTAGAACTTTGGAATCTTCCCAAGAATTTTTTCGATGATTGTAGCTTTTCACTTTTGTAAAGTAAAATGAAACTTGTGTTGGTTTTGAGATGACCTTAAAAAACTAGAGATATTCAACAGAATGTTTAGTTTAGGGTGTTGGGAGAGTCATGGGAAAGGAGGTTTGCAATGTATGGATTGGCAGGTCAGATGTCTGGTGAAGTATGGTATTGAAGTAAGCGATACTGAGTATTGATATTTTCAAGCTGAGCTTAGTCTTGATGCAATAAAATTATTCATTATCAGAGCCATACATATTTATTTACCAAAATATTAATGCTAGTTCCCAATGTTCCTTGGATGTTGAATCCATGCAAACCATGTAATTTAAACTTTAATACATGTTAACAGGACAGTTTACATATAGCCTGTGAACAGGCCTCTGAGTGGGGTATAGTGTGAAAAGAAAAATTGGCGAGCTGGACAAGCAGAGTGCAGTAGCTCAATTTTTGTTTTGCCCTATACCTCAATATTATGTATTGAGAGCCTGTTCACCGGTATGTGTACACGTCATGGTTAAATGATGGAACAGCATACAAAATAGTTTCTTACAACTGGGTTCTTTTTTTTTTTACAGAATTATCTCAAAAATAAGATTCATCATCCAACTTATCTTTTTCCTCTTAATTTTTATTTGAATGATTTATACATGACATGACCTGAAAAATGAATGAACAACTTTCACTTTACTTTCACTTTAACTTACCGAATTGGATGACTTTATGTCGTCCAATCCAGTCTGTCATTATGTGATTAAACAAATCAGATCCCATGTTGTCTCATGACCAGACACCACACCAAGAAAACGAAAGTACATTAATTTTGGTAATGAAGCTGTTTAATTTTATGATTTCATTTACATTTCATTGTACAGTGTATGACTTCACATTAAAATCTTGAGGTTAAGTACAAACGAACACACACAAGTTCAGCTTAGTTAACAGAGTGATTTTCATTAACTTTCATACGAGAACTCATACAATAACAATCATAAAATTAACACTAACCTCTTTTCTTTATAAACAACAAAACTTATATACTCCTTCTGAAGTTTTAAACAATTAAAATCTTTAATTTTTTAGTATCAAAATTAATTAAATAGCTGGCCTTAGGAGGGGAAAGGTGAAATCAAGAAACGAATGACCATTTCAATAATTGATTTGCATGATTTCATTATCAGTAGGTATCCAATTGGAATTTGAGAACACATTTCTTTGAACTAACCCAAGTTCACAAAATCCTTGCTTTCTGTTAGCTGCATGGAAACTGTTCCTGAATTCTGATTCTAATAAATCATGATGTATGCAAATCACATTACAATAAATTTGCATTGCAAATTTCAAGTGTTCACCCTGTCTCCCTTTGCTCTGTGATAGCATCAGAACCATACACTTTTTTAAACTACATAATTTTATTTACATGCAGTGCACTCTGATGGTATTCTTTGACAATTATTACAGGTATTAATATTTATATGAATACTTCTACAAAACATTATTTATACATCAGAGAAATAACTTTTTCAGGGGTAGTGTGTTGGCTCCTTTACCTAAACATGTACTGGACTCTGCAGACAGTATGGAGTTTCATAAAAGACAATAATTTATATTGGTAATTGAACTAAGTGGAGTGCAATTTGGTCTGAAATCATATGCGTGATTTCAAAATCAAACGAGCGCGCAGCCCGAGTTTGATTTGAAATCGCAAGTATGATTTCAGACCAAAATTGCACGACACGAAGTTCAATTACCACTTAATTACATCCATTTTGAAATCACAGAGTATCATTGTCAATGTTAATATTCTATTTGTGTTAATTCAATTCCATTTTGATGGGCTAAAGAAAGGATGCAATTTAGAGCAAAAAATGGTGCAATTTGGGAATAAATTGCACCATTTTGGACCAATCAGATTCCAAGGATCACCAGTGATTTCGAAATGGATGTAATTAATTATGAAAAGTCTCCAATCCCTTCTTCAGCACGGTTAACATTATTACCATCCGTGTTCATGCTTCTCTCCAAAAGGAATATCTCTCCTTTGTCTCCCAAGAACAAATGATGAAAGTGGTAATGCTCTTGAGGAAGCCCTTCACCCCTCAATAACATGGAACTTACTTAATGCCGCTTGAGTTGTTAAGCAGTGCTTGTTCAAATGTTGTCAAAATAATGACATTAAACAACAGACTGTTTAAACAAATTGAAAATGAGACAGTAAACCTGGTTTGCTGTGTCGCACTTGCTATTGCTTTTAGACTGAATAAAATAGCAGCTATGATTTAGTAGCTATAATTTCTTCAGAAATGTTGTTTTAAATGAGAAAATGCTGCCCATGAGTAAGAACTGCAAAGCTTTGGAGTATGTAAGAAAATTGAGTTTTAAAAGATTGGAAACTTGTCATAAATTTTGGAAGTTCCTGGTTGGTGGGAGTGAAGAGGCGCAACAGACTTGAGAGAGTGCTGGTTCAAATCAAGCCTACTTATTCCTGGTAATGCATTGAGACAAAGTTCTCACTGTGTTATGTTCAGCCTTCCACAGAAGGTTTATTGGATTGGAATGCCCCCTACCCTCCCTCCCCCCCCCCCCTGCCACCACTGCTACCACCTCCCCTCTGAAAATTCCAATTTACCTTTACAATTTCTTTTGGAAATCCTGGTTTTAAGATCCCCTCTCCTCTGAATTTCCTATGACCTTGGCCCTGTGTGGAGGGGAGTGAAGCATGGGAAAGGACATTTGGATACTTTCTGAACTGCACATTGTACTTTAAGGGGCAATTCATATGGTAGGCTCTTCTTTTAAAACTACTCAGTTTCCAAAGAATATTTTATTCCTGTTGTTCACTCTCGTCATTGTCTTTGACTCCCTGTGCTGCAAGCTCAGCAAGAACATTGTCTAAGTAGTTAGGGTCAGGAAAACCATGCCCCATGTGGTTTGAAAAAGCTGCAGTTTTATGATGGATTTCATTCCAGACAACTGTGTCTTGCTCTCCAGTTGTTGATGATGTCCCAATGGTGAAAATTAACCTGCGCTGCCAAGCTTCTTTCAATAGTTTTAACACCTGCAATAACAAATAACAGTAGTGGTAAACCATAAAATAAAGAATAAAGTAGCAAGACATACCATAGTTACTACTATTAGGTATTAGAACTAAGCAGAGGTTATTAGAAGCAGGGACCCAGGTTCTGGCATCCATTTACTCTGAGTATGGTACCTGCCTTTGGAGAGATTTAAAGCCAGCATAATTAAACAAGACAAATTAATGAGTAGTGTCCGTCTATTCACCATTTAGAACCCTTCTACTACAAAAATTAATGAAAACTCTGACTAAGTACCATGGCATTCAAGGAATAATCAGTTTTTCATGGACTGCACGGCAACAAGTCTTAAAGAAGAAACTAAGGAACAAATGTTTGGTTGATCGACAGAGTTGGTAACCAAAGTTAAATTAGCCATTGTAAAGAAATTTGAGTGCTGACCTTTTTGAGAGTGAGCCCTTTACCAGAGTGAATCCATGGAGGGATTGACAAAGGGCTAACTTTTGAAACATCAGCGCTCAAATCTTTTTACAATGACCAATATTATTATTTACCATTAGTTATCAACTCTGACAATAAACCAAACATTCGTTTCTACTCCACACTGACACAGCACAGCAGTTTCTTTAGAAACCAACATCCTTATTCAAAGTTATTCGTAGGTTTGCTAGAGTGGGACAGCATACTACAACTTTAAGGCCTGGATACAGGATGAAAAAACAAAATAATAAAATTATAACAATACCATAGCTGAAGGCCAAGTGTGGTACTCAGGTATACATTAAAGTGATAGGGAAGTGCAAAGACCTTTCTTTTTCAGTTTGAAATAAGCAATTGGGGACTTCTTTAGGTTTGAAATTTTCTGCAGGACTTTTCGTTTGGAAAGATTTTGACAGGGATAGAAAAATGGACTTTTTGCTTTACATTCTGCACAGCTTAAGTTTTTTGGGGTGCAGTATTAGCCTTATAGGAATTTTTGGGTGTCACAAATTGGCTTTATTTGTACTTCCCTGACACTACAACACCTTCATAACACCCAAAGACAAATACAGTACCTTGTTTCCTTTCTGGTTATCAGGTAGGAAGCATGTTCTTGGGAATCCTCTTGCATTGTACCTACTTCCTGGATTAGGATGTTCTGGTCCCTGAAATGATGTTGATGGCTTTTCTTTATGAAATACATAGTCTGGGGGAGCAGGGATGGTTCAGTGTGTGAGCACCCACCACCCACCAATGTGGCCCAGGTTTGATTCATTTGATTCCTGAACTCAATCAAACCATGTGTCGTGGAGTTTGTTCTTGCTCCGAGAGTTTTTTCTCCAGGAAATTTCACTAGTTTTCCCCACCCCTCAAAAATAATCACTTCCAAATTTGAATTTGATCCGGAGTTTGCCCAATTTAGGTGATTCCTGCTAAATACATGAACACTTTAAATAAAGTGATTTTTTGAATTCTGTGGGTATAATTATGTTGAGATTTCTTCGACCTTTCTAGCTCTCTATTAAGTAACTTCCCATTTGCTACATACATTGTATTTCATTCACCAGTGTACCACCCAGGGGCGGGTTGTTCAAAAGCTGATTAACACTAATCTAAGATTAAAAGTTAATCAAGGTTTTCATCTCCCTCTTTATAAGTGATTTCAAAGCCTAAGTTCAAGGTACATGTAATTTCAAGGTAAAGAAAAGTCTAAGTCAAAACTGAGGGCTAAAACTTTTTTGGAAGAATCTTTATTGACTAGTTATTAAATTTGAATCAAAGTTCATGTTAATACAGGATTACAGTAGCTTAATTGGGCTTCGAACAACTGGGCCCAGAGCACTTCACTGTGCATGAAGTGCACCCCAAGTGCAAATTACACACTTAATCATATGAGATAGGCAGCATGCTTGGAAAATGACAAGCCATGCTTGTTTTCTTAGCAGCAAAAATTGCTGCATCACACATACTTGCACTCCTCCTCTGAAGTCATAGGTTATTGTGATCATTCCACAACCAGGGTGTCCAGGAAGACTTCTGTGAGAGCGATGGACATCCATAACACCATCCTTTGGCTGATTGCCTTGTTTTACACCATGAATTGCTTTACAAGTAGGGCACTGTAAGCTTCCATCCTGTGGGAAAAATGAATCTTAAAAACACTGCACAAATACATGAAGACCTGCAGGAAAAAAAGGGCATATTTAAGTTATGAGTTGGCCTCAGAATCCAAATTTATCCAAATTCTCTCTTGGCCAACTGTTGGTTGTTTGTTGGCTGGAAGGTTTAATTTATTGGCGGGCTTTTCTTCAATTTTACCAGTTGGTGTTCCGTCAGAATTGTACTTCCACGTTTATGTTAGTGGTATAATGGCTTGAATTCAGCCAATCACCTCATGACTTAAGCATAAAACTAAACCAACAGAACTGAAGCAGTGCTTGAATGTTTTCTTTTCTTCTTTGTTTAAAGCTAAACAAAAGCAAATCACCACATTTCAGGCCTCGTTTTGTTTTTGTTTCTCACGTTTTCCACAAACGTCATAAGCTGTTTTGATTAATTCAAGTTTTTGGGCAACAAAATAAATGCAAAACTACCTCTGTAACGTAATGTGCAGCTCCAGAAAATATCCATACTACCCCCACAGAAGGTTTTTGTTTTGCATCCCCCCCCCAGGAAATTCCAGTTTAGCTTCATACTTTCCTTCAAAATGTTTGACTTTCAAGATCTCCCTCCCCCTAGGAATTTCCAATGACCTTCCTTGGGTTGGGTATGGTTTTTTTTCTGGAACTGCACAATATTAAGTCTGAATGTAAATCAAAGTAGAGTGTTATGGAAAATGGATTCTTGAAAACGTTCACGTGCCCCCTTTTTCCAGTAGATCCTTTACTGGCATATTAAAACTGAAAAACTAGACGTAATATTTCTACTTACGGTAAGTTTAATCTGAAAATTAGTGTACATCAGAATGTATGTCCTGTTTTGGTCATTAGGATGTGTAAAGACACTCAGCTGAAGACGACACATGTTGATACGCTGTTCAAGACAAGCCCTATCTCCCTTTAGAAACATCCCCACTGAGGCCAAATAAGGGAGTCCCTTCCTGGGACCATTAACTGAGTACCAACAAGGACCTACAGATGACCACCTAAGGACATAAAGGATGTGTTTTTTGTTCAAAGAAAACTCAGTATCATAAGAATTTCAGTGCTGTATACCTTTGTTCCACTGTTATACATTGCTTGCAGGCAAGAAGCATGAAATGAATGCTTGCATTGAGTCAGCTGTTTGATGTTGGAAGATGTTTCTTCAATGTTTTCAGATTCATCATCAAAGGATGAGATGTTGCAGAGCTTTTCAAAACAAATAGCACAGTCCTGTGATAGAAAACAATGACTAAAAGTCAATTTCATAAGAAATTCTTATTCCATGTTAAAATGAAATTCCTTTGGGCTTATTTGGCACGAGTAACTTTGTCATACACAAACTGCTTGATTTTGTACGTCAAACATACAACTTGTAAAAGGGAGCTTAGTTGAATAGCTGATGTGTTGTGAGCATTTCACATGCAGCAAGGTCTTAAGTTTTTAAATTGGAAGTAGGTATTTGCTGCAGACTGATATAGAGGTGCTGATTGGAATGAGACACTCATTTACACAGAAGTCATTGAAAAGTAAGGGGGACATTTGATAAAACTAATTTTTTGAAACTTATTTTTGTGATGATTGTAACTATCATTAAATTCTCTAATCGCATTGGCTGTCAGCAGCCTAATGATTTGCGCAATACTAAGACAACACAACTGGTCAGGGCAAAGTATGCAACATGCTTATGACCTGTGTATTATATAATAAGACAGTATGGGCCACCAAACATGCTGCAATTGGACAGTTGCACTGCAATCTTCAGGGTTTTCATTTGAGGCCGGAGGCCGGACGTTTCATCCAGTCGTTTGCCATTCCACGTCCGGTACTTTGAGATTAATATTGGCGATTTTTTTTACTACTGTATTATACATTTTTCTTACTGAGGCATCTCATGAACATAATGACTAGAGGATAACAGAAAAATCAATTACATTCTTCAAAACGGCCATATAACTCTTTTTTCTTTGCTTATTGAGCGGCGGGATATTTTATTGGTTTCCCCTCTTCATTTAAACGAAATTGAAGTGACTATTTCGTTCCAGAAACGCTGGAAATGGCGTTTCTGAGCATTCTATTTAAAAAATTTCCTGGCGGAGCATGCCCCCAGACCCCCCTAGGTGCTTGCGAGGCGCCTCACGGCGCCAAGAAAACATTCACGTCCGCTGCTTTCAGATGTCCGCTACTTTACAAAACAGTTGAAAAACCTGAATCTTATTACTTGTTGTTATTTGTTCCATGAATCTCATGAATCTATCAAATAAAATTGCTGTCTTTTCAATGAACTAGTCCTTCCATTCCTTGTACGTTGGACTCCCCCCTTTATTTCAATCAAAGGTGATTGCAACAGTACCTCATCTGGAGCAGTTTCCAGGTCAGTGCAGAATTCAGAGAGAGGATCACTGGCCGTGGCACCAGCAGCTACATGTAAAAACAAAATAAATTAATAATAAAATGTCATCAATATAAACATTCTCTTTATAAATTGCTAGATATTTCTGCTAACAGATGCTAACATTAATTTTGAGAAATTAGTGGTATTTCTAGACACAAACTGGTAGATTTCTTCTGTTCATAACTTGTTACCCCTCCTGCACTCTCTTGGAAGAGTTTCATTAAAATCTACTCTCTCTGTTGTCCGGCTGGAACTTCTCAGGGCCTCCCAATGAGAACATTTAATCAATCAATCAATCAATCAATCTTTTTTTTTTTTTTTTCAAAAAGAAGGATAATTCTTTAAATCTTGTTTCCTTAGCCAGAGAACAGGCTCCCAAGTGGGGTATAGGGCGAAAAGAAAGATCAGCCAGTCAGTCAAGCGGAGTGCGGTATGAGGGTGAGAAAGAAAAGAAGGGAGCTTATGGACATTCTTCAAATGCTGCCGTTCTGTGATACCAGATTCTAGTATCATGATCTGATTAGTTAGATAGATGATTGTTAACAGCTTTACAAGGAACATTGACACATGGAATCATTTGAATGTAGCACAGTGTAAATTTGTGCAAATTTTGAAGCTTCTTCAACTTGCAGTTTGGAGAGGCGGAAATCGAACAAATCTTTTCCTCAAATCATTGGGCTTATAAAAGAGCTGAAGATTTTTGTACAATCTGTACGAAAAATGCAAGATGTTTTTGGAATATTTACCGACTGGTTTTGACAATAGTTTGATCTTCCAGTTGCTTCCTTGGGCGTTAAAAAATGTGCAACTTTGAATGCTCTACGGTTGTAATTGTCAGGCTGTTGGTGTAAACATTAAACAATGAAGGACAAGGTTGAGGAGCTATCTAACTCATGCCTCAAAGCATTTGCAATCGGCACTGGAGACGAAGAAGTCTTTGCTGAAGGCGAACTGCTACATCAGTTGGCGACCATACAGTCAGCGAATCTTTTGAAGTTTGTTGCCCAGAAGTAACAAGCAATATTATTTATTTCTTTTTCTTAAAGAATTGAAAATGGAAATTTGTGGCACTCTTTTGCGTTTAGGTGAGCTCAAGAATTTTTCGCAGAATCGATTAAATTAATGCGCTCCTGTTCTTGCGGGATTTCCCCAATGAATAATGTTATTCACAAATATTATTGATATTCTGACTCAATCGAGCGGAATGATTGGCATAAAATTACCTTGTTGACATATTACCTACAGGTTAATCACAAGAGGGCAGAACGGCGGCATCAAAAGAATGTCCACCGGCTCCCTCCCTTTCTTTCTCGCCCCCTCTCCAAGCTTTCACTGGGATACTGCACCAGTCTTGAAACTGGAACACTTTGCAGGGAACTCACAGTGTAATTTGGGAAAGACATTTAACATCATTGTCATCTTCAGGGGTTTCATTGAGGGCCAGGCACTGGGCAAATTGACTGTCTCTGAACTCTACTCTATCTGGCTGCTTGCAACATCTCAACCACATTTGACCATATCCATTATTAAAAGTTAACTATCCTGCCCGGGTAAACTACTGTAACCTCTTGCCCAACTGTTTAAAATCTTAATGAAGCCCCTGACACCCCTGTTTGAGAAATGCAGGAGCTCTTCACCGACTATTCTTTGTACAAGTTGCAGTAGGTGTTTGTGCTACTTTGAGTAAAGTAAATGTACAGGTATGAAGAAATATCCTGAATGTCAAGTCACACAGAACATTCACTGATTTTGATTTTGCCCCCCACCCACACCCCACCTGGGTTATAGGCCCAGCTACCTGTAAACCAAGATATACATCCGATTATAAGCGCTGGTCAAGCTTGCTGTGAGTGATATAATAAGCACTTTCACAGAACACTCTACAACTTCAAACAGAAAATTGAAAAAATTATTGCAGAACAATAAGTTTAGTACTCCCTTTTTATTAGCTATTTTATATCACTACTGTATAACTTGATTAGGAAAATACCATTGAAGTAACTTTTCCAATTTCATTCGTGTTCTTAGTTTTAATCTTGTTCCAAACATTGAAATGAATTCAATTTAGAATGGCGTTTAAAGGCTTAAGGTGGCTTACTACAGTTTACAGTAGATAAAATAAGATATTCCATTGCGAGGGGAACAGCAAGGAGGAACTTTTTTTGGAATTGTTTGTTACTACAACAGTGAGAAAAGATGATTTTCATCTCAAAACGATTTTGACAAGCTCTAAAACAACAAAAATAGCAGGCCGATTTCTCGGAGAAGGACTGGAAACTAGATATTTTGGGTGTTTCCACCTCCAAAACAAGCCGTACGACCCTAGCTCAAAATTTCAGGATTTGAAGAATAGCCATGAATAAACATTTCTGCAAAAGAAAACAAAAATCCAGAAGACAGAATTTTCACCAGAGAGGAAAATGCCATAAGTTAGCAATATTTAAATTAATAAAAATCTGTCTTACAGATTTCTACAAAAAACTGCCTGAGGTTAATACTTGGTGAGTTTTGCCAGTTCTCAAAATTTGGGCATGGGTTGTAGACTACTTTTTGAGAATTTGCCCACCTAAAAGTCTCTTTTAGCGACCTCAATGAAAGTTGTATGGCGCATACGCTAACTTCGGGGAAAACCCACACGCGCAATAGCAGTGAAATCACTGCAAGCTCTTCAGGGGACGAGAATGATCATTCTGCGAACTCATATGAAACCAAGCATGTGAACTTTGCGAGAGTTGACTTTGGGTTTATTTATGGAGCCCAACAAGCGATTGAAACAGCAGCTACCTTACATTTTACAGTCCATTCATTTAACATTTCTCAGGAGTCGTTTTGTTTGTGGAGCACTGCGCTAGCACAATTAACTTCGTTCAAGGGGCAAAACAATCTTTTTCGAAAGCCTAGACTCCAACATCTGTTAAAGGGAAGCCCAGTTATGACTCTTCGGCCGGGGGAACAACCGTTCACAAGCAATTTACTAAAGGGCAAACCAAACTGAAAAATTTTTTCGCGGCCGCCATGTTTGTTTTAGGGTTTACCTTGAGGGCTCGCGTGAGTAGAACGGGGCTTACGTGACAGTACGCGCGCGCGATATTTATTTTGTCAAAAATACTGTAGTAAGCCACCTGAATTCAAAACCAGTAAGCGAAAAACATATTTTGATCAATGCTGCTACAGCTCGTTTTGAAACAGTTTTTTTATTCCGGTTATAAGCCCTCTTGGATATAAGCCCCTCCATTTATAAGCCCATCTAAAACCCCTTACGAAGTTGTATAAGCCCCAGGGCTTATAAGCAGCAGATTACAGTAGTTAAATACTTTACCTTGAGAATGGTTAACCTTGACTTTCTTTCTTTGTTTTCCTTGTGCTTGTGCTTGGGTACTTGCCCTTGTAGCTCTCCCCGAAACTCCAGTTTTCAAAGCTGTACTATGACTTGGAGTGGTGTAACCATTTACAGTTGAGGCATTCTGACCTTTACTTGGTAATTTTCCAGCCAAACTCAATCCATGGCTATCCACAGGGTAACACTGCCTTGTTAACCTCTGCACGTCCCTTTGAAAACCTGTATGTTTATTGGTCTGTCTCATGTAGCAAAATTCCAGAACATTTGGAATTGCAAGTGGTGTTTTTGATAAATCTATTGATTGGTTCTTAGCTCTGAACTCACGTTCAATGAGTTTAGATGTAGGGATGTCATAAGCCACCCATCTGACGTCGTCATGCCACTCCCACCTGAGTCCTTTTCCAGGTACAGAGCTTCTTGGGTAGACATTTCTCACAATCTTCCGTGTTGTCCCTTAAAAAGGAACAAATTCTTTAATTAAGACAATGAGTAAACCATAAAATTCAGCTTGTTGGGGAACCTGCTATGCTCTTTTGCTCATACAATATACCCCGAGTCCTCCCGTTCTTTAGCCAGCAGTTAGTTACCTGGAAAGACTCTAGGGAACTGGCCTGCAGAACAGGTGTTACTTTTTGCGTTTTTCAGGCGAGTGGAGGCAAGCAGGAGGTGAGTGCGAAGCACGAGTCATGCAAAAAATAACGCCTGTTCTGCAGGCTACTAGGGAACTGGCAATGCTGGTGCAGTGCTCTACCAACTGAGTTTTCAAGCCAACTGGGGACTATCATTATGAGAATTCATAAATAAATATACACGTAGCGGTGGAGAGATACAAGTGAAATATATAATTAAATATATATATTACAACCGTGTGTAGGATCAGAAATTAACTTTTTTAGGCAGGCGCCAACTGGCGACTGAATATTTTTTTTCAGTCGCCATATGGAAAAATGTGGTCGCCAAAAAGTGTCAATAATATTTTTCCTTCGCAGTAAAACACAAACCAAACTTTTTGAGAACAAAGAGAAAGCATTTGGGACCGCAATGGCGATTTTTCTGCTAATGAATAAGATTTTAAAAATACAAACACGCTGATCGTAGCTGTGAAACGTTGTGGTAGATTTAATCAACAACAGGAAAATCGGTTTTATACTTCAAATCAGTGGAAAGGTAAAAAGTAAGTGACCAATTGGCGAGCGGCTTTGAATTTTATTTTAATCGATTTGGCTAAAAATCAATGTTATTGTTTGTATAATGATCATGGCATGAAATAGTTTATCGCCCATCGGTGACCAGTTGTGAAATTCTGCTCGCCAGTGCAAAATTTTTAGTCGCATTGGCGACCAGGAAAGCGCAATTTCAGACCCTGTGTGTAAAAGAATTATTAATAAATAAGAGCTGTGACTCAAGAGACCATCGCAGTTACAATATATATGCAACTTAAACAGTTTTGAAAGAAAGCGTGAAAAAACGTTGAACGGTAGTTCCAACAATTTCTGCACATTGCTGAAGATGTCCAAAGATTTCTGAAGATTCCAAAGCAAATCCAACAGTTAACTGTTCATCTGACTTTAAACATCATCAGTGGGACTATCTTTTGTTCAAAATGAATTCAATTCACTTGCTGTTCAGTTGATTAACTAGTTCTGATTTATAAGTCAGGGGCCAGTTGTTCAAAGGCCAGATAACTTTATCCTGTGGATAAGTCACTATCCAACAGTTTCAATCTGTGCAAAGATTTCAGTATTTTTTCTTGTACAAGCGAATATGCACACTCTAACCAGAGTAAGTTTGGGAGTGTACGAAAACCTTGAACAATGTTTAACGTGAGGTATATTTTAGACCCTGTGTAGTGCCTTATCCAGCGGATAAAGTTATCCGGCCTTTGAAACACTGGGGCCAGATGCAAGAAATTGGCATGCACTGTAGCTCATGTATGAGATTGGTGTTTCCATTTTGCAGCAAGTGCGAGACATGCATTATACACGAGGGTTGGTTGTATCCATTTGTCATAAGTGCAATGATCCTGGGGTCATCAAAGTAGGGACTACAGGCAGAATAACCATCTATACATCAAATGGGCTGCACTTCAACTCAATGACTAGCTATTGTACTGTTGATTTATACTGAAATAACATTTGAGATCAACAAATGTAAAAGTTTGGTCTGTGTGGGAATAAATTACCGTAAATGATCTAATAAACGCCGGGGGCATTTATTAAATTTCAAGGGTCCGAGGGGGGCGTTCAATAGATAAGAGGCGTTTATTCTAATAACTGTAACATGGCAACCTAAATACGGTATTATAATAACCTAAATGACAGAGCTTTAGCAGACTATCAAGTCTGTCCACTGATAAGTAATTCCGGGATGCTAAAATGCTAGGACAAGCCGAAAGAAAATTGCTGAAAGCACAGAGATCAAGAACATTGAAGAGCGCTATCCTCACTTTGAACTGGAAATTGAGAAAGACGCAACTCGCACACCGGTGTTAATTAATAAGCAAGAACGCAAATAAATAATTGATTGATCGTATTGTACATCTGTTTCTAGTTTATGTGTGGTTTTCAGGGAAGGGGACGTTTAGACAGGGGACGTTTGTAGCTTACGGGGCGTTAATTAGATCGGAGGCGTTTGTAAGAGAGGGGGCGTTTATTAGATCATTTACGGTAAAACAAAAATGAGGGGAGTAATAATGGAGAATTTAGAAGAAATGAAAATTACTTTCAATCACTCATCGAACAATAGACAAAACTTTGACTATTGTTGTTGAACAGGTTCCACTTCCGCCTTCAAATTTGTTTTCAGATTTCATCATAATTGCATGCATTTGGTCGCAACTTAATCAGCTTAAGAGTATATAAAAGTTACAGTAAAGATACAGGTTGCAGGACTTTTACCTGTTCCAATTCTTTGCTGTTCCATGTTCACCAAGTCAATGTCGTAACAGCTCAGAGCAGGGGAACACTTTCCTAAATTGATTGTGGGCATTTTCTTAGAGGTGCCTTGCGAAAAATTCAAGTAAATGTTTTCTAAGAAGTGACATGTAGGCACGTCGTAGGGAATCCAAAAATTTGCTCTTTCCTCCCATTCCCAAACGACCACATCGCTTTTTGGGGAGGCGGAAGCCATCCCACAGCGAGAAAAACAACAAAGTGAAAGTATTTGTATTTCTGCAGAAACTTTCTCAAACCTTTTCGATTCCCGCGTGTACTTAGGCACCACGCCTGGACTTGCAGGCACCAATAGAAGATTACTAATGATTGGCTACAAGTTCTTACTTGTAGCCAATCATTAGTAATCTTCTATTGGTCCAATGAAAAGCATTCTTTTATTGGATGATAATGACGTAAAAACCTATTGTGACGAAACCGGTTTACCGAGAAATATTTGGATTCTGCTGCTCGTGGCAACGGGAAAGCAGCCATATTGAAAATATGGTCAACTAAGTTGGGTTGGGTTTTTACGTGTTGATATCCTCGTTTAATTGGTACTGATCGCAGAGTGGAGTTCAGAATGGCCGGAACTCTAGCTCAGGCTCGTGTGCAGCTTCAAAATGCTGAAAGTTCTATCCTTTTTATGCAACAAGAACACGCGAAAACGCTACAAGGGCTCTACGCCGAGATCAATAAACTTCAAAAGAAATGCGGAGGTATGGATAGGTTTTAGTCGAAAAATTCATGTTTGATTTCGAGGTACTGACGTTTCTTTCTATTTCCTAGAACTGACTTTTAAATTGGCGATGAATGCGACGAGTTCTAGCGGTGACGAAGGTACGTTTTTGACGATTTTCCTCAGTGGACATTCGATTTTCATTTCCTATAAATTAATTACGCGGGTATGAACGCGAACAGATGTTTTCCCTTCCTTCTTCTTATTAATTATTCTCTCTGTAGAATCCATGTGAAAGCCATTAATCATTTACTTTCCGCTAGAGAATCCCGCAGATTGGTTTGATGGATCTGAGGTTACTTTAATGGCATCCTGTGAATGAATAGTCCAAATCATAACAAATATTTAGAAAGACATTTTGTGTTTGCGGTCTTATAAAACTGAAAATTGAAGGATTCTTCCCTAGGATCATTCTTTAGGATGGACTTATTCTCACTACAGGAAACGAAATATTGTGTTGTTACATTCAGGGTCTCCATGACAGATAGTTTTACATAATCTTAAGATGAGGAAATTTACTTAACTTTAGCCATTCAAGAAAGTGGCTTTTAAAATTTTATGAAAATTGTGCATGAGAGTATGTCCTGCTCACAGAGACACGCTTCTGTTTTGTTTTTTGGAGGGGTATATTCCTAAATAAGCCACATAGGCAGGTGCCACTTTAAAGGGTGTGGGTTTTTTTTGAGCTGTTTTAGTCAGACATTAGTAGCCCAGTCAAATTGTTTTGAGTAGTAGGCAACTAGCAGACACCTAGTATTACTTTTTGAGACGTAAATTTAATTTTTGCTGTGAAACAGGCGGCAGATATTTCATTGAAGGCGACAAAATTGCCAGCCACTGAAACATTTTGACTGGGCTGCATTAGGTCATCGATTTTGCCCGTTTTATCTACAAATGGTAATTATTTTGAAAGAACTTGAAATGCATATAAATTTTCCTCATTAAACTTAAATATAGAGAAGTAATCAAAACACACCATTCCTCATTATAAAATGCAATTACTGCATCTGATGGACATGACACTTTATTTCTGAAAATGTTATGGATTTTAGGGGCCAAATCAGAAAACTTGGATGGACAGTGGTGTATTTTTATCTGAAATAGGCTTAGCATTAGTCCACGTCCCTAGGCACATTTATTTTGTACATATTTTTCGTACATGGTGTACCAAATTTGTACAACATGTACTTGCATTTCTAAATTTTAAAACTTGATTTAAAAAAAAAAAAAAAAATTAGCCAATTTTTTCAAGTTGCAATCCATTCCCATCCAAGCCATCTGTGGTCAAAATAATTAATACTTGTTTCTGTTCACAAAACTGTACCATTATTTTTATGTTTCCATCGCTACAAATATGTTTTTGGCTATTCAACATTACATTAAAAATAGGTGACACTGCCCCTTTGGGTTTGATGTCTATTAAATGTCAAACAAGGAGAGCATGACGCACTTAATGAGAAAGACCATGAAACAAAACAGCTAATTTAAACATTTTCTTTATTTTGTATTTCAGTACAGTGCTGTTTACTTTTGAACATTCATATAAAACAGGCCTTTTTATCGTTTTCCTATGACTTCATGTTTGACAGAATTATGTGTGTTTTAGTGAGAATTAAGGTTAGGGGACACCTTGTGATGTCTATCATACAGTTTACGAATCACATTAGCGTCCATTTCTGGACATATCTCCCTTTTTTCACTCAAGTCTAGTGGGCATTGACTTTTGGCCAATGTGTTACTCAGGATTAATTTTTGGACTAATCTTTTATGAAGTAAAAGGATGAGTAGACTTATTTATACACCTGAAAATTACAGAAAATGTATTGGTGGGATTTGGATCTTTCTCATATGATATCCTTGTCTTTTTTGCAGCCCAAGTAAAGCAGAGTTTAGAAGATTCACAAAAAATAGTGGATGAGTTAAAAACTGAGAACATTGAACTTAAAGGAGTCATTGAAGTAAAGAATAAAAGGATTGTGGTACTTGAAGGCCAGCTCAAAACACTAAACCAAAAGTACTCCAAAGACTTAACAGACAAAGAGTCTAATCTTACAGCTGTTGTCAGGGAACTAGAAAAGAAGTCAGACACAATTGCATATCTTACTTCGCAACTTCACAATAGTAAACTACAGCAGTCTGGAAGACATTATCACCATGGCAGGCCTTCTAGTGGGAAGAAAACCAAGGAAGTGTCCTATGAACATACAGAAAAAACTGTTGAAAGTACAGCTGACAGGGATCAGATTTCAACCCAGACAGAGGCATCCCCATTGGTATCTGCAAGGACTCCTGTGCCACCAAGGGAGGGAACACCTTCTAATATCCAGCGACGGTATCGACGATCGGCGACATCTCCGGCTCCTCAAGAAGTTAAGTCATTAAATGGCAAGATGAAGATGTCAAGAGCTGTGGGAATACAAGCTTCTCCAAATGAGATTCAACTAAATGTTGCACCGGTAAAGTCCAGTAAAGGAATGCCATTACGTCCAAAACGAGCTTCGTCACCTTCAAGACCAGGATTGGGAATTTCCAAAGGTTTGCAGCGTTCCACAGGAAGGGACAGACCATTACCTGATGATTACGTGGAATTCTTGAAAACTGGTAACAGACCAGACCCACAGGTTGTTGTACGAGCTGCTCCCGAACCTCTCCCCCCAATTTCAGCAAATGAGAGACTTACGACAACACCAAAGACTCCATACACTGGACGTGTGCAAATGGCTCGGGCACACTCCTCACAAGGAGTACCTGCTGCTATTTATACTGTTGCCTCCGATGGAGATGGCGCTACAGCATTAGAGGATGTCGGAAAAATTATTGTGTCACCGTTAAGTTCACCTGAGAAGGGCTGGCGGCACAAACAACAGTCACAGCAACAGAATGGACCTGACTGAAACATGCACACAGTGCACATAATTTATGTGAACATGAAGTGAAGTGTGTTCAAAAGTTGCAGTAATGATTTTAATGTTGAGAAATAGTTTGAACATTTCTTAACCTGTAAATAGTGTGTATAGCTTTTAGTTCTTACAACTTTCTCTTTATTTTGTGATCTATTTTAGGAGATAGTTTTATGACAAACTTGTTTAGAAGTAGCAATGTACAGTAATATGATGGTGAATCAAAAATTTGACAAGTGCTTCAGGATGATGAAGCAGACAAGAAAGCGTTTATGAAAGATAACATTTTTCACCGTTTTTCAGTCAGTTGGAAGACCATTTAAGACTGTTTCTATGTATTCTGGTCTAACAGAAAGCACTTGTGGAAATTAAATCAACCTGGCATGAAGCCAATTTAGGTGTATAGATGTATGAGGATGAGAACTAAGTTATTGCTGAAATATAATAATAAATATATGTAGATAAAAAACTGCACAAAGGCTTACAACAATGAAGCATGAGGGTTGTTGTGGTAGAGATAGTTATCAAAGTGTGTCTACAAGGAAGTTAAGAAGCTAGTGGTTGTACATGTTGACAGCCTACCTTACTGAAAGTTGTTTCAAAATTAAAAAGTGGACATGTTTCAAGAAATTTGCTGTTTGTAGTTTTGTTTCCTTACTCATCTCCTCCTGAGGTTACAAATTTCCCAAACATCTTCCCAGTCCCCCCTCCTCCCCCCGCAAAAAACCTATAAAATAGTAGAGCTCAGATTTCTGATCAGCCCCAAGCATTAACAAAGTATTTGTATTATGACTCAACTTCATTAATTTTATCTTTGCCGTTTGTATATCAGGGATGGTAGGAGAGTAGTGCATGTATACAGTTGAAGCTCCCCTTGCAACCATCTCTCTTGAGCGACCACTTTAATTTTAAAAATACCAAAATTTCCCTGATCATGTCACTTAGAACCTCTCATAAACAACCACCTTTCATAGGCGACCGCAACCACTTATAGAGATGACAATTTGCAATATTCTTTTGTTTTGAACCTCCCGTAAGTGAACGCTTGTCACACACGCGTCATACCAATCTCATACCCAGAGTCTTCAGGCTTGTTGGTCAGCGGGGCAACACCGGGAAGACTCTGGGGACATCGAAAAAATTCAATTTTTTTGATTAGCTGTTCCGTAACGGATTCCATTGTTTTACCGCAGAAATCCTGCGGTAATAAAATTCGATGTCCCTAGAGTCTTCCCGGCGTTGCCCTGCTGACCAAAAAGGCTGAAGACTCTGGGTACGAGATTGGCGTCATACATACTCATATCTATCCCCTGTCAGGAGAAGGACAATTTGCCTTTGTAACATTTTCACGTGCATTCTTGGGTAGTTCAGGGGACATGAATGTCACAGTCGGAGGTACTGGGAGTCCTGAAATAGACTTAACCTTTTCGCTGTATTAGTTAACATTTGTTTATCACAGGCAAACCATAAACTTAGTTACTGAAATTCTTTGGCAATATAATTTTGGAAATTTGAAAAACATTTTTGTGGCTATTAACCTCTGGGAGTCACCTTATGCTAATGAGTTCAAAATTTAAACCCACTGTGGTCTGATCTCTCGTAAGCGACCACCAAGGCTTGACATTTTGGGTGGTTGCTAACTGGAGTTTGACTGTAATATTTATGTATGGGGCTGTACAGAACCTTTCCAAAGCGAATAGTATCTATGGAAAGGATTGCTAAACAGCTTTTATTTGATTCATAAACCCGCAATGTAGCTGGAATATGGCCAAAGTGGCAGCAAAAATACAGGGTGATTAGACAGAGAGTGTTACAGTCTTTTGCGTCTTCTGGCACAGAAAATGATGATGATGATAATGAGCTACAATCTACCTCCTGCCCCAACTTTTAAATTTCATGAATCCTTCTAACTTGACAACTTTATATATATTTGCAGTCCTGCATCATGACTGACCCCCTTCCCCCTCCCGTTTTTATTTATTGGCCTGATTATAGAGCTGAGAAGCTATTGCCTTATCTGTCAATCTTGCACCTTGAGGTTCTTTGGTCAGCACTTGGTTGCCTGGAGAGACTCTACTAAAACTTTTTTCACTGCAGAAATCACGTGTTAAAAAAGCCAAACCCATTAACAGGGAAACCAATCAATAAACTTTATCATCATCATCATTGTTTTTGATTTCCCAGAGTCTCTCCAGGTGACCAACAGTTGGCCAGAGGTCCTGATCCTGGGGAGTCTGGGTACAAGATTGATTGTTCATCAAAATGTTGCAGTGGTAAACTAGGCTTTAAATGCATTTGGGGCATGGTTGAAACATCTCTTGGGAGGAACTTATATTATCTTCAAGCTGGCATAGATGATAATGGTGATGACGATAAATATTATACATATATTATAAATATACAGTAAACAAAGAAAATTGGAAACATTGATCGGCAAACATGGAGTGTTTTGCTAAATCACACAATACATCGACATATATATATGATACCTTTCTTTACTTGAGAAGAAATTAATCTGTGTCCCTGCCAGTGGTATAATTTTTCGAAGGTAAAATCAATAGAACGGCACGAAAAGGACTGGTTCGAGTTTTTCCCAGCATCCTTTACTGCTGCACATGCTTTCAAGGAAACAAGATGGCGCTCTTCTGTTCAAGTAAGTTTGGCTCACTACATTCCTTCAAACCTTCTTTTAGCAGTGTTCGATCACAAATTCTTTCCTTCTCCGATTGTCAAAATAGCTGCCCTTTAACTTCTTTTAGAATTCATGGCTATAATTGCCACTGGCAGTGATTGTTGTTCGAGAGTTCATGTTCACTCTGCGTGTTCGTTTGCTGGTTGTATGTCAATTTTACAAGCTCATTTTGCATGGCTTACTTTTATGAGGCTTGTTTGATTACAAGTAATCTCCGTTATCTGGCCTTATTCCGTTAGTTTGACTGCAACAATCGCGCCTTAACAATCGATCGGTCAGGGTTTGGATCGATGCAACTACAAGAATGCATGATTGTATACAAAGTCATAAGCTTACATGATGTTGATTACAAAACTTAATTAACAGCTGAATATAATTTGCGCGTAATGCAGTGAAGTTGGGAGCAATTCTAAAACGAGCAGTTTTCTTACCTCAGTCCTTTTTATGCTAATATCTGGAGTCAATTTTCTTTTTTGAGAACAATTTTCTTACAGCTGTCAGAAACAGACGTTCCCTTAGAGAGAGTGGTAGGGCTCTCAATTCACTGCAAATTAAAATTTTATTTAGGGCTTGTAGTATTTCAGTTCAGGAATAACAAAATCTCCAAAGAATCCCGAGCCCTTGTTGATTTAATTACTAATTTGCGCACTAACAACTTGAATCTTACCACTGCAAACCTGCTACATGCTATCGCTGACAGTAAATTTGTGCCACCTTCATCAGAGCAAAAAATTCTTTACTCAGGTGTCTCCAAAGGAAATCCATCAAAGATATATCTTCTACCTTGGAGAATAACCGAGGAAATTAAATTGCATATGTTTCAGTTAAAATTATTCATAATACAGTGTTTACAAAGGACAGGCTTTTCAAAGCAAGTATTGTATAAGACGATAAATGTTTTTTTTGTAAAGAAAATCCTGAGACACTTGTACATCTGCTCTTTCACTGTCCAATTGCAGTAGCTTTTTGGGATGATTTTCGGGAATGGTGGCTTCGAAACTCCAAGATTGAATTCAACCTTACTCCAGCTAATGTTCTGTGCAGTGTGATAGACAATTCAAAGTTCTGTACGTTGCTCAATTTTGCCCTTCTGGTTGCCAAATTTTATATATATCGTCGCAGTCTACACGAGGCACCCCTTCTCTTCCCCGTCTTTGAAACAGAATTACGTGAAAAAGCTTGCATCGAATATGATATTGCCAAGGAAATAGGTTATCTAAAGAACTTCAAGATTAAATGGGAACCACTAATTCGCAACAAATTCATCGAAGACGTGGTTATTTGAGGGACCCCTTGAATCATTTTCCACTACTTTTTTTTTTGTTGTTGTTCTATTTTTGTCGTTTTTCTTTTGATCGTTTCTTTTCGCTTACCTGTTCATACTGCGATATTGTAAATAATTAACAATAAAAACAAAAACTTGAGGAGTGTGTGGATGGGTTGTTATCTAGATGCCTTTTTAGTAGTGCAATGTAAGTGACTTTTGTACTGTAATGTAAATAATGTCAGTTATAATATTGTATAAAAAAAGTTGGTTGTGAAGATACAGTGTTATTATTGTAAATACAGTAAAAACCCGCGTGTAAGAACCTAGAAAATTAAGAACCTCCTGGCAGAAATTTGCTACTTTAATACCCCAAAATATAAGAACCTGTTTAGCCAAAAAAATTCCAACACGTTCTTATATGCGGGGTTTGACTATTTTATTTATAATATTTTACCAAAAAGGTTGTCTATAGAGATAAAAAAATTGCACAGTGAAACTAAAAATGCACAATGTATGTTAAATGTGAACTGTTATCATAAAACAATTCGGCTACAATTAAAAGAATGTATCATTTGTATGTAATGATGACTTGGTCTTGGTTTAAGTGTTCCATGCCTGTATCATCTTGCAGCTCATTACAGTATTTTCTACTCCGTAAAAATTAAGAACCTAATTAAGAACCTACTTAGCCTAAAATGCCAGTAAGTACCCCAAAATATAAGAACCTGTTTTGCCAAACTCTAAAAAAGTAGGTTCTTACACGCGGGTTTTTACTGTAGTGTTTTTTTTTTTTTGTTAGTACGTACCGTTGTATAGTATAGTATGCTTATATTGTAAGTACAGTTAAAACTGTAATTATCGCCATTAGTGTAAATCAGTGTTAGCAGTGTTTAGTATTGTATTAGGCAGCTTATCAGTTTTCACTGGAAAGAATGCAATTGTGCCTATCCTCTTCAATCTGAAAACCCTTCTGAAAGAACACAATTCCTCTTATTTTGAGTAAGCTGTATTCTGTTCATTCTGCTATCAGGGCAGAATGAACGGAATACTATTCTTTGCATTCTAAAATCAGAATAGGTTCCAAAGTATTCTTTTTCCAGAGTAGTCCTTAAAAATGCACCCTCAAATGGGACAACAATTCCTAACCCTAACTCTAACCTTGGTTGGTTACAAGAGACTGAGCAATAAAGACAATAAATATCAGTAACATACATTTGTACTGACCCAAATCTTTGCTTTTTATAGTCAGTAATGAAGTTCCAGAGCACCCCTGTGTCTCACCATCCTCTAACTGTGTGTTTGAGAGACGACTGATTGAAAAGTACATCGCTGAAAATGGCACTGATCCAATCAGTGGAGAGCCCATTTCAGAGGAACAACTGATTGATATCAAGGGTAGGCTGCTATAATCATTGGTTATATTCCTCTCCTATAAAGTCTGCCTTGTTTTTTTAAATTTCCAAAGTTTAGTCCTCTAAATCTCAGATGCAGGTCATGCAACTATCCTTCTGGTAGTAAGCCCATCTATATTACGAATATTGGGTTTTATCAGCCTAGGGTATGTCGCTTTCTTCTTTTTTTTTTTTTCCTACTCATCTTGCACCAGTCTATGTAAACTTTTAGACCAGGCTATGTCAACACTGGCATAACGTCACATGAACAAAATGAGAGGGAAGCTTTACAACTTCTTCTTCTATAAAGGGGGGAGGGCTAATTATAGATGGGAGCTATAAAAGGGGGAGTTTAATAGAGGATTTATGGGGTCACAGGGGTGAAGGGGTAGGCTAGGGGAGGGGTATACAAATTCTGTCAATGCTTTTTTATGCTCAATTTTGATCTTGGAAAAATCTGGTTTAGTCAATACTTTCTTTATCAGATGACCACACCCCTAACCAGGGTCATATGTCAATGTCAGGGGAAGTTTTGAACAACATTTTACTCTGCTTTGTTTCAGTGAACCCTCTTGTCAAACCAAGGCCTCCCTCAGCCACTAGTATTCCAGCTATCTTGAAAGCTCTTCAGGATGAATGGGTGAGCATTTTTTTAACCTACTTTGATTTATGAAAGCACCTCTCAGGTTCTGAGTTATTGTTGTCCTGGGTTTGCATAAATAATATGCAATCTAATAATGATAAGTGTATTATCATTTGTCTTGTGATGTAGTCAAAGTGACGGCATCATGAGACAAACGGTAATACACTTATTATTGTTGTACCTACCACAATGAACAACAGCAACAGTCTCTTTCTCAACAATATCCAATCTGAGAAAATTGTTATGGTAAATGAGAATAGAACTACAGTACTGTGATGTTTGATGACTTAGTTTTAGAATAATCATACAAACAAATTTTACCTAGTCATAGATTCAAAAGCAAGAATTACACAGCATTAGAAATAATCTTGAAAATTAAAAGGAAGACACTAGTCATAACCTTTCATTTGAATGGTCACACTTCAGGATTTCATCCACAGGCTAAAACATTACACCCAGTTTGTACAGTACATGACACAGCACCACAAGAACATCCTGCTTAGTAGCTTTCATTTTGCATGGTTCTGAATGGCTTTAAATTAATAGTCACAGTTGATGTAAATAAACAAAATTTTCTTCCATTAACTCAAAAGTTGTGTTACTTGTCCTTAGTAATGTCTGACTTGAAAAAGGATTAGTTTAATAAGGATTTATATACATGACAAAATAATGTACTGATGATCTTTATATTCCTCAGGATGCTTGCATGTTACACAGTTTTACTTTAAGACAACAGCTTCAAACAGCAAGACAAGGTTGGTTTAGTTTTGTATTGTTTTATCTGAACTGGTACAAATTTCCAAGAATAAATGTTTCCTTCCTTCCCTTTTTTGAGAGGGGAAGTTAGGTGGGAGCATTTTCTGCACAACAAAAGTTTGCGTGAATGAGTGCCTGACTAATAATGCAACATCCTTTTTTTATTTCAGAGTTATCTCATGCGTTGTATCAGCATGATGCTGCATGTCGTGTGATTGCTCGTTTGACAAAGGAAGTGACTGCCGCTCGTGAAGGTACTCCGCTGCTACTTAATATCAAATATCTTATTATGCACTCCCCTTGGGGCTTTTCAGGGATAATTTACAACACTCCGTGGGGACTTTGCCAGACTGCTTGTGGCACAGTTGACAATAATGAGGTAATGAGTTATAAATGCTCCCTAATTTGAATGTGAATTTGAGATAGACACTAGTGGTCACTGCCAGAGATTTTTTACATCTCTTGTGGTTCTTTTACATGTACATCCAATAGAGTCAGATGAGGTCAAAGTACTATGAGATGGGGTCTACAGTTTTTCATTCTTATCCAAGAATACTGTTGTTTAATGTGATCAGTCCAATAGTCTTAGAACTGACTTGAGTATTTTGTTATCAACAGCTCTGGCTACTCTCAAACCACAAGCTGGTATGGCTGTCGTTGTTCCACCAGTTACTCCAGTACAGGTGAGGAACACCATCAATAAGGAATTTGTTTGTCTTAGTGCTGTGGCAAACTGTGTTAGAACCAGGCTTTTAACCAAAAATGTAAAACTGAGCAATTTAAAGGCATGTCTTGCAGAATTTGTAAAAGGTTCTAGTTGAACTTCCATGAATTTCTTAGTGTTCTATCTTGTTTGCTAAAACCTTGGTTGGAACCAATCTAGAAGCAGTAATTCAGCTCATTGTGTATGACCCAAACAAAACATGAGATGATGGAAATGGGCAAACCAAAAACTAGTTTTGTTCAACTTCTTTGGGGGCAGTGATGTAGAGAGCGATAATGATTGCAATTAAGTAACTGACATTAATAGAAAAAGCTTTAAAATATGTAACAATGCATGAATTCATTCTTCAAATTGAAGCTTGATCATCTCTGAAAAATAATGGTTACCCAAAATATCCTTTTGGACTTCAATATTCCTTGCTAAGATCTTCTCTTCCTGCACAGTAGCCACCGTCCCTGAGAAATGAGAGTTTCTGGTACAATTCCAAGATACATACAGGTAGAATGTATGTACAGTAGCAAAAGAAGGCACCATCCTTAATAACTTACCTCTTGTTGCTAATCTTGAAGTAGCCATTACCTTGTAACTTGAAGAATTTATTTGTTTTGCCTTTCCAGATGGAAGAGGCAATGGAGCTTGCTGGCCAGGTAAACAATAACATCAGGTCGATATTATTGATGTTTATGCATGTTTTTTACCTTACCCTGTTTAATTGTTAAATGCATCTTTTTTTTTTTTTCAGCCTGGTGAAGAAGAAGGAATGACAGAAGATGTTCTACAGAAAGTATGTTTTAAAACACGTAAAATTGTTGTAAGAATGTTCCTTCTTTGTGTTGCTCTGTTACAAGATTGTTTGACCATGTTTTGGCCTGTACATTTTATTTTCTCTTTTAACTTTGCAGTTGCAAGACAAGGCCACTCTCCTTACTGCTGAACGTAAGAAGGTAAGTGCTACAGTTACATCTGTTTAATGATCTATTTTATGTACAGTCATAATTCTCAGTAAATAACAGTGTTCTCAGCAGAATCCAAAAGACCATCTCCATTTAATGTTGTGTTTCTCATGCCAAAGAGACCCAATTTTTTTTTTTAAATGGCAATAGAGTTTTGGATTCGTTGCATGCTCCTTTGGGGGCTCTTAAAAGTGGTTGATACTGGTATTAAGGGAGTGGTCAGATTTCTGATTTTGTCAGACAAAAAGTCACTTAATCTGTTTTCTATTGGGCCAAAAATAAAAGTTGTTGTAATAATGAAATCTCAGTATATGGATGCATTGGTTTGGTGGTAAGGGAGGGGTACACTGTCCTTAATGTAAGTTAGAATAACAAATGCATTTTTCCCCTGAGGCAATTTGATACATCTGTAAATATACAGAAAAAGAGTGTTTGGTGAAAGAGTTATTGAGAACCTTTCAGTAATGACAAGGTCTTTAACAACAATTGTTTTTGTTTCCTTTTAGAGAGGTAAAAAGGTTCCAGAGGATCTGAGTACAGTGGATGAGATAAGATCTTACAAACCCATTTCCTCACATGCAGTAAGTTTTTAGAGAGTAAAGTGTGTCACAAAAATTGATTTCAATAACATGCATTTTCTGAGGCCCGAAACTCTTCCAGTGAAACCTGCAGTTTACACTACCATAATTAAACTGGTTCACAAAGGCAAACTTGTATTGTTTCATATTTGGTTTACCTTAATTTGTTTAGATTGTACTCATGTCCCTACAATTCAACAGGTGTTTTACCTTGCAATACTGCAGTTTTTTTAGCTTTGAAGTGAGCTGAGCCTTCTGTACTAAGGTGTAAGATATGATCAAGAAGGGAAATAAATTTTAACTGCCAATCCATGAGGCAATTTTTGTGCTTGGACAGATTTCAATCCATTTTGTCCCTTCCTGTTTTCAAGGGACCTCAATTTACTGATCTGACTACATTAGTTCAATCATAAATTCAGTGTTAAACTTTAAAGTTAATATTATAATGTGTGAGAAGATTGCACTAAATTGATCCTTTCTTGGTCGTTTTAGGGCCTCCACAGTGCAAGCAATCCAGGAATCTTGGCACTGGATTTGTTTGCTGCAGACACATCCAGGGTGATCACAGGTTTGTACTCTATCATAATATAATTCTCATTGATCAAGCAGTCTCATTGGTTGTCATGTCAAGGTATATCTGAGAGTACAACTCAGATATTTCATTTGTGCAACAAACTACACTTAAGGATTTCATCCAGAGACTCAAAATTAAGGACCACAGAAAAATACTACTCAGCAGTTTTTGTCTCAGTCAATGATCACTGTAGGATTTCATTTGCAGACTCAAAAGGTAGGACCATCTTGTGCGGTATAATTTACAGCACCACTGGAAGAGACTGAATGGATGACCACATCTTGAGAATCACATGTTAGTCCATGTTGTGCCTCACAAGAAACCATACCCCTGGAAAATTTTGCTCATTAGCTTTCATCCACAGGGTTAAAAAGAAGAACCTCCATACAGTTTTTTAAAAACTCTCCATACTGCAAGTGAAAGATAACTTAAATACTTACCAAAAATGGAGCACTGAGCACTGTATATCGTTATGATCATTGTTCTTTGTGTATTTGGATTCTTTTGTAACCGCTTGAATGTTGTTCATTTAGGTGGTCTTGACAAAAATGCAGTGGTATTCTATCGTGACACGGAACAGGTAAGATAGAAAGCACACACTATCACTAAAGATTCTTTTCGCGGAAAAGAGACCTCAATGAGTGGACATAACTATAAAAATTACACTTGAAACATTGAGTCTTGACTTACGTTTTGGAACTTTTTTTTTTTTTTTTTTTCATTTCTAGGTTATTGCAACTCTGAAAGGTCACACCAAGAAGGTTACAAATGTTGTCTATCATCCCTATGAGGTATACATTGGCATGTTAACTTTTAGATGTAAAATATTTTATTGTACTGCTACACTGTATCTGTGAAAGAAGTGGTGGCCTACTGGTTAAACACATAACAAACCCTTGGGCAAAATTGAGGTAGTGTGGTATATAGCAAGTCTTTAGTTACATTATGATTCACAAGCACAATACAACAGTAAACCTGACTTAAGAGCAACACAACAGACTTAGTATATGGGCTTTCATCATGGTTGAAGACCTTGTGCTATGCTCCCAGACAAGGGATTCTCCATATTGTCTCTTGCTGCATTTGAGGTTCAACCAAATGGCCACTTTTTTAAGAACATTTCAAGGTCTCTGCCATTTCTTGTTTCTGTAGACGAGAACTACAGAACTACTGTAGTTACCAACAAAGTAGGACAGTTTTCTTGGTGTGTGGAACCCTTCTGACTGCTACAATAAGAAACAACTTATGAAAAATATGATTGGTGGTATTAGAGTTCATAGTGCTCTAAGTACTCCAGTTTTCTTCTCTCCAATGAAACTAAAATGTAAAAAAATGTCATTAGATCTGGAGAGTGTCTCCTATTAAATAAATGCTCTGCTAGTAAAATATCATTTACTGTTAACCTACCTCTATACATTAACTTGCAATAATTATGTCAGTTTGGATGTTACGTTATTGGCTAATGGTAGCAAAATACTATTCTCAAATTTTATCTATTAAAAGCATCGGAGATGGCCCTGTTGAACCAGTTAATAGCTTTTTTGATATACAAACAAGGTAACTGGATCCCATGAGTCTCCTGTCGCTCAGTGGTAGAACATTAGCACTAGTAATCAGAAGGTCATATGTTCGACTTCTGTTGGAAGAACTTAGATTTTCATTTTCTGAGTATGCCTGTGTCACTGACTGAAAAATACAGTAAATTTTATTAAATGAAGGTAATTAGATCATTCAGCATTGTATCAATCCTTTTGTTTTCTTTTCATGCCTTTTCAACCAGTAGGTTATTTGACTGCAGGATCAACAAATTATTGTAATAATAAACACTTAATGTATGGTCCTGAGGGAAACAGTTAGTTTTGTTTTCCTGAGAGTCCTGATGTTCGTCACAGTGAAACAAGCAAATATACAAGCCAACAACTGAGAGGGCAACAACTTCAGAATAATATTGTATCCCGGTCGGGATACATTTGTTTTTCATCAGGGGCATGTGACCAAGAATCAGCCAATCACAGTGTTTGTTTTGTTGAGTGAAAGTCTGCGTGTACAACAAGAGCTGTTGTTGACTTTATTATTTTCCTTTGTTTATTTATCTATAACAGGATCTTGGATTCTCAGGATCAGCGGATGCAACCATCCGTGTATGGTCCATTCCACAAGCATCCTGTTCTCACATAGTAAAGGTAAACAAGGAAGTAGTACGATCCAAAACCTTTTTTGAGACCCTCCCTGGGTAACAAAGTAGTAACATGAGCAAAAACTGAATTATTACAGCACTAAAAAATAAAATAAAATTAAAATAAAGTTGTAGCAGCTGAAGAAACAAGGGTCTTGTGTGCAAAGCAAACATTTTGTGGGAAGTGTACAGGCAAAGTACAGATAAATGTGAAAACCTCTATTGTAAATGCTGTTTTCAGCTACTGTATTTATCTTGATCTTGCCTCCTTGAGAAGATAACAGTCAGGTGACAGTTTTTAACCTTCATTTAGAGTACATGTACTATTACAGGGGGAGAACAATGGGGGTGGGAGAGACCTGGTCTTTAGAATCCATACCCTTTCTGTAAAGTCCATCCCCATTTTCAGACTCTCAGACCAACATCGTTAAAATCTTTACCCCATTTCAGACCAACACGGCTTAAAAACTATACTCTTTAGCACCACACATACCTAAATAACTTATATGGGGGGGGTACCCATCGGAGGGAAAACATGACTTTTGTCAATGGTGGTCTTCCAGCAGCTGCCAGTTTCAGCATAGAAAAAAGTAAAACTGATTACCACAACCCATCGGTAGAATTTCTATAATTTTAGGTCCCAAAACCCATGAAATTGTGAGACCGTCATTTGTGTTCTTAATTTTTCTCAGGCACATGATCAAGCTGTCACTGGCCTCAGTCTTCATGCTACAGGTAACTTTGTTGTGTCTAAGAGTGTTTATTTTTAATGTTTTTTGTTATATAATTTGCATCAACATCACTCTTACAAAATTTTTGTATGTTCAACATAGGTGACTACCTTCTCAGCTGTTCAACCGATCAACATTGGGCATTCTCCGACATAAGAACAGGCCATGTACTAACAAGGTGCCTTTCTGATCCAAACATCAATCAAGGTAATAAAAACTCTCCCAATTACTTCTGGGAGGAAGGGTTTTTTTTATAGTGCTACAGACTCTACCACCCCAAGCTTTTTCTCATTCTATTCCTGATAGTGTTGATTAGCAAATCTTCCGCACTTTCCATTCCGCCAAAAGTTCCAGTTTGAAGTTTTGAAAAATTTAACCCCCTAATTAGACTTTTGCACATTATGCAAGCAATTTTTCAAGCATTTTAGTGAGTCAAAAGCATTTTTTAGTGGCATTTTTCCCCAAAAAATTAGTTTTTGAGAGAGAAAAATAAAAATAATATATGACTTGATTTTTTGTGTTTAAATAAAACAAGTATGTCGAACTACTTGGCCTCTAATTGGATCAAGTATCAAAGCCAGATGAATACTAACCTTTATTTTTGTTGTGTTACATTTATTTGCCAATATAAATAAATAAATTTTTGATTCATTGTTGTAGGAGCCAGTTTACATGCTGTTGAATTAATTACTGTAATTTAGGCACTACCTGTTTCTGTTCCTTTAAAAATTATATACAGAAAGGCTTATTTAGAGACTAATGATTTTGATTTTGCCTGCTCTCAGGACTGACTTGTGCTCAGTTTCATCCAGACGGTCTTATTTTCGGTACCGGAACAACAGACAGGTTTGTAAAAATTACAATAACAGACAGCTGAGCACAGAATAAGCATAGAGGTACACCACGATGAACTTTTGACCAGTTGTGCAGTGGTTAGTTTGTCACAGTTTCAATTGAACTTTTGATCGAAAGATTTGAGGGTCAGTTAACGTGTGTCGCACGTGGGAAAAATTGTTGCAATTCGGTTTTAGTATGCAGGGGAATAAAGAAAAAATACTCTGTCAATCGAAGCTGTCCTTTACTCAGATATTTTAGCACAGCCTTGTGTAAAATAGCTGGGACAAAAATTGAAGTAGTCAAGTAAAGGTCCCTGCATCTTGGCTCTTACAAAAACCCTGAGTTGTTGGAGCATAGGTTGGACACTGCATGGGCTTGGATACTGTTGACATTCTGCTGGGGATAACCCTGCAATGGACTAGCATCCTATCCAGGAAGGAATTATACCAATATTCCTATTTGCTTTATGCTATAGAAACCGGGGGAAACTCAGGCCTTATGGGCCACTTACTAGTAGGCTTTTAGTGCAACTTACCTCGCATTTAGATGTTATTCGTGTGAAATTACAATAATATAATAAATAATTATTTGTATGTAAAAGGTTATAGTTGTCGTTTCACACTAATTTTGCATGTTCAATATTGTAGTGTGATAAAGATCTGGGATTTGAAGGAAGGTGCTAATGTCGCCAAATTTCCTGGACACTCTGGCCCCATTACAGATATCTCCTTCTCAGAAAATGGGTACGTAGAATGAATATTGATTTGTAAAGAATTTGTGAGAACTTGCTAACTGTACATGTGTTTTCTTTTTGGTGTTCCCCTTCTATGCTTGCTTTCCTAGTTGAGTTGTCTTGCAATCTTTTCATTCATTCGTCAAGTGTTTTTGACAACAGGTATAAAACCTCAGTCGCCTGCGAACTTCCTTTTACGAACTTCCTTTTAAAGTCACCGTTGAAGACAAGTTGAGAAGCTTTCAGTTTAAAATTATACATAACATCATACCAACCAATCTCTCTCTCTATAAAATGAACATAAAAGAAACACCACAATGCAAGCACTGGCTCTACCAAAAAGGAAAATCTTGTTCACATGTTTCTTGAGTGCCCTGTAGTTGAACCCTTTTGCAAAGAAGCTATAACGTGGTGGAATATAAGGCGTTCAGACAATATTAATCCCAACTACTCTGAAATCCTTTAAGACGTCTACATGAATGCTAGCTGTGTGAATCTAAATGATGTGAATCCTGACCTCAGTACAAATTTGAAGTAAACAGCCGAAGCTAAGTACACAAAAACTTGCATCAAGACTACTTTACGAATGTTTGGTTTATCAACAGAATTGATAACTAAAGATGAAATGGCCACCGTAAAGAGATTCAAGTGCCGACGTTTCGAGCGTTAGCCCTTCGTTAGAGCATAAGCACTTGAATCTTTTTACGGTGGCCAATTTACCTTTAGTTTTCAACTCTGTTGATAAACCAAACATTTGTTTCTACTCCCCACCGACGCAGCACCACAGTTTCTTTAGAAACTAACTGCCCTTATCCATAAGGCTAATTTACACTAAGCAAGTTTATATGCAAGTTATCCACAATGGTGCAATCACCTAGTGTAACATAGGCTTCAGTCACTATTGGTTCTGGTTTTGTTTCTGGGTCTAGAGATATTTTTGTCGAGGATATTTATTGTGAAAATCACTCTGATCTCATGGATTTTAGACAAACATGTTTCTTAACCCTTTCCCGTCCGAGGGAAATGGCAAATTTTTCTAAATCGCTAACTATGAACTGGGAGACTACATGTGATATACCATTTAAAAGGTATTTTCTGGAGTGTGCTATAAATCACACCAACAGAGATGGAGGAGGTCACATATTAGAGTGAGAAAAGTCCAAAACGATAGAAGAAAAACTTTGAAAATTTTCTTATTTGTTGTACATACTGGGTATCCCCCTAAACTATAGCTTAATGTACAGCTCTCAGTGCATTGCTTGTTGTAAGATTTCAACTGGACCCTTAACATACAAAGGAAAAAAAATCCAAAAGTTTGAGGGGTAGTAAATCAAGTCTCATATAGGAGGGGGGCACGATTTTATGCCTTCAATTTATAGATCTTTCAAAGATCTTTTGGTTGTGCAAATTTCACACAAATTGACCAAATACTGAGCTCATAATTGCGTCTTGTGCCATATGGCACTCTTGGTCGGGAAAGGGTTAAAGTGACCAGTTGATTTGGCGTTTTATTTTGATGAAGGCGACCATACTTGCTCTTGTGTCAAAATCTTCACTGTTGTTTTGTCATTTTCATGCAGTTACTACTTGGCCACTTCAGCTGATGACTCGGTAATAAAACTCTGGGATTTGCGCAAACTGAAAAACTTCAAGACCATTACACTAGAGGATAGATTTGAGGTATGGATACAAAATTCAGATGTTCCTGACAATATCAAACAGGAAATTCCAGTTTAAAAGGGGCCTGACCTGACCTTGCCATTCTCTCCTTCAGTTGTCATCAAGAGCGTAAACAACTGACAAACAAGCTTGTCGTTTTATAGCGGAACTTCTTGCTTAATATGATACTTTTTTATCCTTAGTTTGATTGTACACTTTCACAACTAACACTTTCACAGTTATAGAACTTATCCTGTCACAATTAAGTCGGGTTATTCTTGAATGCACACCAATATTCTGTTTTACAATTCGTTGGTTTTTCGGTTTGTTTTGTTTGTTATAGTTAATTCTACAATAACTGTCCAAATTTTCGCGCCCTGATTGGCTCGTAGGTATTGTCTATAAGAGTACAGACAATAAAAATGACGTCAGATGTAACGCGCGCGCTTTCTCAACGAAAAAAATAGTCAATTCCGCTCGTACTTTTTCCATGTTATTGTAAAAAACAAATCGACGGCAGTTTGCTATGGTCTATACTCTTTTATTAAAAACTGGATCATTGTATAATGCAATTCGAGCGATTTGATTGGCTTAGCGGCCATGGTGTATGAGCCATTATACCATGCCCGAGAAAAAGAGACCATTAAATTGTCTTCTAATTGTTACTTGCAAAGTGGAATCCGCAAAATCTAGCAATATTTTGTGATTGTTTTTAATAAAACAATTATTCCACTCACGCTTGTTGGATATGAGATGATTATAGCCAACTCGGCGCTACGCGCCTCGTTGGCTATCTATCATCTCATATCCAACACGCGCTCGTGGAATAATTGTTAAATAGACCATAAAATGACGTCATAAAATGTCCAAAACTTGGCAGTGAAACCACTCGCCTGCGGCTCGTGGTTCCACTTAAGTTTCGAACATTTTTTGACGTCATTTTATGGTCTATAAGAGTATAGACCATAGAAAACTGCCGTCGATTTGTTAAATGTATCAAAGTAGACTCAGCTAACAATTCTTGACATCTTTCTGTTGGCTTTCTAAAAAAGCTCACCTTATCAAAGAGCGAAATCTGGATGTTTGCGTCTTAATGATTGCACTTACCAAGTTTGACTTTCATCCTGCAGGTTAAAACGCTGAGCTTTGATCAGAGTGGTACATATCTGGCTGTGGGTGGCTCTGAAATCCAGTAAGTTAGAGTTCATAATGAGGGAACAGTTTTTGTTTTCCTGACAACTGCCACGGAAATCCTCGTGGAAATAATAACATCTGGCCAATCACAACAAACAAAAAGCAACGCAATGAACCAATCAGAACTCGAAGCACAAACAAAGGGCAAGCACCAAGCGCGGGAAAACATGCAACCGGTGCCTAGCGCGGGAAAACATGCAACCGGTGCCAAGCGCGGGAAAACATGCAACCAACGTGCAACTGGCGTCAGTGCGAGAAAATATGCAACCAGTGCCAAACCCGGGAAAATATGCATTAGACAAGGCAGGATTGTTTTTGGCGTTGCACCTAATTGGATGAAAAAAACATCATGTGCTCTGATTGGTTAGATAACATTGCTGACGCTTTTTAACGTAGAAGAGACTGTCCGTAGAAGAAGCGATAAATTCTCTGTTTTGTTATTGTCGCATACAGAAGATTAATTGCCCCTGTCATTGGTGATTTCAGTTCAATTTGCGTTTTGTGTTTGTGGAAAATTTAATGAAATAGCGTTTGTAGCGGGAGTAACTTGTTGATATGTACTTTGCAGAATTTATCTGGTCAAACAATGGGAAATGATCAAGTCATTCTCAGGTAACTTGGCAATAAATTAAACTCAGTCGTATAATCTGTAGACTTCCATCTTCACAAGATTTCCTCACTAAGTTTCCTAATTCTGTATCTGAATCTGAGTTGAAATAACAGGTTTGTTTTTTGTTGTTTTAGAACACTCTGACGTGACAACAGGAGTGAAATTTGGCAAACACTCTGCCTTCATCGCCTCAGTTGGCCTCGACCGTCATCTTAAGTTCTACTCCCGATAGAGAAAGAACATTGTGTCACGCAACCTGGGAATTCAGTCACACAACACGATAGTACTTTGTCACACAACCTCAGAATGTCTGGCACGGCGTGAGAATATTTGCTCACGCCGTCAACCAAGGAAACTGAACTTGGCAATCTGTGTTCCAGTGGTTTTAGCCTTTGTAGAAAAGTAATAGATAAGTTTATAGTTGGAAGCGAGCGCATCCTTCTGATCCGAAATATAGCTTACTTCGCTCTCCAACAGAAATAGTTTAACGGAAGCCGTTTGTCTATTAAAGCTATGGAATTCTCGAAATATTTTAACCTCGTCGTTCCTTAGATAAATGGTATGAATACTGAAACTTCGGCCATTTTGCTTTTCGCGTTTGTTAGAGATACCTTTGAACAACAAGACACTCAGGGTGGCAGTAATGGCAACCTCGTTCCCAGTGGAGTTGAAGGAGCCTGGAAACGAGGTCGCAATGATGCCTAGGGAGATTTTAGAGTCGATCAGGTGTAAAAAGCAATAGTAATAAAATCGTGACGTCCTGGCCCCAGTTGTTCAAAGAGCGGATAACTTTATCCACTGGATAGGTCGTTATTCAACAGATAAAATGTGTGCAAGATTTTCCCGATATGCCTATTGTTTGTGAATGTAGTTGAAGCATATGTCAAATTCAAGCATGGGATTGTGTGGAAAACTTGCCAAAAGCGTTCTTTGGAGTACATTTGCTCCACTGGATAGCGACTTATCCACTGGATAAAGTTATCCGCTCTTTGAACAACTGGGGCCTGTACTATTTTTCCCGCCATTTTTGCCCCCGCGCTTGCCAGTTGGTAGCATCTTTTGTCGACTTCAGCGAATGGGTTGGATGCAAAGACCCGGATTAAGTCGCAACAAAACCAGTCTTGATGAATGTAAAAACACCTGATTTTGTCTCTTTTAACAATGTAAAAAGGTTAGAAGCTTTTGTCACTTATAGATAGCGTCCAATTACATTTGTTAAGTGTGCAAACTCTTTCTTTTCTTCTTTCCGATTAAAAAAAAGGATTCATTTTGTACAGAAGAAAGATTCTCGCAGTTATCTACGCAATCAGACTTGCGAAAAAACCTGCGAGAATCTTTCAGTTTCATCCGCAACACGTATACATGCTTCATAAAGATTCATTTTGCTTTTTGCCAATTATTGTATTAAACGGTTTTACTGGATCTTAATGTGGTTTTCATCTGAGTGAAGAGAAATACCCTCTTCCTTCGGTTCCCTTTAGTTGTTTTCAGCCAATTCAACAGAATTTACGTTAATTTCTCACTGAAATCTTAGCGAGAAGAAGGCAATCTTATCTTTGCCTTAAGAGTTTTTTCTAGCTCTGCGTGGCGCCTGTATTAAATTAGATGTACTTACTTTGTGTTCTTGAATCGTTCATTGCCTTGTCTGCGTTTGCTGTGTTGGGACAGCATGATTACTGGGGGTGGGGAGGGGCTGTCTCGTCCCCAGTCGTCTCTCATGGTCGAGACGAGAAGCGGGCGAGAGATGCTTCTTCCCGTCGTGCCCTTCGTTGCGTTGCCGTCCTAGTCTCCTCTCGACTGTATGATATCATAAGAGAGACTAGGGACGAGTCAGGGGGAGGGGGTGCAGGGTTATTCTTTTTCCTTATTATTTCAGGGTCGTTTATTCCTTGTACCTAAACTTAGCAAGTCTTTTATCTTTAAAAATCCCAGTCACCTACTACTGAGATCCGGTTAGCGAGCGAAATGAGATATTGTACAGTAAAACCTATCCCACGCCTCCCCCCTAGTCTACCCACGCAGTCCCTGCTTGCGTTAACTTATAATATCTTTCACTGCATGCATTAGCTTTCCTCGCCTTCGGTTGGAAAGGGGTGCAAAGCGTAGTGTATTCGATACGAGATGGAGGGGGTATAGGGATACCGTATTGCAGTTTCTCTGGAATTTTTGTGCAGTTTATTACTATGCGGGAAAAGCAGATTTTAGTATGGGTTATTGGAATCCAAAAAGAAATGGCGTTTTGTTCAAAATTGAAGCTTCTTTTATCTCTGAAAAATGCATGGTTACACCCAATTTTCTTTTTGGATGCCAAGAGCACTTGCTAAGTTCTGCTTTCTCCGCATAGTTTTAAACCGCGCAAAAATATCTGTATTAGTAGGCACCACAACTCGAGTTTCTCGAGATGCGCAGAACGTACGCGCAGTAACAAAAGAGGGCACCGTCCGTTAAAGTACTGAACCTAGATATCTTGAGCTAATTCAGGTATATGCAGGAACAGGTCCTACAGTCTGCGTAGGTGGTCAGGAGCCTGCAAGGATGTAAATGCAGGAAGACCGGCCGTCTTGAACGACTAGTACAGAGAGTGCGGGCCATTACCATATTTCTAGGCAGTATTTTTCATGTCCTTATGGTTCTTGTGTAAGAGGACGTGCCATGGGCGTTTATGTTGGACGTGTTCAACGCCACCAATGGTCAAAACAATCGTATGAGGATTTATGAGGGTGAGCATCATTGTTTTTGCGCGTGAGTAACTAGACACAATTTCCATCCTCGCATTAGACAGAAAAGCACTAAAACTTGAAGAAAAGAAAGTCGGAATTTTCGTCGCAAAATGGAAATATTCCATAGAATTTCCAGTTGAGCTCAAGATTTACAGTCTCGGGGAGCGCGTTTAAGGGGTACAGTGAGGGCTCAAATGTACCTTCGTGCCGAAAACTAATTGACCAAAAGTAGAACGGAAGCGATTTATAAAAAAAAAAAACAACCCAGAAAAGAGCTTGAAAATTTTGAGTACGCAACAGTTTACTTCATGAAATTTCACGTAACAGGCTGAACACGTGTGAGAGACGCGCAGGCCTATCACCTAAGCCATTGCGATATGCTAATTGAGATATAGGAACCTCATGCAAGAACTGTTCTATCCGCCTAATTCATAAACAGAAGTCACGCAGCCCTGACACCACCGATTCATTCGGGCAAATTAAGGCGGGGGTACACCCGAATTTGAGTGAAATTTGAAGAGGTTTTAAGAATGAATAGAAGGAAGGAAATGATTTTTGGAACACTAACAGACAGTTGATACCTACGCAAGAGCACCCCGGGTTTCTAGTGGACTAACTTGGTATCCGTCTATTAATTATTAACTACAAATTCTAATTTTAAAACTTCACTAAATCTTCAATATTTCTTATTTCTCTTAATTTTACTACTCTTTTGAAAAAAACTATCTCCTCCCAAATATACCTAAAAATCACCCAAAAATTTACAAAAAACCCCAAAACATTGATTTGTATAATGAGCATAGGGTTTTCGTATTGCTTGAAACGCGAACGAGATATTTCCGTTGAACCGATTTTAAGCGGCGTGAAAACGGCTTTCAGGTGTACCCCCGCCTTAAGACTCCCTTGTTAAGTTGTCAGAAATGGTATCTAAATTTCAAAGCTTAGTTGAGAAAGTGGAGATAGCACTTGAAGTTCTAAAATTTGGATTTCACTCATCTTCTATTTTCGCTTTTGAATTTTCTCGCGCCGCCATTTTGGATTCCTTGACGCCATACGGTTGCCCAATTTCTACACAAAAGAACTTCTGCTTCCTGATAATAGCAGCAACCGTGTGACGTCATGATATCCAAAATGGCGGCGGACGGGATAATCAAATCCTTCTCTCCAGTGAAAGAGGCCTTTGCGGAGGAGAGAGATCCGTGATATCCATTTTTTAGAACGCTTTAATGTTATCTCCACTTTTTAAACTAAGCTTGAAAATTTAAACACTTTTTCAGGCGACAATTTGTTGCAAGAGTTGAGGTTCCCTGGTTCACACTTTGACCGATAAGCATAAGCATAAGACGAATTGTGTGTGAACAGGTTTGAGATATGTACATGAAAAGACACTGGTTTCATTTCTTGTGTTTCTGTTTTTGTTTATGTCGCGCGTTTGTGCTTATGTAACAAGTGTGAATCTGTGTAAGATAAGTAAGGGGCAACCTCGTTCCCGTGTACAAGGGAAAAGCCATAGAAACGAGGTTGAGTAAGGGGCTGGGGGCAGTTTCTAAAGAAACTGTGGTGTGGAGGAGTAAAAACTGAACAGTATTTGATTTTGTCAATTGAGCTGACTGGAATGGCTAACGCATGAAGCATTAGCTATCAAATCTCTTAACAGTGGCGTTTTTTTTTTTTTTTTTTTACCTTATCGCCGGACATATGTGTGAGATAAGCACTAGCGCAAGAGCTCAGCAGCACTGCACAATAACTGCCTACGCTTTATTTTGCTCATTCAGTCACTTATCGGAACCGGTGTTAAGCTTGTCAGAGCCAACCTCACAAGCGCAAACCAATCGTAAGGCTCAAAAGCCTACAACAGACTTTGCACTGAGCTGGTAACGCGAACTTTCCGTGAACGTAAAAACAGTCCATATTGGAGAAACAAATTCATCAGTTTCGAGAGATTTAATTATAGAAAATTCATTTCGATTGAAAGGCCTTATGGCCCATATAAAGTGCAATCGAATTTCTCAAGTATTCAAACCGCCAAAAATCTCTCTTATTGGAACCTACCTTCTCCATTTCTGAAAATCATATAGTTCCAGCTTCAAATTTTACCATGATTAACCATGTGATCTATTGTTACCAAAGGACAACCAAAATTTGCTGTGACACGTAGGGGTAATGCACGCAACAAATTTTCAAAATTTGCAACACAGCATTTGCTGCGCGACAATTAAAAATTACACCCTTTGAAATGTTGGTCATTTTGCTCCACATTA
>NW_028145566.1:235000-280000 GCF_977016875.1 Pavona decussata
GCGTCCGAGTAAGGGCGTCCCGTTTTTATACTAGACGCATTTAACGTCTGAGACGTTAGTCATCTGTAAAGTGCGTCTGAACAGCGCACTTAACTAAAGTCGTTAGACGTTAAATGTGTCTGTCTTATTTGTCGTTTTTATACTAGACATTAAAGTCGTCTTGAGACGACTTTAACGTCTCAGACGACTTTAAAGTCTCTAGCATAAAAACAGCCAATTTTACATCAAATGTTTCATGTTTTCAAAATGAGTTTGTTCTCTTTCATTTTTCTTTTTTGCTTCCACAGTCCAAGAGATGATTGATCATCCATTTGAGACTAAGTCAGACAGCTTCTACTTTGTTGACGGCAAGCTCATCATGCATAATAAAGCAGACTACGCATATGATGGATAGCGCTTTGGATTAGAAATATGTAACAAATGTAGACTGTGTATACATGTACAAAAACATTCTAAGGAAAAAATTGAAAACAATCCTCACAATCAATTAACCCTTTAAATGAATGACCTGTGTCTAGCAACCAGATTCTCTTTAATGCCTCCCATACATTTTATATGATTCTTCTAAGGAGAATATGGCATTTCATCATAGCTGATTAATTTAATTATTCTCATGGAAGAAGGTTGAATTTGCTAAGACAAAGTAAAGAGAGTTTAAAATTAGTCAGTGCTGGCAATAAAAGGGTTAATTGCAGGGACATAGCTTTCTGCTAAGTAATAAATTGTAAGGTTCCTTTCATGAAAAGGAAAATGATGTTTTTGTATACCATAATATTGTTCTCATGAATCACCCAGTCACACTTTTTTGTAAAATAGATTACAGAATCATGTAACTTTCTGTCGTTTACTCTTCCATTGTTTAATCTTAATGTAGTATGTGAATCAGTCTAGGGTAAGTGAAAGTTATTAATACAAAGTCTGTAATGAATTTTGTATGCATGTTGTAGTAATATCTCAATGTCAAACAAATGTATTGGCTTAAGTTCTCGTCATTAAAGAAATAAACAAAAGGAAAATCAGTTTAGGCTTCTTTTTATTTATTTGATATGGAATTCTCAAACTCATTCATAATTCATGATGAGAAAGCAAAGGGAATCACTATCGTGACGGAGCTTTGGGCTTTTCCTAAAGTGTAAGCATATTCTACAGGATCTACAGGTTACACATACATAGGTTTGTGTGTGACCTGTACATAGAGACACACCCAATTTGGGGACAATTGCTTACACCAAGGAAGAGTCAAGTATCATAAAATTTGTTGAACTTTTACTTGGAACTTCTCCAAGAATTATTTATAGTTTGAAAAGCTAGAAAGAGTTTCATCTGATTTCCAAACACCTTGAAGTGGGTTGAAAAAACCCGTCAGCTTGTAACCCACCGTTTGGAAATTGTGTGAAACATTTATCCTTGTGTTTGCATGTTGTCCTTCAGTAGCATTTAAAAAAATAATAATATAGAAGTTCAAATGAAGCCTTAAAGGGGAAGTATCATGAGGTTTTTGACCTCTTTTGTTCAAAAAGGTAAAGTAAGACCTTCACTTTGCTACAAAATAGTTCTAGAACAACGAGAGTAGAGAAATCAGCCCAATTCTTGACAGAAACAACTCATACTCTGTTTTAGCGCAGTTTTGAAACAAAAATGCGAAAACTTGAAAAACATTAGCCTAATATTTTTCAAGTTTTAATCCATTCCGACCTACTCTTTCTCTGGCCAGGGGCACTAATCGACAGTTTTATTACACTGGGGTGATAATTTATAACAGAACTAGACAATTATTTTTTGTTTCTGTTGTCAGACAAACATTTTTGGGTTTTGAAATGACACAAAATTTTCATGATACTTCCCCTTTAAGGCTCGATGTTTGGAAATTGTGTGAAACGCTTATCCTTGTCTTTGCATGTTGTCCTTTAGTAGCATTTTGAAAAACAATATAGAAGTTCGAATGAGGCCTTTAGGATTTTTAACCTTTAACAGTAGTTTAAAGGCCTCATTTGAACTTCTTTATTGTTACTCACCCTTGTGTTTGATATATTACTTCAAGGTAATTTTCACTTGGACCTCAGGCAGTGTACATGGTCAGAGCTTTACCCTTGTTTCAGTGGCATAAAGCAACAAGGACTGTTTCTACTCCTTCCTCTCCCTCCCCACTGCATGGGAAGCTTGCCCATCACAGGGCTTTGTTGCCTGATATGCACATTGTTCTCTAACATAGGCCCACATTAACCCTTAAAATCCTGATAATGATCACCATCTGATTTCTCCTTGTAATATTACTCCATAATTGAGAGAATAAAGATCAGCTGGCTTGATGTTTAAACACATCCTCCCAAGTAGTAGTTGCAATCTGGTGTCTTGGAAGACAATAGTGTAACATGGTGGTGGTCACTTCCCTGAGTGACAGTATGGTCTCACTCTGGCGTTGCAGTCCAGTCTGCAGTGGTACTTGCAGGCAAAGGAGGGGCCAGATGTAATGCTGCCTTCGCTTGAACCCCCTGTGAGAATTTTTTTGCGGGAGACTGGAATGTGCTCAGAAGACCCCAACCCCAAGGAAGATCTCTTTCTAATAAATGCAACAATCAATAGACCAATTTCAATATATAAAAATTCTTACTTGGCTATGTCAGGCTTAAGGGAATAAAACAACAAATGTATTCCCTTAAGCCTCGTACCCAGGATAGAAGTTTAATATATTGAAATCTGTCTATTCAAATCTTTAACACTCCCTATGTACCCCAGGCATTTCACTGTGTACTGTGCCAGGAGAGGAGGGGAATTTGAATCAGATTTATCTTTTGATCTGGTAGAATATGCGTGGGGTTTTTTGGCGGTTTGTGGGAATGAGTTTGTTGAACGAATGGTTCACAAAAAAAGAGGCTTCAAAAGTGTACTTCAAGTTATCAAATGAATATATTATGTCTGCAAGCATGAAAAGCCATTGACTGAAGTTGAAAATTTGTCCTCCAAGAGAGGCATTTGAACACTTTGAGGGGTGGGAATTGAATGGATTTTGGCCCTGGGTGAGAACTAATTTGTACAAGCCAACCTTAGAAGCAATCAACCGCCCCACCCCCCCCTCTTTCTCCCATTCCCCTCCCCCAAAAAAAGAAGATCTGGAGGGTAAACTAATGTCTATATTATCAGGCTTAACTTCGTGAACTTGGAATGTATGCCTTATTAAAGAACAAATCTTTTCAGATGTACTTGAGATGTTTATTTGCCTCGAGTTGCCACTCCTCTATTTACATCAACTGTGTTTTTGTATGACGGTTCAATTTTTGTGAATAAGATATTAAGTTCTCCATATCAAATGCAGATGTTCAATTTTTGCCATGTAATGGGAAAAGAACATGTTACCTATGACACTGAAAGCAGGCATAGAGCCAGTAAAATAACACGGATCCAGAAAATGATCCCTCAAATTTTCCCAGTCTGACAACATTCCAGCCTGCGAACACAGACATATTTCAGAGAAGTGACAGCCAAAAATAAGTCTGTGTTTGCAGGCTAACAACATTCAGGCATTGCTTCAAAATCATGCCCTGTTCCATAACCTATGTAACTAGCAATTCAAAGTAAATCTATTAAGTTTAAGGTTTCTTTCCACAAGCCCAAGCTAGAGAACAACCCTGGTCAGGTTACCACAAAGGGTGAATGCTAATCTACAACCAGTCTTCTTTAAACATTCACACGAGATCTGCTTCTAACCAGATAACTAGGTTGTCAAAGCGCTAAAAAAATTAAGCCCCTTGATCATATTGACAGTTGGTCTGCCAAGCCTGTTTGTGATTTTAGCACAACTTCAACAGAAAACGAAACTGGAAATCACCAAACCCACACTTGTGCAATTCACTTGAAACCATCAATACATATATTTACTAATGTTTGATAAACAATGTTGTTTTGATAATCTGTGGCTATCTTTGGGCAACCTTACAGGGCTGGCATTTCTCCAACATGAGCTAGCACAGATACCCTTGGGGTATCATTTCAGATACCCCTGGGGTGTCACTCAAGAAATCCCTGGGGTATCCCTTCAACATTTGGGTGTCATTTTCAAATACCCCTGGGGTTTCCATTCAGAAACCCTTAGACTATCCTTTCAGATACCCTTGAGGTGTCATTTCAGATACCCTTGGCACTTAGTTTCCAGTTTAAGTTCCAAATCCATCTGGTAAAATTGAGAGATAATTCAGGGTCCGAGGCTCAAATTCAGAACACAAAAACCCCAAAATTATTACTTCATAAACCCAAAACCATCTTACAAGTGACTGTCAACAAATAAAATTCTCCAAGCTGGTGCAACTACAAATGCAGGGACCACTTAAGAGATTTTTTCTATTGACATTCACATTGGGGTTAAAGTCAATGATTTCTCTTTGAAAATGTGCAAAAAATTTTATGATAAGACACGAGTGCAACATCTTTGGGCAGAGATTGCATGTATCTACATTATTTTAATCATTAATTAATCAATTAATTAATTACACAAACCAACTTGCATTTCATTAATCACCACAGTAACTGATTAAAACTTGAAACAGCTTTGCCATCACAAAAGATAACTTGTGAATTGTAAGACAGACACGGACAGCCACTGTACAAGTAATAAATATTTTGCCCATACCTGTCTTAAATAGAATGATACAAGAATAAAATTATACTTTTCTAAAAAGTTTGGACATCAGTCGTATAAAAATCTCATATACAGTTTGTTAACATATTTGTTTTGATGTACATACATACAATATAAAAATAGTAGCCATTTTTTGTGCTTGTTACATGAATTTCTGACCACAGATTTGGTCAGCTTTGCATACACAACCACTACACGCTTTATTCCGTAACATTTGTCATTTTAACAAGTCCTTATCTTTACATAACCGGATTTCAACAACACAAATCTTTTGGGCTACTGGAAGTTAGCATGACAAATTTTCACTACATCTATATGAATATCGGCAAAGTATCCGTACTGTTTACGCAATCTCCTATTGGAAAGTTGTTGCCATCAAATTCATTGCTGTGAATAGTATTATGTGGGTATGTTCTAAGGGAATCTGATGTACAGTAACCTGTAACAATAATTATTGTCATCAATAGTCAACTGTACTTGATACTGTGTTGAAATGTTAAATGACTTTGAAAGCAAGTTCAGTTTACTAACAAAGCAACAAGTCTGTCACAAACTGCACAGAACCAAAACAGTCCTTACACTGTTCCATGAATCATATGAGTTCATTAGGTTGAATGAAAATTTCTGATGAGAAAGACTCCCAAGACTTCATCAAACATGTTTTTTTTGCTTTTGTAAAAAGGTGAAACGGTCATTTGCCTTGCTGAAAAACACTTTCATTTCTTTCACAGTAAAAAAAAGTGGTTTGGCAATCAACAGGAATGAGTGATGGAATGGAAATCAGATAGAATGCCAGATGCCTCTTTTCAGACGGTTGTAGATAGGAGAGCGATGAGTGTATAATTAAGTAGGAACACTAACTCAGAAAGGTTAACACTTGACTCCATATCTTAAACTGATGTTGGACAGCTTAGAAAGGTTTACACAATGTATTATTCTTATCATCACAGTAGTGTGTGACCTACAGGTATGTACACGAGAACAGTTGAACCCCATTTACATGACTGTATTTGGAAGAGAACTGACCGAGTGAATAGAGCTCCAGTCAGGCCAGAAACAGCATTTAGGGTTTAGCACTGATTGGCAAACAGTTACCTTTCAATTATTGTGATAGATAACTGTATATAAATAAGTTAAATTTAATTAAAATCCTTGGCAGCTAGTCCTTGTAGGTGTAGTGGTTAGGGATAGAAGAATTGAAGCAAACCACTCAGATTCAACACTTACACTATTCTGAATTTTTCCTTCTTTGAAATAAGTCTTACGTCATGTAATTTTAAGTGTAAGACAAATGCCAAATGCCAGTTTGAGACATGGAAACAAGTGTTAACCCCTCTAGAAAGGGAAAGCTAGCAGTCTAGAATTTCCAGCTATATTGTCATATAGAGTGTTTTCACATGACGTCACGGCAGCCATGTTGGTGTCCCAAAACAAAGAAATGGTGGCCATGTTGGTGTCCCAAACTAAACCTCTGGGAATTGAACTCTATTTTTATGCAAATACTTTCTTTTGTTTCAGTAAACCAATATGGCCGGTAGCCACATGAATGAAAACGCTCTATAGCTATGAATTCATTGGTGATGTTGGAAATTGGGATACCAGTGCTCTTAAATTTGAGCCCATTAGTGTGATTCCAACGAGGAAGCGAAGTCTCTCTACATTCACTTACACTGTAAGGACCCAAACAATGTTTATTTACCTAATGAGTAAGGTTACTACCCCACGTGGAGAATATCTGAATAAAACACAAGTTGTTTCAAATGTCATTTTCCTTTTTAAAATGCTCGACCTTCAAAAAGTCAAGCCACCGCTACAATATAAACACTCTTCAAAACACTGTGTGCATAGAAAATCACATTCACAACCAACACTTATCACAACGCTGCTGGTTTTTTACCATTTGTGCTGCTTCCCTTTCCACTCAAAGGCAGCTTTGTTGCATGACTTGTTATGCTGAACACAAACTGCGCACAACCAAGCTTTATGTAACTGCCATGATGCAAAAGGGCTGTGCCTTCCCAACCAGCACCGCTACCACCAATCAAGTTTGAACTACTCGTTGTACAGTTGCAGGCTTTCACTATTTTTTGTACACCAAGACCTACAGTTCTACGCGATCCCTTAGGTTTGGAGTTTTGTCGAACTTGTGCCGCAGCAAGCAGTTTGTTTTTGCTGACCTTGGATGGATCGAGATCCTTCGAAGATACAACATGTCTGTTGATTTTGTCCGAAAAGTCACAGGAGTATAAAACATTGTCTACATATGTTCCATGTTCACTGTAGTTTATGAGCTCATACTGTTTTGACGTCTGTGGAGAAATAAAATCACTAAGTCAAAAAAAGAAGTCGTACATGCACTATGAGGGGGGACTAGTCTTGGAAAATGGAATAGCCTGCGTAGCTGGCGGTATTGTAGGCACGTGCGAATTAAAGTTTTGGCGGCGGAGCCGTTAGAAGCAAGTGGCGAAACCGCGAGGAGAATGGGGAGGGGCACTTTAAAATACCGCCTGCACAAAAACCATGGGTTTTTTAATAGTCCGCACACCAGTGTGCGGGAAAAACCGATTGGTCGAGAGAAGTACATACATCAATCAAATGTTAAATGATCCCTCGTATATTTCCCAAGGGACACTTTGCTTTGCTTATTAGTATGACAAACTATTCGGTAAAAATAACAGCGTGTTTCCTTTGTTCGTTGTATTTGAAAAAGTCGATTCCAAGAAATTCAATGATTTCTTAGGGGTAGAACGGTCCTTGAATAAATTTTCTTTTGCTTGAGGACTCCTGTCCGGCGAAGACACAGATGACGGAAGAAGACGTTTAATCCTTACTTGCATATCTTGATCCGAAGAACAGAGCGGAACTTCCAAATTTCTTTCTAGGCCGGAGTGAATGAACCAGACAAGTTCAACAGTGGTGAATATTTTCCTAACACAAAAGTGTCAAACTCGACTCGATAAAACAGTAGACTCCACAATGTTCAGGCAAATTTCTGAGCAAAGTTCCGCTAATGTCTTGCCTTCACGCTTCGCGCGACCTGAAGGTTTAAATAAATTTTACGTGGAAACAAATTTGGTACTTTTCTGAAAATAACTGAATTTTATCTTCAGATGGGTTGACACCACAAAACCTACGAAAGTCGTTAGCGTTTTCCTCTTGGCTTTTTCTTCCTTCAACTGGCTTCGTAGCCATATCTTCCTTCGATGCAAATTCTCCCTTATCCGCCATGCATGCAACAACAACAACAACAAAGTGTAAGACGATCGTCTTTACGCCTATATTTCGCGCGAAAATTGTCGGTTCTAATTGGTTGGTTTAATTGGGATCAGTTGAGGTCAATGAGGTGATCAAAGTGGGCGGCATTCAAAATACCCAAGTTCTCTGGCTTTCGCGCGCGCCTACAATACCACCAGCTACGAAGGCTAAAAATGGAACTACAGTACGATTCTTGCATGATAATTAATCTAACGCTAACCTACAACTTGTTTGAAGCAATTTGAATTTTTTTCTTCTCAGCACAGCTTTGACCAAGCCCGAGAATAAATTATCATCTGGACATTTTGTCAACCACTGTCAAGGGATTTTTTTTTTTTTTAACTGGGTAAACTTTGGTTGGCCATTGTCCAAGGACCAACCTTGATTTACATCTCAGGAAGAGAGGCAATATTATTGGAACAGTGTCTTGTCTAAAGATATAAGAGAAGAGAGAGGAAGGGTTACAAATTATTAACCTTCAGTTTCAAAGCCTGACACAATGGCCATTAGACCAACAAACACAGTACAGCCGCCTCCCGATAACTCGAACCTTCAAGGGAAATTGAAAAAAGTTCCAGTTATCGGGAGTTCGAGTTATCAAGGGTAAAATTATATAGAAGATGACCTAAAGGGAAAGTAAAAAAGGGTTCTCGAGAGTTCGAGTTATCAGGAGTCTACTGTATAACTAAACGACTTTTAAAAGGGAATACTACCTCATCATAAAATATAGAACAGTGCTTTTCGGATATGAAGTTACAATGTCCATATTCTTGGAGACAAACATCCATATCTGGACCTGGGAAAAAAGAACACAAATAAAAATTAGCCTACTGCTACACTAAAAGGAATTGAACATTCCTTTGACACAAACTGAACTGTTATTATTTCCACTTTTTTCTGGAAAATTCACAGGATCCCATACAAAAAAAGACCTCTAGTACCAATATTTAAGAGACACTCAAAATGGCTGTCAGATTGCCTAAGAATTGTTTAACCTACAGTTAAAAGATTTATTAAATACAACGATCAATAGCTTTCAGATGGCATACAAAAATATCAACAACTTACAAAAAAAGCTAATTGCCTTACAATGTAGGGTTTCACTGTAAAGGCAGTCATTAAAAGCCCTAACCTTGTCCCAAAGAGAGACACTTGTGAATCATTGGACACACAGGACCTGTTCCAGAGAGCGGACATAACACTGCTATTGATCTACCAGCTGGAACTGTAAAGAGAATACATAATCAACGTTGAATTTAAAAGTCAGTTAATGAGCAGTGCGCCCTTAGTAATGGCAGTTCTGTGGCATGAAACAACTGCGAGAATTATTGCTCAGGACCCCCCGGGGGGGGGGGGGGGATACTCCAGATTTCAAGTGATGGGGATGATCAAATGGGGGCAAAAATCAAAACCCAAAAAAATCCCTAGGGTTTCCAACAAAACCAAAAAAAATCCCTGGACCAAAAACTAACCCCCAAAAAATCCCATGCCAAATTTCCGAGCCTTAAAGATTTCCAGAAAGCATTATCAAATGATATGACACCAAAAATAAAAACATTAGAAATTGAATGTTTGTGTTTGTTTATTCATCATACCATCTGAAGTTATCTTTTCCGCATCCGGTAGTCATTCTAAAAACACTTGAGACACCCAAGATGCCCAATATTAAAACAGCCGCAAAACAAGTTTGGTTGTACTTTATTCACAGAACTACGCAGCCAGGATACTCAGGCACTACCACAAATCTTCAGATTTTGAATACCCAAAAAAATCCGTACTTAACCCCCCAAAAAAAACTTGCCAAATTTTCCTACCCGAAAAAATCCCAGAATAAAAAATTTCAAATCCAAAAAAATCCTTCAATCATCCCTGTCACTTGAAATTCGAAGTACCCCCCCCCCCCCCCCCGCCCCCGGGCTCACGACAAGGTGAAGATAAAACTTTCCACTTGTTGATGACTTACCTGCTTGTTGTGGAAGAACTACGGTTTCTTTCAAGCCATTAAATGAAATTTTTCTTGCTGCTACAGGGCTAGGTGGAACAGGCTGCAAGTGACCAAAAACAAGCAAGACACTCAGCACATTGAAAACCTAGAGCAACCTTGTACAGTACTGCTCAGTAACTTTCATTTGAATGGTCACACTTTAGGATTTTTATTCAAAGGCTCTAAAGTTAGAACCACCTTGCATAGCACAAAAAAGCACCCAAGGTAGACTCTTCTTGATTATTAGTGAATTTAAGCAACAAGAAGGAAGAGAAAAGAGGATGGCAAAATGTCTGAGTTACCACGTAACAGCTAATTCCTCACACACATTGAAACAATCTGTTGTTTAATTAAGTTCTTATAAAGAACCAGAGGTTGGGATTTGAACAGAAGATTGCATGAAAATGCAGAAAAACTAGCTGTCACATTAGCCATGCAAGGACATTTTGCCATCCACCTTTTTCTAACATTCTGGGCCAGGTAGTTCAAAAGTTAATGCTAATCCATGATTTAAAGTTCATCAAGGCATTTATCTTGCTCATTAAAAAGGTTTTTAGAGGCTAATTTTAAGGACGGTGCCTACTAATACCAAAGTATTTTTGTGCGGCTTATGACTATGCGTGAAAAACAGATCTTAGCAAGGCCTCTTGGAATCCAAAAAGAAAATTGGGGGTAACCACGCATTTTTCAGAGATAATTAAGCAATAATATTTCTAAAAAGCGCCAAAATATAAAGCAATGTATGGGATTTTTTTCCTAAATTGAAGCTTAATTATCTCTGAAAAATGCATGGTTACCCCTAATTTTCCTTTGAGATACCAAAAGCACTTGCTAAGCTCTGCTTTCTCCGTATAGTTTTAAACCGCGCAAAATTATCCCTGTATTAGTAAGCACCACCCATAGGAAACCCGAGTATCTCGAGATGCGCAGAACGTATGCGCAGTAACAATAGTAGGCACCGTCCTTAAGCCAATGGTGAACAAAAGTTTAAGTCAAAATTGAGGGTATCTTGATTCGTAATTAAACTTGAACCAAAGTTCACATTAACCTAGGATTAGCGTAATCGGGCTTTGAACAACTGGACCCTATTTAGTAACCTTGCTATTTACAAACTACTAACCTTGGTCTGTGTGAGGAGCTGCTGTAGTCTCTGATATGCCAACACCTTAATAAGCCTGGGATCCAACTTGGCCAGCTCTGTTTCTGACAGAAACAACTCCAGTCACGAAAACTCAAACATCATTACATTACAGTTCTACCCACACTAATGTGTATTAGGGAGTTTAAAACAGATACGACAGCAACGACAACTTCCGATTTAACAAGCAAAACGGGGGCCCTAAGTACATGAGCGTTATAAATTTTGGTACATTTTTTCGCCATTCACGGTAAAACAACAACGTGAAATGACTAAATTTTAAGGCTTTGTGGAGAACTTGAGCCCATGATGGGAAAACTTTTCATTCTCTGTCTCAACTTGAACACCGTTCCTACCAATTTTGTTCCAGGATAGTTTGACTACATTGTACAAGTTGAACGAATTGGAATAATCGTGAAGTAGTGCAAGTAACGAGAACATATATTTTCAAGTGACGTTTTATTTGGCATTGACCTCATGGTTGCTTAAAGTCCCTATTTTTGAAAGTCTATGTTTTTATCTGATCTGAAGTAGCAAAATAGTCTTGACTAAGAAATTGTTTTTTGTCATTTTATCCTTCCCCCACATTGAAACAGTGTAAAACATTGATCAAATCATCATTCTTTAGTTGCGCCCCTGACAATTGAACCCTACTACGGCATTTTCTCTATCCACATTACAACAACAGAGTTGCACTTTCCAAAGTTTCCATGTTTGAAACTGTTTTCAAATTCTTGTACTTAAAGAGGTTTCAATTATGTTAGTGTGTTAGCATTCATTCAATCATACATAACATGTATTAAAACAGCAAAATCCTAATAAGAATTACTGGTAAGCAAGAAATGAAACTGACCATTAAAAGCATCCACTCCAGCCGCAGCACATATGCTGTTTATAGCATTAGCAGTCGCCATGGATGTGGCAGCAGCTGCCTGATTTACTTTGTTAGGGCTTGAACCCACTGACACCGGAGTTGAAGCATTGACAGTTCCAATTTTCACAGGATTGACACTTGTTGCATTTCCTGGTGCTCCTAAAGTTACTATACTACCGCCTGGGATTTGCCCAGTTCCTGCTGCAGACAATCCAGCCGTAGCAATTGTCTTAATGATGTTCCCGCTGTTTGTGCTTGTTAAAACAATGAGTTTAGTTGGCGTTGACGAAGCGACTTTCGTTGCACTGGAACTGCTTGAACTCCCAGCAGCAGTAACAGTTGAAATGGTTCTGGTCGCTGCACTTACAGTTGTATTCACAACAGAGCTAGTACTGGATGTTGGAATAGCCACAGTTTTCACACCATCCATGGTGATTTTCGCCTTGACGTTGTTTAAATGTCCAACATCATTGATCAATTTTGCTGTATCACTAGACAGCTGTTTACACTCAGCACTTAGCTGATTCAAGTCATTGCACGTCAGCTGTTTTTCAACAGATTTAGGTTCCTGCTTGACCAGAACTTGTGATGGTAGATGCGTTGACGACACAGTACACATACTGACAGGATTACCTGAATTTGCAACTGACTTTGAAGTTAAAGGTCCATTCATGTGAGTCTGTAACTTTGATGGTGAAGCATACAAAATTGTGAGTGGTTTAGTTATAGTTTTTCCACCACTCGTTGTGGTAATTGTCGTTGTTACAACTCTACTTATGCAAGCATTTTGTACACCACTGCTTGCAGGTGATGCAGAAATGTGATTTGTTAAGTCCGCCTTTGAGGTCAAACCATTAACAAGCGGTTCTTTTACCACTGCAGTACCAACAGGATTGGCCAATGTAGTAGAAGAAGAGTTTGTATTTGAGTTTGAAGTATCCCCTTTGACAGATGAACTGTCAATGTGGTTAGAAATTAAGTTTTTGTTAACAGAGGGCTGTGATAGATGTTTAGCAATGCCACACTGAAGGCTGATCACACACTTAAGCCACTGAAAAAAGAAAGACAATGTAATAAAATCAATCATTTGAAGTGTTTTCAGCTAGACCAGCTAAGCACCTTTTTTGCTTTGAAATTGAAATATTGCTCCAGATAAATTTTTCTACAAAGTGAAGGCAACCTACACAAGAGAAGCAGCGACATTCAACTGATCTCTTTTGGAAACAAGACTGAACCAAGTCAAGGGAAGCATTTGTGGTTGTGAGCAAAAAATGCCTGTCAAGTGTCAGTATCTCTCTTATGTGGCTTGCTTGCATTTTTAAGAAAATTAATTTATTTAGCATTTTGCTAAGTCACCACTTGCTACTAACATTAAATGAGTTAAACACAGGTTCTCTAATGTACCAAGGCTTGGGCAGATTTCACCTTTTTTTTTTAGAAATCCTGATCAAAACTGAAATGTTGCTGTACACTTTCAAGGGTTTCAAGACGAGGACAGTTAAATCATTAGCTTTAAAAGGGGGTAATTCATAGGGCTGTTACACTGTAAGGGGACGCTCACCTTCAATTTGCCTTCAGAACAAAAGAAAATTCCAGATTATCATAAATGTCTCACCTCTTCTTGTTCCTCAGCAGTTGGTGTATTTACAGGAAGTGCATGTAGTGGCAGAGGTTCTTGCATTTTCCTTATGTGTTCTGGCAGTAGTTGGATTGGAGGAGAATTGTAATGATCTTTGATTGCTTGTGGCACCTAAAAAAAACCCCACTATTTTGAGAATGCCAAACATAAAATGCACAATGGGTTGGCTGCATAGATTTTAATCCTGTTTATTCTAGTAACATGAACATGTACAATGGGGTATTAAAAGATGTGGGAACATAATTTTTAAAGATCATTAGGCTATGTTAATACTAAGTTCCCAAGCATGGTGCCTAAGTACAATTCTTGCTGGGTACTAATGTGAACGCACCCTTTTATCAAGTATCCACGCCAGGAATTCAGGCTCTGTGTATGTGCCCGAGTACAAGGTCGAGAATTTGTATTCGGGCAATGAAGTAGGCAGTGGTTCCCTGTGTGCACGCGGTTGGATTTCGTGCTTGGGCACCAAGTGTGGACATAACCTTCGTTAGAAAGTGGAGCCATGGTGGTGTTCTGGTTAGCCGGCAGATTTCAGATTTCGATCAGACGGTTGAAAGATTGGAGGTCGGCAGTTCTAGATTAGGTTGGTCTCTGCATTGCTGCATTGTTTCCTTAGACACAAAAATGCCTCTTTTTGTCCAAGTGTATTAATGAGTACTGGCTACTGGGGGTAACCCTACAATGGGATGTAGCAATACTCCCAACTGCTTCATACTACAGAAACCAGGAAGATGCTGGTCATAGCATATTTTCACATCCCAATTTTTCCACTGTTCTTTTAAAGCACCAAAAACAACAACTTACCAAAGTTGCCCTCCTTCCTGTAGGTGTGTAAGCCCTTCTTTTGAAAGAAGGGTGTCTCTTTAATCTAATAATGATATTCATAATAAATGAAAAAGAAAACAAATCATTTGACAGTAAATCATAGACAAACACTACCAACCCTAAATTATTAAGAATTGGTTTGGAATTGAATTGAATTGGTTAATGATGAATAGTTAGACTTTCTAGTCTTCTCGGATAAGGATTAATAACTTTCACATAATCTGACTCTGTGTGATGTAAAAGAACCACTACGTACATAACAAATCTCTGGCATTGACCACCCCTAGTGTCTATCTCAAATTTACATTCAAATAAGGAGGCATTCATAACTCATTACTTCATTAATATTGTAAACTGCACCACAAGCAGTCTGGCAAAGTCCCCCACACAGTGTTGTAAATTATCCCTGAAGAGCTCCAAGGGTAGTGGATATATAGCAAAATGTGATATGTGATATGTCTTAACATTAACAGTTATATTTATGTGTCATAATTCCCATATATTTGTACGTAATTAATGACCCGCATTGTAATTCAGTTTATGCTGCAAAAAGGTTTAATAAACGATCATTACTATTATTATTATTATTATAATAAAATATTTAAAATATTTGATGTTTGAATTACCTGTGGACTCGTTGAAGAAAGTTCATCTTGATTGTGTGCTGAGATATATTGCTCCTCAGATCATTATAAGCCTGCAATCTCTTACTGAAACGAGGGTCACGCAATCCAGGCTAAACAGACCAACAGACAATGTGTCAAACTATAGATTACATTAATTGATTATAGTTGCTTGCATCACATGATAAAGGAGGCCAAATTATCCCAGATTCCTTAAAAAAACCTTTTTTAAGTCTACCTCACATCATCTGCTTTTTAGGAATTTAACTTTCTAACACCTTGTTTAGGACTAGCACAGGCTTTGCATGTGCAACAATATTTTTAAGTTTTTTTTTTTTTTTTTTTTTTATTGTTTGCAAAATCACATTACTTACATTACTTACAGTACGGGCTAAATATATCACTAGACAATACAGTATTCTACCTACAATACATGCTAAATGGTTACTTACGCTACTGAACAAAACAGGACTCTACTTACAATTTAATACAGATAGCCTTAAACATAACAGTAACTAGATTACTTACAAACTGCGGGTTACACGCTACTAAAAAAAAAAAAAAAAAAAAAAAAAAAAAAAAAAAAATTGTGCGTTTTCGTTAATTTAAATTAATTTTAAATTTCCCATTTTTCAACTTTCCATTGTAAGATTAGCGCTGACTTCAATTCTAGAATATTTGGAGGTTTTTCTAACATTTTACATGAGTAGTAATATTTCTGAGTTTGTACAGTAAGGATCTGGAATTTCCGCATTAATTTTGAGTTAGTACTCGGGGGTGGATCATAGTCTTTAAATAGGTACTGTTGTTTAGATGGAGTAAAATTTACTTTGTGCTTATTATTAAACCATGTTAAGGCTTCTTGAAAGAGTTTTTGGCCTGCAGGGCACTCCAGAAATGCGTGTTCCAAGGAATCAGCTGAATTACAGAAAAAACACTCCTCATTATCTGCTATTTTAAATCGTTTGAGCTCTTTTTTGGTCACTAAAATACGGTGTAACATTTTAAAGGAGAATTGTCTCAATTTGTTGTTAGTAGAGAGGGGAGGTATATTTTGGAATAATTTTTGCCATTTACATTCTATATCGGGGTATTGTCTGGCCCAAGTTTTTATGGCTGTTGGTGTAACTTCTGCTTTTTCTTGAAAGAGATGATAATAGTCTTTACATTTCATTTTTGAAAGTTTAATCGATTTGTCCCTAGATAGGGAAAATAGTTGAGTTCACCTAATGTTTCTCTATCCAGATGACATGAAATATCCCAAACCAGCTCATCACAAATTACAGACCTTGGCAATAACATGCCAATAATTAAGACCTGTAGTTATGAGTAAGCTCCTTAACCCTTTCAGCCCTAACAATGATCAGCATCAAATTTCTTCTTGTAATACCAATGCTTATTCAACCCCTGAGGTCATGAGAATTAAGGATATGATCACCCAAGGTGAATTTTCTTGATATTTTAATACCTTCTCCCCAGTACTTTTATATGAAAAGTATGGGGACAAGATAGGAGAATTTGTGCTTTTGATATTAGGGATTAAAGGGTTAAATTGAGCAATAGAATTATACCTCAGCATGTTCAGCATGATTAGGGCACATCCACATGCCACTTGGCACAGTTGTCAGAGGAGGGTTGAGGCAGTCCATGTGAAAAGCCAATGGGCAGAAATCGCAGTGGACAAGTTCACCAACAAGCTCACTCCTACAAAAAAAAAAAAAAAAAAAAAAAAAAAAAATTCATATTCATATTCACTTTTGACCTTAGTGATCCTAGTAGTTTATCGGATGTATAACATTTATGAACCTAGTGAATGCTCTTATAGCCTAGTATCATCTGACTGGTGTGTGGAGGAACAAAGTTTTAACTGTGCATTAATGACCCTAGCAGTATACCAGACAGATCTCATGTACAAAGAGTCTTCCTGTAACTCAGGTAGGTTTGATTTCCATCAGGTAGACAGAATTTCTTTTTTAGTTCACATACTTGTGACAAGCTAATTCTGTTAACAAGATGACCAAGCTCCAAATGTAACATTAATCTATTAGCCAAAACTTTCTTTCTATTGAAACAGAATAGGTTCTTACAGGAATGCTAATGTTATGGAATAAAGTAGATAGAATTTACAATTTGAGGAGTTTGCTTGTTTAATAGAACTTGTGAGAAACACGACCCTTACCTGCTGCAGGCAAAGCAAAGCCGTCCAGGTGGGATGCTGTTGTCTTCATCATCGCCATTTCTGCAAACAAGCAAGCATGCATACGTGTACGTGTCACTGTACTGTACAACTTCAAGCCAACACCGTTGTTCACAACGAATAATAAAAAAATAATCAGACTGTTACAACCAATAAATAATGGTAGCAGGAATGAGTGGAGTCCAGTTCGGTCTGTAATCAAACCAGTGATAAACAAAATTGGATGAATGCACAGCGGGAGTCCTATTAGTTTAATCACAAGTATGATTACAGACAGAATAACATTGCATGAAATGAAGTCCTGTCACCAATTAATCGTAACTCTAACAAAATGTGAGAAAACAAAGCCAACAGTTCAACTTTTTGGTGAATAAATAGAGGACAACAGTTGAGTCAAGTTTCGAGATCAATTTAATTATAGCGCGCGCAAATGACGCAAACTGATTACACCAGGCATGATGTGTTCATTGTCCAATTAATGCTCAAATGACGGCTGCTGATAGCCAATCAGATATGCGAATTTTATTATAGTTATGATTAATCACAGAGTATAATCCTACATAAATCTGCTGACAAATAATCCAAAAAGTTGTCACACTAGCAACCTTGTGTAAGATCCCACATTTAGCATGAGCAGCTACCATGTTCAATGCTTTACTTCAAGGATTCATCTGCAATACTTTCACGATACTACAGTGATATAGTCAATGTGAAACATCTTTTAGGAATGGTAGTAAGCTCATAATTTAGGGTTTGGCTGTAAGATAAATCAGGCTTTTTTTGAAACATGAATGAAAGACAGAACTGAGAAAAATGCATGCCACATTATGACATCTTTCAAATTCAGTGTCACATTTCAAAAACATATCAAGAAAAGTAAATTCAGTGAATCACATCTCTTGTTATGCCAATCCACAAAATAAGGCAATACAACACTATCAAAATTAATTAAACATGTATCATGGAATTCATCCTTTTAATTGAAACCTATAGATTTTTCTGTATCTTTATCCTAGAATGGTTTTATAGATAAGATGAAATAATATTTGAAGCCGTGCAAATTGGTCTCCGCCAAATTTTTACATTTGAGTCATAATGCCTCATTTTGTTTCTAGAATGTTTAAACATAAGTTTATATCTCAAGTTCAATCAAAATTTTTATCCAGTCAACTACCTTTTTCCATTCTTCACAGGAACAGCTCTCTCTTCTGTGCTGTTTTTTCTCTTTCTGTCACCTGACAAGACAGGGTTCAAAAAATTTATTGATGAAGCTTCATAGCAAATTCTACGTCAAGACAAAACAGCCACATCAAAAGTAGAAAGACTCATTAGACGTAGTTTTCAAACCAACAAAGCTTACCTGGAAAGTAAGTATTGCATTTGAGTTCCGGTGGAAGAGAAAACGTTGTTGGGTTCTTCCCAGTTGTCATCTTTACAAGGGTTGAAAATGGAGATTCTGGTTTTGAATTCTCAGCATCTTTTGTAGCTGGACTGGGATGATCTTCAATTTCATTTCCAGTATGTACTTGGTCTTTTCCTTTGCTGTCCTCATCCTGTACAAAGAGTCACAATGTTAGCCATTGCTTTCAGTTTGAGAAATCCCAGAGTAAACGCTGGAAAAGTATGTGCACTATATGAAATTCTCTTTTATATGTCACCATTCAAATGAGAGCTACTGAGCAGTACTTTTCTCTGATCCTGCTTATTATGCTGTACAAGGTGGTTCTAACGTTTGAGCAGGGTCCGAAATTAACTTTTTTAGGCAGGCGCCAAGTGGCGACTGAAATTTTTTTTCAGTCGCCATATGGAAAAATGTGGTCGCCAAAAAGTGTCAATAAAATTTTTCCTTCGCAGCGAAACACAAACCAAACGTATTGGTTGCCAGATGGAAAATTCTGGTCACCAGTTTTTCTTTTAAGAATCAGAACGAAGAGTACGCGTTTGCGTTTGGGGCCCCAATGGCGATTTATACACCTACCACTGAAAAACCACGACGAATGAATCGAATGCCGGCTATATACGCAGTTTCACAAGACTGCTAAATGTTTTAAGTCAACTTTATACCTTCTCTTGTCTCTACCTTTTGGAGAAGAAATGTACCCGATTGAAAAACTGCCGGTTGGTTCTTTGCTGAATGTTCAAAACCGAAAACGATCTTTCCTTTTGCATTCTGTCAAGACGATTGACAGATCGCCATGTTGTTCGCACCAGGCCACAACCATGCAGCATTTCTCATTCAAAAAACATGGCGGCGAAGCTTCGCACTGCTCGAGCTGTGAAGCGTTGTGATAGATTTATAATAACAGGAAAATCGATTTTATACTTCAAAAGCAGTGGAAAGGTAAAAAGTAAGTGACCAATTGGTGGGCAGCTTTGAATTTTATTTTTATCAATTTGGCTGAAAATCAAAGTTATCGTTTGTATAATGATCGTGGCATGAAATAGTTTATCGCCCGCTGGCGACTAGTTGTGAAATTCTGGTCGCCAGTGCAAAATTTTTAGTCGCATTGGCGACCAGGAAAGCGCAATTTCGGACCCTGTTGAGTCTGTGCATGAAATCCAAAAGAGTGCTACTGAGAAGTACTTTCCTGTGGTGCTGTTTATTATGCTGTACAAAGTGATTCCACCTTTTGAGTATGTGGATGAAATCCTAAAGTGTGAGCTATGGTATGGTTTATTATGCTTACAGGGTGGTTCTAGCTTTTGAGTCTGTGGATGACATTCTAACGAGTGACCATTCAAATGAAAGCTACTGAGCAGTACTTGCCTGTGGTGCTGTTTATTATGCTGTAAAAGGTGGTTCTAACTTTTGAGTCTATGGATGACATTCTAAAATGATAGACAGACAGAGTCAATGAAAGCTACGGAGCAGTACTTTGCTATGGTATGGTTTATTACACTGTACAAGGTGGTTATTGCTTTCGAGTCTGTTTTCGAGATTCTACAGTATGACCATTCAAACAAGACCTAAAAAACTGAAAAGTTTTCGTCAGGAGTAGACATGGTAAATTCTTACTGTATTGGTACAAAGTTGTCTGTTCTTCTCAAAAAAACATCACAAAGCAGTTTCAAATTTGGACCCTATAACTCTGCTCCTACCTCTGCTGGTCTTGCTTTGCATTCATTACAAAGCCATTCACCATCAGGAATATCATCCTCTTCCAAAGGAGGGTCACTGCAAAGAAACAGGGTAACTAATACTCACAAAATATTATTATGCCATATAGAGGGCAGTGTTGATGAAAGCATCAAAATGTTCCTTTTTATCGGGAACCAGTTACATATGAGTCTGAAGAAGGCAGCACTGCTGAAACATCGGTGAACATAAAACAAACTTAATAGCGTTAAAGAATACCAAAACCGTTTGTATCATCTGGATTCTATTAGCCAAGGTTATCAAGAAGGGCACCAGGTACTCACTGAAAATTCAACTAATCTCTTAGCAATCAACCCCCTGGAAATCTAATTTTCAATTTTAAATCAAAAGCCTGTTCTCAAACCAACAAACAACAAACCAAAAGATATCCATTGTAGAAGATTGAAGACCTGATGAAGAAATGTCCAAAAAATTCTCAAGATCCATCAAACATCCTTCATAACCTACAAAATTTTTCACAGGCAGAAAGGTCATCTATGAACTGCACAACAGCCGTATCCATGCTTTGTCATGAATTTTATTGCACAATATTTACTGAGTGTAAGAACATGTGAAAAGTTAAATTTTGTATATGGAAACAAGATAAAAAATAGCACCCCTTGTGAGATGACATTTAGCATGAGAAATTAAGACTACTCTATTATTCAATGCTGGTATGTGCTTTTTCAAACAGTTTATTTCCTTTGATGATTAGCTACATATTTCTATTATTTTCATCTCTTTTCTTCACAAAATTCCATGATCATGAAAAACCACAGAACATTCTTTGCAACAATAATTATCCAGACATTGGATTCTTCTTGGAAAAGTTTCTTGCTGGCGTTTGATCATTGCTCTTAATCTCTATATCTTTATGATCACTTGGAGAAATCCATTCACCTTAAAACAATTCCATCATTGTCTTCAACATGGAGAAAAAATTCCACCTTATATATATAATCTAGGAAAATGCTCTTTTAACCCAGATAAATGTGAGATATTTCTGAGTGATCATTCAGTTCAGGGACAAAACTGTTTTTAATCATCTCAAGATGAAACTGTATGTAAATTGGAAGAATATTTATCCCTGAAGGAAACTTATTCTGGGATGAATTCATCTTAGATTTTGTGTAAACATTACCATATTTATGTTACTCCTTAAGAGTTTTTTCTTTTTTTTTTTTACAAAATGCCCGCTCTTTGAGGCTGAAATTCATTGCACCCTTTCCCTGTGTAGTCATGGGGATTAAACTTTGTCAAAAAAATAAGAAACAGAAAGTATTTCAAGAAACAAGAAATCTCTTGTTTGTTTTAAGAATACACTGTTTGGCTCAAGCTTTACAGGAAGAACCACTGGGGTATCAGATTATGTAAGAACTTCACAAGAACTGAAGCACTAAAAATGTAACAATTTTGAAATTGGACAAATAAAAGGAGAATTAAGGAAGAGCATTAAATTCAAGACAAGCACAAAGCTGCCTCTGTTACAAATCCCGGGTGATGGAAGACAAAAAATTGACGACGTAAGGAGCATACCATAGCGTGGGTATTGTGTCTCCATGTTTTCGTTTTTGTTGTCGGAGGAAAGAAACAGCATTCTTCAACAAAACGATAAGGTTAAAAGCATGACTAGTGAGGTAAGGCTTACACCGAAGCTTTAAGCAAAGAATTTACCTTAATTAACATAAGCTGTCAATGCGGGCGGGTGCTAGCGGTGAAAAATTGTGGAGGCTGAACAAGGAATGTAATTTGTTCAAGTCAAGATTTGATGGCTAAACTTAATTTGAGAAATTGGAGCAATCCATTAAAACGCACTTTCGGGTGGTTTCTACTTAATACTCTTATCAAACCTACCAACAAGTGAGGTGAAAAGCACACGGGCATCGATCACAGCACAACAAATCGCCTCCCTCTCCACAACTATCGCAGTTGTCGTTATTGACGGACCTGCCTTGCTTGCGAGCCTCTTTGTCAACTTTTTTCACTCTCTTGCCCGATTCTTCCGACTGGGGAGGCTGGATAAGGGCTTGAATCCTCTGTCAATGATAGAGAATGGATATAGAGCAAAAGGTAAACAACTAGTATAAAACAACTAAACAAAACCTCTCGAGGAAACTATCAACGTTGAAAGGAACTACTGATATTTTACGCACGTCCATGAGGCTGCCCTCGGGATCCAAATGGTCGTAGTCCATTTTTCTGCTTCTTGAAGCACTTCCAAAACGGTTGTCTTTGTTCAATTCGCCGAACAGATAAACCTTGACTTTTTACGACGAGCGAAATTCCAACTCAGGGGAACAGTTCGAACAAATTGCCGCCCTTCACTTGTTCTCAAACAAGAGCCATTTTCTCAGCCCCTGGCCATGAAAATAGCTGGCAACTCAGCCCACTAATGGCCGAGTCGTTGCTTCGAATGAGTTCGTAAAGCAGTTTCTCAAAGACGAAAGATTATGGAAAAAATGCCTTTTTGAAGTAAGAGAAAACCTTTTTTAACCCTCGAAAAACAGAAGAACAGATTTTAGTGTCACAGAAGGCGCATGCGCCGAACTTATAGTGCGCATGAGCGATAGTTTTCGCGCGCTTCCGCTGACTATTTTGTGGGAAACTACATGCTCATAAACTCTCCTCAGGTTCCGCGCCTCGCAATTCTTTTGTTGCCAGGGCCAATCTCGTACCCAGAGTCCTCAGGCTTTTTGGTCAGCGGGGCGGCGCCAGGAGAGACTCTGGGATAATGGAATTTCTTATCCCAGAAAAAGTGGGATTCCGGTCTTTGTGCGCATGCTTAAGATTAAAGCGGAAGTCAAATGCCCCAAAGTGGCAGCGGCGTGACTGTTATTGGGCCTGAAGGTTTCATCGGGCCTTGAAAGTGTTCGAGAAAGCCAAAATTGATTCTACACGCGATCGAAAGGAACTGGATTTTTCCCCGTAAGAGCGGATCAAAGCAACGGGATTTTTTTTCATGTAAGAGCGAGCGAAAGGTGGACTTAATTCGACAGACGTTGCTACAACAAACAAGTAACAATTTCTTTATTACTGTTTATACTTACAAATAAAAAGGAACCATCACTTCTCCTCTCACAGAACTGAGCAGCTGACTGTGTATTAAATTTATGTTCAAATTACCTTCTCCCTTTCCCTTAACGGTTTATTTCCAAATGGGATTCAATGAACACATACATGTTACCATTTGAAAATAATTTAAATCACCTCTTAATATAAGTAATATTTACTGTTGTAAATTAAGTTTTTTTTCGTCTCAAAATTTTTTAATTTTATTAGACTGAATTGTGTGCACGCTTTTCTTAAAGTGAATTTAAGAATGTCATATGTGTTCGAATGCAAGCTTAAGTAGAATTTCAACATGAGCATATTTAATACATGCCATCAATTCAAGAGCAGCTGTGAATTTTTTTTTCTGAATAAACATTCCTTTTGCCTGGCTTTTGGCAAAACTGATAGAGAGTGCTCACATCTTGCATGCTTCTGGTGCTGTAGAGTTGCTCCCAGGTATACTTATAATGTATCTAGAAATAAAATGAAGTGGTAAAACAGAGATTGGATAATTGTGCCCACAGGCTTAAAAAAATAAGGATAGTGAGTTGTGTTGAGGTTTAATTTGTTAGCTATTCTGCCTAACCACAGAGTAATAATTATATATGAGAACTGCATGGAGCGTGGTAATCATGCCACCTCTCATCAGTAAACTGGTTATAATGTGATTGTTGAGAGACTGTTGATATTCTCACTATGGTACTTCATTTAGTCAGCCAATTTCTATACCATGCATATAATCTCCTTAGTCTGTTCTTGTATACATGTAATCAAGGTAAAATAATTTAAAACTATCTTATGTGAGTTCTCTAATAAATTTGGGTGCAGTGTAGGAAGCACAGAGAAGGGGTCAATAGATTGGGGAAATTGAGTCAGAAAGGTCAGATACTGACACACATTACCTAATGTATTCTGATTGATTAGGGCACATTACTGGTAAATTGATAATTTCTGAATGATTTGCCATTTCTTTTGAGTCGGCTCGATGGTGATGTGATTAGGTATCACACATTTAATTGACTTCAGGCAAGGGAAGTATTATACTCAACCAACACTCTGCAGCTGAATAGTATAATATAATCTCTTCTCTGATCTTGCAGCTCTTGCTTTGACGACAGATAATTACTATTGTCAAACTCCCCAATATCCTGAATGATTGGCACAGTGTTGTGAGACCTTTGCTGAACTGCATAAATTATACAGCGCTTGTGGGAATTTGTGGTTCCTTGACAATAATGTTAGTTAAGAACTAAAACTGAAAATTGTCAAACGTGACTCTTAGTTCAAGCCTTTCCTGGGCTCTGATTGTCTATTAGGCCACAGTCTAAGTCATCCAGCATATTGCATAATGTTTGTGGGACTGGACCAAGCCTAGTGAGCTGTATTGATCAAAGGTCTAGAACAATAGAAATACACATTCAAAATAATAATTCAAAATCATATAAATTGTCATACCATCAGTTACAAAACTGTATCTAAAGATGTTTCAAATTTCTTTTCAGCTTGTTAACAGAATAAACAATAAGGCTAGTAATGTTTCTTTAACCCATAAAATATATTGAATAGTAATTTATTAATTTTTTTTTGTGTGGGGGGGGGGGGGGGGTCTAACAAGCATTGACTGTAAAACTTTATGTTTCATCTATAATCACTCTATAATTAACAGTTTTGTTAACAAAATATACTTAAAAATTCTATGTACTTGATGAGATAATGGTTACACATAATTTTATTAGTTACCCCCAACAGGAAAGGGGAAGGGAGTAAAGGACCCATTGGAATCCTTGGAATGTTCAACATATATATTTTATAGACTTGTCATACTTTAGTAAATATTGAATGTAGTTTTTTTGCAAGCTAGTATTGTAGTGTCTGAAAGTTTTTTCTTTTGTTTGATTATCAGTGCAAAATAACAATAAACGATATGATTCACTAAGAAGTATAATTTTTACACTAAAACCTGCTGGCTACCACAAATTTCTTGCTAATATTTACTAGCAATAATAATTACATGAATGAATATTACATGAAGAAATGATAGAAGGGGTTGTTTTCACCAAATTATTCAGTAAAATCCATCTACTGCCAAAATAAATATGTTAGTAAATTTGCCAATTACAAGTGGAGTGTTTGATAAGGATATAATTATGATGAAAGTGGTCACTTTCTGCACAAGGCTGTGCAAGCATTATCTACAGGTCATATGCCACACAAACTTGGGGTGCTTGGCTTCCATGTTTATGTACAACAGGTACACTTGCAGCAGAATGAAATCGAGCAGGGGCCTTCTCCTGTATCTCCTCAATAATAGCGTCCAATTAATTGAACTCTTCAAGGGAAAACTTGGTGTTCTTCCTTATAACATATAGCACAGAAAGTCACACCACTGCTCATCTATTTTTTTTTAACAACAAATGGTACTTTAGACATGATTTCACACTTTGCAACAGCACAATTGCTTTGGCCTCTCAATAGGAATATTTGTCTGCAAGGGAACCCACAATTTTCTTGTCTCATACTTCGTCAATGGAGTATTTGCATGTTTTTTCAGATGAAGGGAAAAATAATATTTTAAAAAGGTTAGATTATTTTTACTTACATATATTAATGTACAGCACATTAACAGAGTACAGTTAAACTATCATTACCTTCATCTTTATTTTAAACTCAGTGAACATTATTTGTTGAGTTATATAAAAACTCCAAGCAATATATTATGTTATAACTTTTGTATATTTTAAGATTGAGGAAGCTTAATATTCATAAGCCTCATATTGATTTCTTTTATTGAGCCTCCACTCCACTACTTGAGTTTTTTTCTTTTCATTGTTTGTCTGTGTACATGTGGGAAATAAATAAATGCAAAGATTTTAAGGTACTTCTGCATTTCGAAGTCCAGCTTCAGGCTTCAGTATTATCTACACCTGTTTTTTGACTTGTCAAGTTGGGTGGCTCTTCACTGTCACAGTGTGTTGACTTTCTTGCAGAGAAGATGGTAGTAAGTAACAAACAACAAGTCTTTATTCTCAACTGCCCCTATACTGTAAAAGTAATCAGCTTTAAATCTGTGTGTACTATTACATTTGAGATTAAACTTTCATCTGAAAGTAACCTAACTGACCACGGCCCTTTACACTTTTTAGGACAAATAACTAATTGTTCTTATTTTGCATGGAATATGGAACAGTTAGAACAAAATCTGCCAAAATTCTCAAAACAAAATCTCTCAAAATTTAAGAAAAATGTTCAACACACCATTACCTCCGCCTCAAAGGGGCAATTTTTTCTGAATTATTTTTCTTTGGCAAGCTGGCCATGGGCCGTGACTGACAAAAGTGAAACCTTTGCTCTCGTGTGCGGTGTTTGATCATCGTAGAGATGTCTTCAGCGTTTCCCTTGTGGCAAAACCGAAAGGGAATTAATCGAAACGGCAACCTGAGATGGACTCCACTCCACACCAGATCAGTCATCTCCAAATTTTTATCCACGACAAGGTTTATAGATGTTGAAGAACTTCTCTATTTTTCCATGATAACCTTCACTAGTAAATAACATGTTCGAAATAATTAGTACGTTGACGACACCAATGTCCTCTCTAATACGTTTAATGTTTCCATACTTGCGAACGGCTTCACCAATTCGTTCTCCTACCGCTTTTCTCCCAAACTGACTGATATAATGATATTTTCCGCAAATATTTTTTTGCAACAGCGACAGTAATCAGTTTAAACTGCTCCCATTTGGCCGTGTCATTTTACCGTCGTATGACAGTAGTGGCAAACTTCCTACGATAAAACGGCTAATTATAATGTTTAGTCGGCTAGAAATTGTTTCACTGACATAATTCAAAACCCGTCTTTGAATTGGAGTCCTTCTTATTTTTGGTATTAAAAAAATAACAAAATAACCGTGACACACACATAGAAATTACAAAACAGCGAGTTTGACATTTCAAATCTCCCTCCAAAACAAGGTAACAAGGTAACAAGGTAACAGGGTAAGAAGGTAACAGAGTAACAAGGTAACAGGGTAACAGGGTAACAGGGTAACAGAGTAACATGGGGGACATAATGATTTCAAAAAGAATTTGGGTACATACTTATTAAAATAAAAAGTGGGTACATACTTATCAAAATAAAAAGTGAGGACATAATAATTACCATATATGAAGTACCTACCCTCTCCTGGCGCCGCCCCGCTGACCAAAAAGCCTGAGGACTCTGGGTACGAGATTGTGCCAGGGCTTGCCCGCGTTTGCTAGATTATTGAGTAATATTTACAGTGTTTTTTCTAATCACTGACTTTACAAACACTATGATATTAATTTTTTGGTGTTATCGCGAGCGCGAGGTAGTCGAGATGGATGATGGCACTGATGAGTGTGTGGGGTGAAGAGAAATATTTTAATTGAGACGGGGGAGGAGAGGGACTGATGGGGGAATGGAGTAAAGTCTCTTTCATTTGGTACTGATGGTTGAACGAGGTTGAACGGGCTAACGCGACGAATGGATGGATGGGTGACCGCCGGCCGGTCTCTCCCTGAGGTCTCTCCATCCACCTATAATGGCCCCTGGTCTACTAACTAAATACCCCAGCGGTGGAACTCTTGATCCAACTGATCGGGAAAATAGCTACTTTAATAGTGCGGTTCTTAGTTTATTTTTCTCTTTAACAACAACCATTCAATGTTTAGCCTCTAGTCTCTGTTCGGGAAAAAAAACATATAAAAAGAAATTCCAGGGGAAATAAATCCTTAAATTTGAAAGTCCCGCCCCGGTCCCTCCTCTATCCTTCCCCTTGCTCGACCGGGCCCCAGATCCTCATTTGTCACTGTCACTATTGCCAAGCGCAGCAAGCACTGCAGCATGGAGCCTCTACACATCAAAACACCATTACTAGAGAGTCATCCGATGACCAAGTTAACAGGATTTCCCGTTTATTTAAAACTTGAGAATGTGCAGCCAGTAGCATCATTCAAGATTCGAGGAGTCGGGAATTTGTGCCAAAAGGTCTGCTGGTTAGACAAAATTTGCAATTTTTCTTTGCTATTCAACACGACACAACAGTAAGCTTACTTTAGTGTCATTGCACTAACTGTTTTCATTTTGTCCAATTGTTTGGAATAAGTCTTATTTATTTGACAGTTTATTCCAGTTTTAAACTTATGCAATTAGGAATTTACTGAGGAGTTTTATGGAGGAGTGATGATCAGCAAAGGATTACGCCTAAGGCAATCACAATAATCATTGCGTCAATGTTGTTACCATTTATAATTCGGCTTACGTTTATTTAACGCAGTGGCTATTCGTACGGCACCCGTACGGCGACTTGTATTTGCTATTTGTACGGGAGTCCGAAGATTTCATAGGATTTCTCTGTAATTCCTGATTCTCGCTTATCCAAATTATTATATTTACCTTTAGAAGGAATAAGCGAATCCAGTGAGTGCCCTTTCTTTGAGCAAGATAAGTTTGCGTACTCTCTGCTCACTAAGCGAACGAGCCACTCGCGACACTTGGAATTGTTTTGCGCTATATTCACGCACACGTCACGCGATTAGAAGAGACTGGTATATATATTTGCTATTCATTTGGGATTCCTATGAGTATCAGTAAAAATTATCATTAAATTTAAGAATCGCTAACCTGGTTGAGAAATTCAGACAACTGATCCTGACCGGTGGTATACTGATTAAGCAGTTCCGTGGACTCCCGTATTCCCAACCTACGTGATGCTATTCGTACGGCCAGAAAGCCGCGAAATGGGAGTTTCACTTAATGGAAGACACTCGCATTTCCGTACAGAAATTATGTTGAAGATAACAGAACACACCTCTCCTTCTGACACAGGTATAAATTTTCACTGCAATGACTGAAACTGCGCCTACTAGAGATTCCCGTATGAATAGCAAAAATGCGAATAATTCGTACGGGATTACCAACGTGAGTTCAAATTCATTGAATTACCAAGTTGTCACTTACACCCCGATCCAAGTCAGTGTATTATAACTATTTATAAAGTATAAGAAATTCTTTTCGCACATTTTTAAGCTACAGCGTACTAATTGTAGCCAGTTGATCTGTGAAGAAGAGGTTGCGTGACATGTGCGAGTCTATGTTAGTAGCTCGGAAAAAGTTTGAAGTGTCGCGAGTGGCTCGTTCGCTTAGTGAGCAGAGAGTACGCAAACTTATCTCGCTCAAAGAAAGGGCACTCACTGGATTCGCTTATTCCTTCTAAAGGTAAATATAATAATTTGGATAAGCGAGAATCAGGAATTACAGAGAAATCCTATGAAATCTTCGGACTCCCGTACAAATAGCAAATACAAGTCGCCGTACGGGTGCCGTACGAATAGCCACTGCGTTTATTTAATATGTACTCAAATAATTGATTCTTTCTTTATGCACTGTAGTATTAATTTTATTATTGCTTTGATTGAAGTGAAAGCACAGTTTTGATTTCGCAAAAAAAGAAACAGCCACTTTTTAGCTGTATACATTGGAGTCTTGTATGACACGCGTTCGTGACACGTGTACGATATGCAGGGCTTTCTGTAATTTCATACATTTGTCACAGTTAACGGTTTCCTAAGAAGTTTTAAGTACCTTGGTAAGAATTTTTTGTCCTTGGTAGGCATATTTGCTGGAATAAATGCACATCAGTCACATCAGTTTGGAAATGCCACATAGATCTCGTTATTCAAGTGTCAATGATGTACATGTATTTAGTGCAGAGGACTAACAGTGGACACTTTCCAGATTGGGTTATAGAATTGTCCTTGAAAAATAATGGGTCTCCACTATCTGCCTAGGGTCTACGAGGATGTTGGCGAAATTGAAAAGACTGAAAATGGTCTGCAAAAACATGTACAAACCTTTTTTTAATTGTCTCTGTTTCAGGCCATGCAAAGGGGATGCAATCATATGGTTTGTTCATCAGGTATGCTTACATTTGGAGAAATAATGCTTCTTTATGGAGCAATATTTCCATATTCCATATACCACAAGTCAAAAGTAAGGTCTGCGTAGGAGGGTACATTCCATGTGAAAAAAGCATCTGCATTGCAGGGTGAGAAATTCCGCATGGATGATGCATAGATGCCTTTCTACATAAAGTGCCCCACCCCTCTCCCTTCTAAATTTTGTGATACCAATTTCTCAAAGTCAGTTAAAGTTCATGAATGGGTTGAGAAGCTATATCAAACACCGGAAGTAATTTTTCAGCCAATTTTCAAGCACCTCAAAGTTGGTTAAAAACATTCAGCTGCACCTTGTTTTATCAAATACCCCACTTCCCAGTGTTTGGAAATTGGAATATAAAACACTCTTCCTGACGCTTGATATATTATATCAAAATGTTGATTTTCGTGCTTATAATAATTGAACCCCTTGGAGATTTCCCCTTTCAATCCAAAATTTCCCACCACCTGTAGACATTAACACTCTATTTCAGGCTGAACTGTTCAAAATGCTATGGAAATACAACTACCTAGAGTGGGGTGAGGTGACCGTGGGTCATAGTTCCTACCACAGCTGATATCACTTGTCTGTACGGCTTTAGGTGGCAATGCTGGGCTTGCAGCAGCTTATTCAGCCAGGAAGCTTAATATTCCCTGCACTGTAGTGGTACCTGGAACAACACCAACATTTATGGTGGAGAGACTGCGAGAGGAAGGAGCAACAGTTGAAATATGTGGAAATGTAAGTTGCTTATTTATACCTGCAATGGATAAGCATCCCATCCAGGGTGGTGTAGTTAGGCTTCTAGTACCTTCGAATCACAGCTGGAGCTTTTCAATTTAAGTCTTTATGAACCAACTGAATTATATATATTATATAACCAGCTATTCGACCAGTCACAGACTTTAACTCTATCACTTACACCATGCAGTTTACTGGCTGTGAAGAAGACAGTTCTGCAAGGATGAAATGAGATCAGCTCTGCAAGAAAATATTCTACCCATAAACTTACAAGAGTCATCTGTGCCAGTTGACTTTTATTCATTGTGCAGTTCCAGAAAATATCCATACTCCCCCCATGGAAGGTTTTTTGTTTTGTACCCTCCCTCCCCCAGGAAATTCCAGTTTAGCTTCATACTTTGCTTCTAAACTTTTGACTTTTTAGACCCCCTTCCCCTTACAAATTTCCAATGACCTTCCTTAGGGCGGGTATGGATTTTTTTCTGGAAATGCACATTTTCAAACCTTGAGAAACCAGGAACTGTGGCTATCGCTAATTGGACAATGTGTTAAACTTTAATATTCAATCTGAAAGTCAGCTGTTGGACACCTAAGGAACTGTCCATTCACCAGTAGAGGCCAGACAGACCAATCACTTTGCAAATGGTAGTGCCAATTTGAAGAGCTGGCTATAAATACAGTAGCCCTTCAGTGCCATGTTTACGAATTTGTAGGCTCATTCTGTTACCAATGAAAAACTGATGCAGCTGTTTTATCTCGTTGTTATACAGTCTTGGGATGATGCTGATGCCCTGGCATTGAAACTAGCCAAACAGCCAGGTAATTTGACCCTTTACACGCTACAAAGTAATGAATAATAAGAGTATTAAGGGTGATTTTATCAGTACCCAGCAGGGGAGACAGGGTGTGGCATAAACTCCCCTGTGTGAATTATTAGTCACAAGTTTATGGGGGGGGGGGGGGGGGGTCACATAGTGGAAGGGGTGCTAAATTTGCCACCCTCAAACATTTCCTGCTCTGACTTAGCATCATCAATTTTCTACGTGCCACCTATTTTACTTTATTAGATACCACCTTTGACATAGACATGCATTGCACCTGGTTCCTCTCCCGTGACTGTTCGTGCCACCATTCGTAATCTTCGTGTTTTTTATTAATGTTCTCATTCGTAATATTATTTTTACTTGATTTTTCTAAGGTTGGGGTTGCGCCTCGCATGGGTATCATATCCCGTTCACGCTAACCCTTTTGGTCTTTTTATATCTTATTATTGAGTTGTTTGTTCTTTTCTCGCAGCAAAATCTAATCCATGGTTTTCTGGCTTTTCTTTATCTACATGTCTCCTGGGGTGGTTTTTAAGGTGATTTCTGAAGGGTTTGTTGGGATACCTGTAAAATAACTGATACTCAGGTGTGAACCAGTGAGGCCAAATGCCACTCTTTTTGAAAGCTTTCCTGGCTCAGAAACCTTACTGTGTATACAACAATTAAGGACCGAGAAAGTATATAAATTATGTATTTGAGCTAATTTGTGGTTCATGTTTTGAACTTCTCAGGGTATGCCTACATTCCACCCTTTAATCACCCTGATATCTGGTAAGTCCTTCATATTTTAGTATTTCCCTTTTTATATTATAACTCTGGTGATTTATAAACAGTACTGTGGTTTATTTATGAAAGAAACATACTTCCGTTAAATGGTATTTTCTACGTTTTGAGACTGTGGATGAAATCCTAAAGTGTGACCATTCAAATGAAAGCTAGAGTAGTACTTTCCTGTGGTGCTGTTTATTATGCTGTATAAGGCTTCTGAGTCTGTGAATGAAATCCTAAAGTGTGACTATTCAAATGAAAGCTAGAGTAGTACTTTCCTGTGGTGCTGTTTATTATGCTGTACAAGTTGATTCTAACATTTGAGTCTGTGGATGAAATCCTAAAATGTGACCATTCAAACTAAGCTTCTGAGCAGTACTTTCCTGCAGTGCTTGTTTTTATGCTGAAATGGGGGTAGTTCAAATTTCAAATTGAAGCTTTTGGACATTTTTTGTTTCACTGCTTTGTACAACAGTGCATTTTTTTAGGGCTTATTCATTGACCTTCTCTCAACAGGGAGGGTGTAGCGACTGTCATTCAGGAGTCAGCTGAACAGCTGGCTGAGAAGCCAAGTGTAGTCGTGGTGTCTGTTGGGGGTGGTGGTCTCATGTCTGGGGTGCTACAAGGCATGCATGGCGTGGGATGGGATGATGTCCCACTTGTTGCCATGGAAACCAAAGGGGCAGATAGCTTTGATGCAGCCGTTCAGGCAGGAGAGCTTGTTACATTGGATGCCATTACAAGGTTCGTGTTCTAAAGTTTCTATGTCAGTCTACATCATGCAGGACCAGTATTTCCGAGAATGAAATGAACATTCAAATTCCTCTTTGTAATTTCCGGCATTTGAATAGAATCTTGAACATTTCTCTGGAAATCTTTTAAAAAAAAAATGCGTATTAATTATTAATACCAGTCACGCCTGACGTAGGTTGACTGTAATCCAAACTCAAAGGTTAAGTACTTCATCTTTTTGTTTTTAAAAAAAAAACGTGCTGGTTTTGTTTTCTTTTTACTAGTGTTGCAAAGTGTCTTGGTGCGCGGACAGTGGCGGCAAAGGCACTGGAGTGGACACAGAACCACAAGATTATTAATCATGTGTGCAGCGACCAAGAAGCTGTATTGGCTTGTGAACGATTTGCAGGTAAGGAATTTTTTTTTTTTTGTTGCGCGCTTTAAAATAAAAATTTCAGTTCGAAATCTCTTTCTTCGCTTTTTAAAGAGTCCTGAGTGTTCGCGGTTACAGAGCAAATACTCGGGAATTAAGCAAATGAAAGAAATAACAAGCTGATAAATTCACGATTTTATTATCTTCATATATGAATCATTTCATATACTTTACATCATTTCACTTCTCTCACGGGAAAATGGGAACCCACAATTGACCTTGCTCCCAATGTGTCGCTTCATAGCTCAGTTGGTAGAGCATCGCACCGGTAATGCAGAGGTCACGGGTTAGAATCCCGTTGAAGCCTGAATTTTTTCTTTTCAGGCTTCTAATTTCCAATTGCATAAATTGGAAAATTCACTGCGATGATCACGTCTCACTTTCATCTACATCTGCGGTTCATATATGAATCATTTCATATACTTTACATCATTTATTATCTTCGAAGGAAATTAACATGTATCATTACACTGTATCGGTGCATCTTTGAATTGGAATTTGAAAATGTTATATTTTATGGAAACAGAAAAAACTAGAGAAGAACTTTAGGAGCAAGGGTAGAACCAATGAGAAGCTCAGTCCAAATCGCTCTACAATAAACTCAAATTTGCCGCCGTTCTAGATCATGTCTCTGGGCTGGAACACGTTGCGGGTACACAGGCCGACTGCCCCATTAGAATACGCCTTCTACTGTTCTGTTGGTCTGTATCGTTTTATGACTTGGCCTCTCTCTCTTTCTTTGTCTGCACGCTATGGCTGTATCCCTTACACTCAGATTTCTTAGATCATGGAACTTGATACCTGTCACCGGCCATATCTCGTCATCATTTTTTTTATAACTCGTCACCATGAACACATACCTACTTTATCATCCGAAGATATCATCCAGCTTTACATTTGCGTCTACATATGTACAGGTCACCTGATCATCAGAATCAGAGGCATCTCCTCTTTTGCTGTTCGAGAATTGGGTTTTACACTGTATCCCAATTCACCCAGTGTTCAGGCTGTTCTGTCGGCCGCAGCTTTCGCTGCCTTGCCCCGATTTCTTGAATCCTTTTCTTTAGGGAAGCGGTCAAAACTACTCTACTCGAACGGGGCCCACCAAACCACAAAATAGATGATGGGCCTACATCCCTCTTTCTCAACCTCAAAAGATGGCGTCTTTATTGCATAGCCACCCCTTTATCCAGCCGTACAAAATGACAATGAGATTCAAACCTCACTTTTCGTGTTTATCACTAGCAATGCTAACTCTTGCTAGCTGAATATTTCTGTGACAACTTAAATTTTAAAGCCAATAAAATTTTGTCGATAATGTTCGTGAGATAGGTGGTGTCTTCGATACCCTCCGCCCCAACCCCGGACAAGGTGTATCCTCATGGAACAAACTTGTTATGACCAGTTCTCTTAGTTCTCTTTTCAACTGTTCTTGTCCAGGTTTCACCGCGTTTCCTTTTACCTTCGCCACCCATATGGGTGCGATGCGCGAGTCTGAGGCCATATAATTCATTCGAATATCAAATCCGAAACAAGTTGGTGGAGGAGATAACTCTCTCTCTCCCCGTAGCGAGTGCCAACTCTGTTTCCAGTGATCCGAACTCCGCGACGCAAATATCCGCGATGGTAGTAAATTGTCGTTCCTTTTCTTTCAGACGATCACCGAATGTTAGTTGAGCCAGCCTGCGGGGCGTCTCTAGCGTGCGTGTACGAACGTCTTTTTAAAGTCTGGCAGGAACAGGGAAAGCTAGGAGAACTGAAGTCTGCTCTTGTTATTGTCTGCGGCGGAAACATAGTTTCGTTGAAGGCTCTGAAGGGATGGAAAGACACGCTTGGACTCAGTTAAGTCTGCAAAAAGTATCTTCACACTGTCGGAAACCCACAGAAAGGAGTCGCAATTGACAAGTGCTCCCCGGAGATAATCGGAACGTACTCGGAAATGGTCGGAGAAACTCAAAGGGCTTCCTGCCGTTCCGATTTCCCCCAATCTTATACGTCGGTTTCTTGCAGTTTCCACCCATCCTTTAGGGGTTTTCTAAGGATGTGGTAGTCAATGGTGAATATTTCAATATACTTAAGCCGTTATGCGGCTGTAATAAATAGTTAGGGGAAATTCAATTGTACAAAAGTATTTATGCCATGCCTGTCTGGTTCCATACAATGTAATTCATAAGGAATTTTTTATAGAAAATGGTTTTACCCGGGAGGGACAGTAGTTTTTTTTTATTTAGTGCGATCGTTCAGGTGGGAAAAGCCTATGAAAAAGTGTCTTGTTATGCTAACTTTAAAGATCGACTACCGAAAGTGGTCATTTTTAAAGACCTTGTCCACTTAATCTTCACTCATTCGAAACTCATTGGTCATAAATCTCAGTTCATCCATACATTTGTGTTTTCATTCGCTTTCCGCTGTTAGGGGCGATGCAGCGAATAAATGCGCTCAACTCGTTTTAATCCCATAATATACGACTCAACGTGCATACACGTAGAAAAAATAATCTTCGTATTTGTAAATCTCCGTTTTCAAAAATCTTCTCTTTGTTTTCTTTAACTTTCGATCCTTGAGACTAACTTTACCATGTAAATAAATCTCCTAAAACGTCTTTGTCTGCAAGAGGTCAGATTGCCACTGGATGCTTTCACTTGATGCTAATATGACTTCTTCTCAGTTTGTCGAAAGGATAGAAAATGCATCATTGTAGCAATATCCAGTCGTAGCAGCTAAAAATCATTAGAATGGAGGTTAGACTTCCTCCTGCCATCGTAGGGTTTATTCCAAGGGGGCCCTAGTAGATGTAGCCGATATATAACGTTTGTTATCAAACTGTCGTTCCTTGCACACTATATTCAGCGATCTTGTCCCGTCATCGCCTTTCCTTGCTTCTGGGCGACGTCAGCAGTTACTTACCAAATGTTGACCACTCACCAATCAGTTTTTCTGTTAGTTAATCCATTAGATCGATTATAGACAATTCCAATTCTAAGAGCATCCCCTGGGGAATTATTCTATAGCCAGGGGTGTTACTCAACCCCGGGGTACTTAAAGGAGAAGTATCACGCGAATTTGATGTCATTTCAAAACACAATAATGTTTGTCTGTCAGCAGAAACAACGAACTAATTGTCAAGTTTGTTATAAATTATCACCCCAGTGCAATAAAACTGTCTATTAGTGCCTCTTGCCAGAGACAGAGTAGGCCGGTATGGATTGAAACTTGAAAAATATTATGCTAATGTTTTTCAACTTCTCGCATTTTTGTTTTCAAACTGCGCTAGAACAGATCACGAGTTGTTTCTTTCAAGAATTGAGTTGATTTCTTTCCTCTCATCATTCTAGAATTACTTGGCAGCTGATTATTGAAGGTCTTATTTCATCATTTTTACCAAAAGATGTCAAAAAACCCATGATACTTCCCCTTTCACGACCCTGCCTTTAAATGACCCGTTACAATTGTGACTTTCTCTTGCTGACAAGTTCGTTTAGCAAAATCTAGAAATTTGCCTTGACTATCTAAGGAGAGCATGCATGAAAGAGCCGATCCACATAAGGAACGATTAACGGAACAACAGTGAGAAATGTTAAGATGTCTGTGTGCCTTACAGGCGACTGAGTCAAGCTTCGTTGGTATTGACTTTTCCTTACTCTGAGGTGTGATATTTGCCAGTTAGTTTTCAAAATATGATAATTCCTAGGGGTCATTCCCGCCCGTGGGGTGGGGGGGGGGGGGTGGGAGGAGATACGCAGCTACTTCTGGAAATGACTGGTGCACAACACCAAATGCGGCGTATGCTGTGGGAACCTGTATTTCGGGGACGTCCATACGTTAGAACATTCCCCGATAGAGTCTGCATTGCCAGGGTATGATTTTCTCTTCACCCGGGTGATTACACAAACTAAGGACAATTTTTGATTGAGCCGGGGCTCAAAATAACGGACGATACCGTATCGTCCGGCTATATAGGACCTTCAACTAAATCGAAGTGAATCCCGACGGTTTCGTTTGCACTCTGCACTCTGTTTATTAATTTGCAATCATATTTACCACTGGCAATCTGGACCTCTCGCTATCTCCAATGAATTTACGTGGCCTTTTAATGGTCGAGATGGTTGTAATTGTAAAAGAACGATAGGGTAACGGTTTAACCAATTTTGTAATAGGGTGTTGTTTTAAATGGTTCAATAAAAGCTGAGCGCGTGAAACGGTCCACTTCGTACAAACAAGGGTTTTTTTTTTTAAATTATAGTATCGCACCACGGATAGCGATACAAAAATTCTACCTTGATTAAAGTGGCGCAAAGGCATGACGATCAACGTGAAATACGTTTGGGAATCCGATCATCGACTTACTTCAGCGAATTTGCCGGCCTACGAACACGCACTGTCCTTGTAACAAAGGAGCCACCATTCCTCTGAGAGTTTCAAGAGGAAAAAGGGCACACCATGTTTTGTCTCGCTACTATTTACGACCAAAGTGGTCCATAAGCCTTACGTGTATCTCCAGTATTTGCAGCATTGTGAAGAGAGTAGGAGTGTTCTCACCCCTCCACTGGACGGGATGGTAGTCTTTGACATGCACAGGGTTATGCCCCATTCGTACTCCTTGCTCGAGAGAGAGACAATGGAGGGATTAAGAATTGCGTTTACGCCAAACTGCATACGGCAGAGATGACCACCTAACCATGTGTATCCTTCATTTGCCGCTCGCTGTTTTCAGTTTCTCGGTAAAATTGAGTAGTTTTGCTTTAGCATGAAACGCCAGAACTGTTTTGCACTATTCTCATTTATGCACTCACTTTTTCAAGAAAACGAAAACGCGAATCTCACGTTTGCCGTTTGTCGTAAACGCGATTCTAAATCCCTCTGAGTGAAGTTCCTTGTCTAAGGAAACAGCACACACACCTGACTCGTATTTGTATTTAGTTTAGTATAAACATACCTACCCGCGTCGACTAGCCTCAGCTATGTGCGGGTAGGTATATAAACACCTTGTAACTGTCTATTTTTAATAAAGTGTTGTGTTGTTGTGCCCAGGCGTCTCTCTTTCGTAGAAGTGGGGGCGCGTGGATGTGATGGGCGGCCATGCGACGGTCCATATCACTTCAAAAAGACTCGGTTTGGAAACTTGCGGCGCGTTTAAGTTTAGGCAAATAAAACTATAAGAGACAAGGCTTTGTTTTTTAATAAAAATTTAATATCAAAATGTAAAATATCGTTTTCCAAGAGAGAAAGATTTTTGAATTCTTCTCTCCGACAAGAAAAACTTTTTCAAATGACATGCTGGGTCTTGATACACAAGTAGGCTATTTACACATTTAATCTTTTCATCCGGGAGGCCGAGGTAAGTTTATTTCCTGCAAAGAAAGAGAAACAGAGTTTAGTTTAATTGCTAGTATTGGCTGTTTTTGTCAAGGAAGACGCCGCGAAATTCTTCTCAGAAACAAAATTCATCGTTTTAGGCACAGGGCCGCTACTAAGCGTCAGACGAATTATATATCTATGAAAAATTGTCCTGAAATTATTCGTCAATTTTCTGACAATTTATTGCTAGGTAGAAAATTTGCTTAAGATTAAAGTGAGTTTTTTTCAAAACTCTTAGACCGTTAACCCTTTAGGCTCAAATAGGCATCGGTTCCAGTTCAAATACGAGCGTCTACACATGCGCAACCCCAGTCGCTTTCGTCATTTACCAGCGTTTTAGTGTGGTCAAGCGAAAACGATAAGAAAACGCTGGTGTGGACGAAAATAGTTAGCTACGTTTTTGGCCGGACGAAAACGGACACTTTTGAAAACGCAAAAGTGAGGATGGGGTCTAAGTGTTTCAATGTTTGTCTGTGATGAATACGTGAATCTGATTAGCTCAATTGTCAATTCTATTCAGTGATACATCGTGAGTAGCGAAAAGCCACCTGACAGCCGCAGGAGAAACTTCAAAATAACGATGGCATGAAGTAAAACTTTTCAAGTCAGTGAAATGTTTATCGAGAGTCATACAGAAACAGTTACGTCATGCGCTGGAGATTTGTGCTGTGTACATCAAAATCACCGAACAGAAATCTCAATGAGAATTCTCGTGATCTATTTGTTACAAAGCATTGAGTAGCTTAGCCAATCAGATTACAGCATTCGTAAAGGAGCGCTACTAGATGTATGATGATGATGACGATGATGATGATGACGTTTTCAATTATTAATGCAGGGAAATAGCACCAGACGTCAGCTTATATAGACACCGGTAGCTGCCGCTATCAGTACATTTGACTAAAAAACAATCGTCACTCGAACTATCCTTGGCCGTATGGAAAAATCGGTGTGTAACGACAAAAACATTTTTTTTTCTGTGTTTATTAGAAAACTGATTGAAAAAGTGCTCTATATTAGACACCACCTGACTAAAATATTCAACTTACGAGAAAAGTCGGTAGAGTCCATAAGAAACCACAAGGCCAGAAGCCACTACGACACAAGCTTTTCTGTTAAGCAAACAAAAAAAAAACAATTAAACAACAGTTTTAAACATATCACAGTAAAAGTTCTTTACCGAAGACGTAAAAGATTCAATATACGGTTAATCTAATACCTAAAGTTTTAGCCGTATTAAAAACGGTCGATGAACATCGAGATTTTTTTAGCGTTAAATTTGAAGAAAAGCAACAAGCCTTTCCGAGTTGCTGTGAATCTCATTATGAAAGCGAGGCTGAGTGCAAAGCTTTTCATATAAAAGTTAAATTTGTTTGCATATGAATGAAAACCAATTTTCCTGACAAAAACTTTGCAAATTCTTTCCGAAATTCTTTTAGCCACTCAATTGCAACTGCTCTATTGAATTCACTATACCACCTTCTTTAAATAAATTCGAGTTATTTTCCATAGCAACTCACCCCAGAGTGGACTCGGGGTAAATTCTGTCTCCCAGTTTCTTGAGCCGAATGAAGTTGTCAGCGGTGGCAATGGTTGTCAAATCCGGGAACTCCTCACGTGCAGCAACCAGGCCTTCCTGCCTCTCGACTGTCGGAGCCGTCTCCATGACAACATGCGGTGCGCTAAGTTCGGGCTTGTTTAATTCGATTGCCGCCAATCTCTCTGCAATAGAACTCAAACTTTTGGAGCAAACAAAGCTTTCCGAGCAGATTTTATTAGTTGGTTCTAGTCCAGGGACAAAATACTGTTCATCAGCTTCACCATCACAATTGGTTTCATCTTCCTTTTGACTTTGCATGTGTTCATTGCCTCGCTGTTGCTCGCTTTCAATTTCTTGCTGCCTCTTGCGTTCATTTTCTAGCTGTAGAATAAAATATGAAAGTAAAATTAAAAATTAATTAATTTGTTTGGGAATAATTATAAGATAAATTTACCATGGAAAAGTACTGCTCAGTAGCTTTCATTTGAATGGTCACACTTTAGGATTTCATCCACAGACTCAAAAGTTAGAACCACCTTGTACAGCATGGTAAACAGCACCACGGAAAAGTACTGCTTACTTGCTTTTCTTAAAATTCATGTTCTAGGTTTTCATCAGTCCACCGACTCGAAAGTTCAAAACACTTTACATATCATAATAAACAGCACCTCAGGAAAGTACTGCTCAATAGTTTTAAGGACCGTTTGTCGATCCTTTCCGATCTCTTCAATCACGAACCTTACTCTTGGACATGCAACTGACCTGTCGTTCAAGGGATTCTTTGGTTGGTATCATGAAACACAGGAATGGAAGGACTGGTAGAGTGATAAGGATGCTGTATAACAGTGGATATCCGATATCGTATGGCGCGTTCTTCTTCCACTCTGAGGTAAAAAAAAAAAAGAAAAAAGAAAAATTACCAGGAATCACGGTCTAATGGAGTGAAGCCAATCAAATTGGTCTGGTGGTCGAGCACAAATCCCTCCTTTCTTACTGTCGATTTAGGCCAATTCATTTTCAGACTTTAGTCGTATCGACTGCGTGTTATTCAGGTCATAAGCAGGTAAATTATGATCACCCCGGTGAATGTAGTCCTAAGAAGCGAATATTAAGTTTTTTTTCAACTGAGTTGATACGTAATATATCAAACACGAGGAAAGGTGTTCCATCCGATCTCGAAACACCGAGAAGTGTTAAAAAAAAAAGAGGCGCAGCCTGTGGTCAAAATGGTGACACGCCGTTTCGAACTCGGAGAGGTCAGGACACGTTGTGGACGACTGTGCCTGCAACTTTGCGCACATTTGCCTGCAATATTGCGCCATGTGTAGGGATTTTTAATCTCAAACCCAGATGTCTGTGGCGAATATTGCGAATCGATCTGGCTAACAAACATACCTTCAGTAATCCAGTGAACTGCGGCAGCAAAATTGAAAACTGCAATGGTGAGAACAAAGATTAAATAGCATTACATTAAAAAACAATAGAAGGAAAAAAAGAAGAAAAGAAGAAAGTGTTCAGCGTTCAAAACCGCCCGAAAAAAGATGAACTTTTGTTGAATTGCACATTGAGGCGAGGAAACAGGAATTCCGAATCAGCAAAAAAAAAAATCCTCTAAACCACAATTTTTAGTTTTTAGAGGACCATGTAAGGTTTCACATCCCAGTTATAAATGGAAGAGAAAGGACTCCTCGATACGGTATTAAAAATATTTTGACCAATTCTACTTAACCCTTTAAATCCTAGGTGTGTGGTATTTTTTTCAATGACTTTTTGGCAATAAATAGTCTGAGCCACTTAATTTCTCCATAAATGGAGATGAAATAAAAATATCTGCGGTCTTAAGAAACTGTGGGCTCAGGCTAAATTGTCACGTGATGCAAGTGACGGTTGTTGTTTGTTTCGAGCGAGTGCACGAGCACGAATCTGGTAAAATCATCGCTTTATAAGTGTTTTTCGAGCCATTTTCCTCTGCAGAAACCCCCATTCTGGCATCATCAAGCTGGAATGTGGGTAGAGGCAATCCTCTGAAAGAAAACAGAGGTGAGAGGTGATTTCATGCTGACTGAGTCGCCAAACATGCTGTGTAGCAGACATGGAGGCCCACGAGTGAAGTTGCCTCTCTGGCCGTTTTGTGGATGGATTCCAGGACCTGCCAAGGCTATTTGGGCGAGTTTGGAGTAGTAAAATATTCAATGGATTCGAAATTTTGCTGGTGGTACTGGGTGGCTGAATTACCCAGAATTCTCTTCGGGCGTAAACGAGGCAACGTGAGATACGCAAGACTGGGTCTGATAAAATGGCTGAAGTATAGCCCTCGGAAAGCGTTGAGAGGAAAACTTCCAGTCAGATACCAAGGTCTGACCTTGAGGTTTGCTGTAAATATAGACTTTTCAATTTTGAACAAATTATTTGGATTAAAATTGACGATAAATAAGTGTAATTTTTGATGTTATTATTTGGCCGAACAATTGGCATTTAGGACTTTGTTGCCAAACGAACGGTGATATGCAGCGAAAATCGGGAGGCGTAGTCGATTTGCTGGGTTTGATGATGGAAATATACATCAGCTGGTGTCATTCACACATTATCATGACGTTGTAGCTTAAGTTAAACAAGAAGCAATTCATAGAAGCCAGAACGGTGTTTTCGACGCATATATGCGTTGTTAGTATGCGAAGGGTTAAGGACGGTGTTTGCTACTGCGCAAACGCTCGGCGCATCTCGGTATGGTCCGAGATAGCCGTGTTTCGTAAGCCGTACGTTGGCTACTAAAACAAAGATATTTTGTGCGGTTCATAAGAAAAGCAGATTTTAGCAAGTGCTGTTGGAATCTAAAATGACAATTAGAGGAAACGACGCATTTTTCAGCAATATTTAAGCATTAAGTTGGAGAAAATTGCCATACATCGTTATGTATTTCACAGCTTTTTTCGAATGATTGTTGCTTAATTATCTCTGCAAATTTTGTGGTTATCCCCCAATTTTTTTTTATTCCAATAGCCCTTGCTAAGATCTGCTTTTCCCGCATAGCCATAAAAAGCGCAAAAATACCTTTGTATTAGTGAGAACCGTCCTTAATATTGCTCTATAGTTTTCAACTGTATGGCGACGGTATGATTTTACTCATGGACTTAAAAGCCAGGAACGCAATAAGCTTAAATCAGCTGAGATTTGACTCTAATCGTGCGTTTTTCAAAACAGCTCCCGAAAACATTTCGGGCCCGAAAAACTATTTTACGTGCACAATGTTGGTTCCCAGAAACTGACAACCTTGAAACGTTCACAAGATTAACTTAAGAAACGCATTGGGCCAGTACCAATCAATAAAAGGAATTGAAAAATACTTTACGGTCCCGAAACTTCGGGAGTTTTGAATACGCGCCCCTGGTTACAATAGAAAGAGGTTAATTGCGTTTGCAGTTTGGTTCACGTTTGTCAGTGTTAGAAAATAACCAGCGACCTAATAAAAAGAAAGATTACTTACTCGTGTCGGGGCATGCATAATGTGCCGGGAAATAATCTGCTTCTTCGAGGGCTTCTTCTTCAACCGAAAAAGCGAACAAAGCGGGAACGAGTAAAAAACAGACGGCGAAAATCACTTTGAATAGCCTCAACATGTCTGCTTTGCTGATATCTTCTTCCAATTTCAAAGACGAAAGCGCACATTGAAGGCCTTCGACTTGAACGAAACAAGACTGAAGGACTTTTGAGAACTTTTGCAAAGTTGACGTCATGAATGGCCTCTGATGACGCTGTTTTCAGAAGGCGTTCCATAGAACTTGTAATTCTTATTGTTACGTACTTAATTTTTGTACTGAAAGTATGAAGTATTACGAAACAGTGAATGAATCTTAAAATATCTAGACAACTAAGCATTCTTTTAACAAAACCATTCATCTTCTCTTGAGTTTACTGCCGTTTTATTTCATCACATTTTCACTTGCATGTGCGTGCGCGTGCTCTTTCGCGCGAGATTGCCTGACAATCACCACTTGAGGCATGCGCATTGTATATTGTGTTTTCGTTATACACGTGACCGTCTGGCACGAGACCCGCGTGCGTTTTAGGAAGCGCCAATTCGAGGAAAGCACTTACCGGAGGATTTAAAGTAACACTTTTTTTTTCACTTCTAAAAAACTACCCTAATGACTGGCTATCTTCATGACTGCCAGAATTGTAACAGCAAGAAAGAATCAATTCATCGTGTTTAGAATACAAATGCATTCAATCCACCTTACGGAAAAAAAGATGGCGGTTGTACATTTTACCACAATACCTTGCGAACCTAAC
>NW_028145566.1:285000-335000 GCF_977016875.1 Pavona decussata
CTAAATGCAAAATACAAATAAATTTGGTGTTTACAACTGAATTGACTAAAATAAAAGTTAATTAAGTAGTAAACAAACAAGTGACGCAAAAAAAAAAAGATTCGCTAGCTGATAGAAATTAAAGGATTGCGACATATTCACAAGCTTTTCATTTTTTTCAAGAATTGAAGAAGGTGTAAGGTAGTATTTTCTTTTTTTTAAATGTTGATTAGTATTTCATGTATTTGTTTTTTGAATAGTTTTGTTGTCAGACTTTCTAATATTACCCGGCAAAGAATTCCATAGCCGTGCGCCAAATCGGGAAAATGAATACTTTAGTTGATCAAGACGTGAAGACATGATATAAAATTTGTCGGCGGTTGCTGACCTGGTGTTGTAGGAGTGTATATGTGAGACATGTTTAAATAAATTTTGAATATGAACAGGCGCTAGTTTGTTTTGGATATCATATATTAAACAGGAAACAGATTCGACATAGAGAAAATGAACAGGTAGGATGTTAAGGTTAATGAAGTCAATTCTTATCCAATTGAAGTAAAAAATTCCTTGAACTCATCTGCAACCACTTTATCGTAATTACTGCATGCCTTACGACTAGCTGATTTCTTAATGATATAGGCCCTTATAGTTTTCCAGGTACCGCCCGTGTTTCTAGGATTGTTCCTAATTTGCTTTCTTCCTGCAAGACTTAGTTCGCTTTTAACTTCCCTCTTAAAATTCTGATATGCCGCTCATGCTAAAGGATTATTCCTTTTACTTGCGAGCTTTCGCCATGCAGTCCATGGGATTCAGTCCATGCCGTGGCATTCGAAGGATAAAAACACAGTGTTTAACATATGCGGATATGAGTTCAAAATATCTTGTAGAGTTGCGTTTTTATCAACATCATCAGACGCAGAACTTCGAGTGAAAATTCGCCAAATTTACTTAAAAGCGCCTTTTCAAAAAAATTCGAGGTTTTGATCCACCGGACTTAGGCCATCGTCTGCTTGCTCTGTGATCATTAACTCGTCAAGCTCTGTGGCGTCTCTTGATATGTGTTCATTTGCTGCCAAAGAAATGACACAAGGCGATCTACGGCGTAGTCTTACGAAGACACTCAGTATTACCAGACTGCAAAGAAATGTAAGCAGCACTCCTATGATGTGCCACGAAAACGCAATTATGACAAATTCTCGATTGGGTGCTGTGTCTTTCCAGGGGTGTGTTCCGTACAGAACATGAGCGATTTGAATAAACCATGTTCCCATAACTACAACTAATATTGTACGTGCCATAAAAAGTAGAAAACTCTTGCGTTGCCAGGCTTCAAGGAGTAAAATAACGGAGATGACAAACGCTGATACGCAAATTAAAATGTGCAGCCTTTGATCTAAAACTGGTCGTCCGTCAAGGTGAAAGTAGAACAATCCGCCGATGACGAAATACGCTAGTGATGTTAAAACGTGGTCTGCAGCTGCAGGCAGGAATAATATGGAATAAAAACGTAAAATTTCCACGACTCCTCCGAGCAGGAAAATGGCATACATTGAAGAATGGGCGAAGTTATTCAAGTTAGAAAAGTTGTTGTGTTTGTCCGTGAGTCTCCAGTCGGTCGCAACGAGCTCTGCAATGATTCCAATTGTAGTTCCTATCACTTTCAAACTCGGTTCAACAGGAACTGTTCTCAAGTAAGGAACAGTAACTTTCTGCCACGTAGTGGATACGAAGTCTAAGTGGAATTCAAGGGTGTTTGGTCTTCGCTTGTCTCGATGTTTCAAAAATCTTGTTTGCGCTTTGGCTATTATGGCCAAGATGTGAAGCCACCACCATACGCCATGGGCTATAAAGAGAGATCCGGGAAGAACGTGGCCTTGAAAAGTACCCATTATGGAAGTGGCAGCTGTGTCTGTACAATTCTCAGAGCGAGCGTAAAATCAAGGCAATGATGATCGCTTCAGTTTGTCTCACGACGTTACCTGACCATGAGCATTGATTTATGACGTATTGTGATTAATGCTCGAGTTTTTAAGGACGGTGCCTACTTTTGCTACTGCGCCTACGTTCTGCGCACCTCGGGTTTCCTATGGGTGGCGTCCAATCTCGTACCCAGAGTCTTTAGGCTTTTTGGTCAAGTGCTCTTAGTATCCAAAATGAAAATTTAGGAAACCATGCATTTTCCAGATATAATAAAGCTTCTGTTAGGAAAGCTTAGCACTCGGATAACAAGTTTCTAGTGTTTTGTGCGATTGAGGAGGTTAAAGTGGTAAATTAGGTTCAAGAATTCCTGTTGTTTGTATCCAGCTTTGCATAAGAATTTAGCTTTTTATTGTTACTTAGCGTAGCATTTAGTTTTTAAATACGCCGCTTCACTCTACTGTAATTATTCGAACAAACGCCGCCCTCAAATAAACGCCGCAGGGACATGCAAAAATATCATTAAACGCCACCCTCGAATAAATTCCGCCCTCAAATAAACTCCGCAGGGACAAGCAAAAATATCATCAAACGCCGCCCTTGAATAAACGCCGCCCTCAAATAAATGCCGCGATCTTTCTCGACAATATTGCGGCGTTATTCGAAGTATTTATTTATAACTAATGTAAGCAATTCAAGTACCTATCTTTGAAAACAAAAGACTACATTCAATCTAAACCAGTCTTAGAAATTTATTTTTCTCGATTGTAATGTTATTCAGTTCAAAGTGGCTATACTTCATAGCTTTGCTGCTTAGCTCTCTCTCTAAAGCTTCTGCGATGCGCAATTCCGTGGTAACAGCCGAGAATCTTGCAGGTACAACTAGTCCGATTCCTCTCTTTCTTCTGCCAGTGACTTTCGCAAAATAGTTGTTCTCAGTGTTTGGTTAAATTGACGTTCAAATGACACAATAAATTCACAGTTGTTGTTTCAAGGTTGGCAATAAACGCCGCCCTCAAATAACCGCCGCATCTTTTGTGCGAAAAATTTAATAAACGCCGCGGCGTTTATTCGATACGGTATTTACATTTAGCCGCATTCACCTGTATTAAAAGGGATGGCGTGATTTTACTACAACTAGCAGAATTCCTTTTGTTTTCCTTTTCAAATTCAAATTTAATAAGCCCAGTGGACAACAAAGAACAATAGCTCTAATTAGCAAGAGAAAACAAAAACCAGAAGGATTCTGAAAGTTGTAGTAAAATGACGCCATAGTAAAAATGTCCTATTGCTTTGTTTTCATGCTTTGCGCTATTTGTGGTTTCTTAGAATATAAACAATAATCCTATAAAAGCCAACAGTACTTGTTCTGCGCTTTCTGAAAGATTGAGTTACTGCACAAGTTTGCTTCGTGCTTGCCTCCGCTCGCCTGAAAAAAAATTTGCACACGTAACGCCTGTTCTGTAGGCTAACTTAGTTCAGGGGCGGATCTTGGAAGTTGGTGTTACCTTTCACACGGTAGACACGAGGGAAAATGTTTCATAGGGTTATTCAGTCCTTGAAACGGAAGTTATTGTGTGTACAGCAGTACATTATTTTGCGTGCAAGATTAAATACATGCCCGTATAGGTGTTACGCCCAGCTTACAGAACTGGATAACCGTAGAGCTTCAATTACACTATAGAGCGGTTTTCAATTAAGTGACGAAAGTAATTACGTTTTTGCTTTGGTTCTGCATTACAGAGTCATTACTACGCTCTGTGATTGGTTGATAAAACTCGCGCCACCTTCTCAACCAATAAGATGTAAAACCAAAACCAATCGTGCCTCGCTCGCACGTGTTTTCCCGCGCTTGGCGCCGGTTACCTGTATTTACTTTGAATTCTGATTGGTTCATTGCGCTGTTTGCACCTGTTGTGATTGGCCAGAGTTATTACTTTGGTTTTTGTTTTACGACACTCGATTGAAAACCGTTCTATTACATATTACAGCAATATTCACATAAAGTTTCAAAGGTATACTAAACCGTTAACATCAAATTACATTATTCTTATTATTCAAAATACGAAATAACAATACTGATAATGACGGTGTCCGCTAACATATTACCAGTCCATAATCTCATACTGGCCAGAGTCATCCTTCGCAGCCGTTATCATGGTCGTCAGGCAACACTCCTCGAGGAGCATTACGTGACGACTCTGAAAACGGCTGCGAAGGAGACTAGAGTCATGTCAAAGTGATTTCCCTCTTTGATGGAGGTTCTTACTTCTCTGTACAAAAGCTAATTTCACCGTGTCATGTAAATACAACATCACCATTCGTTTCATAATTGTTTTTGTCCCACCATTTTGCTTCAAAAGTGAAACTCACGCTGCCATGAAAAATTGAGCAAGATATTAAGTTTTCTTCTTGTTTTAAAGTAAAGCCTTTACTGTCACGGTCATGTAAATGCCTTCAAACACAAAACCACTCATGTTTATATAATAGAAAGCTCTGGAAATGTTTGAGCTTTCGCGTGTTCTGGTTGGTTACCCTTCTGCTAGGCTATCATCTCATATTCCACTGTGGTGGTTAATTCGCCTATATAGCTAAGTACAAAATAGTCAAAAATTACTTCAGTCTTCCGCTTTCAGTCCTGAGGCAATTACGCAGATGTGAGGGTGTGCCAAACTGTTTTTGACGAAGATTGTATGACTGAGAATATGGATCAATGGCGTGATCTTTTTCTTTCAGTTTCAGCTGTGATAAAGGACATGCACAGTATGGCGGCTTCTCTGGTTCGTTTGCATTCTCGTCCCAAGATCAGAGCCGCGAAAACGAACCACTGTTTTCTGTCGTTAGCAGCTCGAGCCAGGAAAAATGAGAACAAAACCAAAAGCCAAAAATTGTATTTCGCTGAAAACCTAGCAGAGCCATAGAAAAGCACTGCTCAGTAGTAGTGCTCAATTGTATTAATTTACAGAATAACAAGCATGCCTTGTTTTCAGCAAAGATGTGCAGTATCTCGACCCTCGTGTTTCTTTACTGTGGCCACCCCCCCTACCCTTCCACCCTGCTATTTGGTGGCCGTCGGGGTGTATAGAAACTATTGTTCCCGCGCGCCGGCGAGGACTGGAACCTTGATCTTCAGCATTTATGGCAGACGTGATAACCGCTACACGTTTACTTACTTTTTTCCTTTTCATATAACAGATCCTTGCAGTGATCCTATGTGAAAATTTTATTGTTAACTTTTAAGGCCATTCATAAACGCGCTCCGACTTATATTTCTTAACTTGTATCTCTGAAAGACACAGGGGGTAGGTACTATCTTAGATCAAATAACGGCAAACTTCTTAACATTCCACCATGCAAGTCTCTTTCCACGCTTGGTGATCGATCTTTTTATATGGCTGCCTCTAAATTATAGAACGATCTTCCCCTTTTTATTAGAAATATATCTTCAGTTAATGCTTTTAAGAAGGCTCTTAAAACTCATTTATTTCAGATGATGTTTCCCAGCTAATTTATTATAAAGGCTTTGCATATTATTTTTACTAATTATTAGAAACGATTGGTAAGTAAGACGATTTGTAAATTGAAATATGCACTAGGTTTTTTTAGGATTTTGTCGAGTCAATGTAATGCGCAGATGAAAATTTCTTGGATTTATATTTGCGCAATACAAATCAATATTATTTTTATTATTATTATTATTATTATTATTATTATTATTATTATTACATGGCTGATTCATTTGGTATGAATATTCCTTTGCTGTTTGTTTCATATATGGAAACTATACTTTCTTAAAGTTTTTTTCATGGGGTCCAGTAAAGTACTTTTCGCGACTCATCATCGCTCGTCCGCTTGTCCAACATGTGGTAAGAACTGTAAGAAGTCAACTTCTAAGTATTTTCCCCCCTCTCCTTTCGCGCGTTTGCCTCGTGCTTGCCGCCGCTCTCCTGAAAAACTGACGCAAAACGTAACGCCTGTTCTGCAGGGTAACTTGGTTCAGGGGCGGATCTTGGAAGTTGGTGTTACCTTTCAAACGGTAGACACGAAGGAAAATGTTTCATAGGGTTATTCAGTCCTTGAATCGGAAGTAATTGACTTTACAGCAGTACATCATTTTGCGTGCAAGATTAAATAGGTCTGGTATAGGTCTTATGCGCAGCTTACAGAACTGGATAACCGTAGAGCTGCAATTACACCATAGAGCGGTTTTCAATTGAGTGACGAAAGTAATTACGTTCTTTCTTTGGTTTTTCATTACTGAGACATTACTACGCTCTGTGATTGGTTGATAAAACTCGCGCCACCTTCCCAACCAATAAGATATAAAACCAAAACCGACAAATCAACACGAACTCAAATAATAGGTAAAACTATGTAAAATAGCAAGTAAACCATCTAAGAGCTGATGTTGAAGCACCAATATCTTGTAGATTATGGTGGTCGATACTGTCGAATGCCTTGCTCTTGTCTAAAAGAACAACAACATTTGTTTTCTTTTGATCAATTGCCGTAAGGATAGCATCAGTTGTATGTCTCAATAAAGTTTCGGTGGAGTGCCATTTCTTATTGCCGCTCTGGTTTGTTGATAATCGCTTGTTTTATAACACTTAATAAGGCATGAATTGATTTAGTGCAATTTTCGTTCACATACCTTGGACAATATAGGCAGTAGCGATATGGGGCAATAATTGTCCGGCTTTTTATGGTCACCTTTCTTTAGAATTGGCGTTACTCTGCTGTTTTCCAGATTTTTGCTGGAAAGTACTGGATATAAACGAATCATTAATAATAGCTGTTAGAGTGGGAAGGATTGACAGTAAACAATTTTTCAAAACGCGCACTGTTTTTTATCGTTCTCTGGAGCTTTTCTTGTTGGCATTGAATTGATTACCATTTCAACTTCTTTGCATTCCACGACTCCAAATGAGAATTGTATTATTGCCAAAGGATGACATCTTGGAACAAAAGACGATTTAGTGCGGTCGTAATTACTTTACCCAGCAAGACCTCTGAATTTTTTCAACAGTTTATCCAACAACAACAATAACAACAACAACACTTTATTTAAAATAGACAGTTACAAGGTGATTACCTACCTACCCGCAAATAGCTGAAGCTAGTCGAGGCGGGTAGGTATGTCTATACTAAACTAAATACAAAATACAAATAAATTTGGTGTTTACAACTGAATTGACTAAAATTAAAGTTAAATAAGTAGTAAACAAACAAGTGACGCAAAAAAAAAAAAGGATTCGCTAGCTGATAGAAATTAAAGGATTGTTTCATATTCACAAGCTTTTCATTATTTCAAGAATTGAAGAAGGTGTAAGGTAGCATTTTCTTTTTTTAAAATGTTGATTAGTATTTCATGTATTTGTTTTTTGAATAGTTTTTGTTGTCAGACTTTCTAATATTATCCGGCAAAGAATTCCATAGCCGTGCGCCAAATAGGGAAAATGAATTCTTTAGTTGATCACGGACGTGAAGACATGATATAAAATTTGTCGGCGGTTGCTGACCTGGTGTTGTAGGAGTGTATATCTGAGACATGTTTAAATAAATTTTGACTATGAACAGGTGCTAGTTTGTTTTGGATATCATACATTAAAGTGGAAACAGATTCGACATAGAGAAAATGAACAGGTAGGATGTCAAGGTTAATGAAGTCAATTCTTATCCAATTGAAGTAAAAAATTCATTAAACTCATCTGCAACCACTTTATCGTCCTTACTGTATGCCTTACGACTAGCTGATTTCTTAATGATATAGGCCCTTATAGTTTTCCAGATACAGCCTGTGTTTCTGGGATTGTTCCTAATTTGCTTCCTTCCTGCAAGACTTAGTTCGCGTTTAACTTCCCTCTGAAAATTCTGATATGCGGCCCATGCTAGAGGATCATTCCTTTTACTTGCGAGCTTTCGCCATGCAGTCCATGCCGTGGCATTCGAAGGATAAAAACACAGTGTTTAACATATGCGGATATGAGTTCAAAATATCTTGTAGAGTTGCGTTTTTATCAACATCATCAGACGCAGAACTTCGAGTGAAAATCGGCCAAATTTACTTAAAAGCGCCTTTTCCAAAAACTTCGAGGTTTTGATCCACCGGACTTAGGCCATCGTCTGCTTGCTCTGTGATCATTAACTCGTCAAGCTCAGGGGCGTCTCTTGATACGTTTTCATTTGCTGCCAAAGAAATGACACAAGGCGATCTACGGCGTAGTCTTACGAAGACACTCAGTATTACCAGACTGCAAAGAAATGTGAGGAGCCATCCTATGATGTGCCACGAAAACGCAATTATGACAAATTCTTGATTGGGTGCTGTGTCTTTCCAGGGGTGTGTTCCGTACAGAACATGAGCGATTTGAATGAACCATGTTCCCATAACTACAACTAATATTGTACGTGCCATAAAAAGTAGAAAACTCTTGCGTTGCCAGGCTTCAAGAAGTAAAATAACGGAGATGACAAACGCTGATACGCAAATTAAAATGTGCAGCCTTTGATCTAAAACTGGTCGTCCGTCGATGTGAAAGTAGAACAATCCGCCGGTGACGAAAAACGCTAGTGATGCTAAAACGTGGTCTGCAGCTGCAGGCAGGAATAATACGGAATAAAAACGTAAAATTTCCACGACTCCTCCGAGCAGGAAAATGGCATACATTGAAGAATGGGCGAAGTTATCCAAGTGAGAAAAGTTGTTGTGTTTGTCCGTGAGTCTCCAATCGGCCGCAACGAGCCCTTCAATGATTCCAATTGTAGTTCCTATCACTTTCAAACTCGGTTCAACAGGAACTGTTCCCAAGTAAGGAACAGTAACTTTCTGCCACGTAGTGGATACGAAGTCTAAGTGGAATTCAAGGGTGTTTGGTCTTTGCTTGCCTCGATGTTTCGAAAACCTTGTTTGCGCTTTGGCTATTATGGCCAAGATGTGAAGCCACCACCATACGCCAAGGGCTATAAAGAGAGATCCGGGAAGAACGTGGCCTTGAAAAGTACCCATTATGGAAGTGTCAGCTGTGTCTGTACAATTCTCAGAGCGAGCATAAAATCAAGCCAACGATGATTGCCTCAGTTTGTCTCACGACGTTACCTTACCATGAGCATTGATTTATGACGTATTGTGATTAATGCTCGAGTTTTTAAGGACGGTGCCTACTTTTGCTACTGCGCATACGTTCTGCGCACCTCGGGTTTCCTATGGGTGGTGCCTACTTATACAGGGATATTTTTGCGCGGTTTAAAACTATGCGGATAAAGCAGAACTTAGCAAGTGCTCTTAGTATCCAAAATGAAAATTTGGGGAACCATGCATTTTCCAGAGATAATAAAGCTTCTGTTAGGAAAGCTTAGCACTCGGATAACAAGTTTCTAGCGTTTTGTGTGATTGAGGAGGTTAAAGTGGTAAATTAGGTTCAAGAATCTCTGTTGTTTGTATCCAGCTTTGCATAAGGATTTAGCTTTTCATTGTTACTTTGCGTAGCATTTAGTTTTTAAATACGCCGCTTCACTCTACCGTAATTAATTATTCGAACAAACGCCGCCCTCAAATAAACGCCGCAGGGACAAGCAAAAATATCATTAAACGCCGCCCTCGAATAAACTCCGCCCTCAAATAAACTCCGCAGGGACAAGCAAAAATATCATCAAACGCCGCCCTTGAATAAACGCCGCCCTCAAAAAAACGCCGCGATCTTTCTCGACATTGCGGCGTTTATTCGAATTATTTATTTATAACTAATGCAAGCAATTCAAGTACCTACCTTTGAAAACAGAAGACTACATTTAATCTAAACCAGTCTTGGAAATTTATTTATCTCGATTGTAATGTTATTCAGTTCAAAGCGGCTATACTTTATAGCTTTGCTGCTTAGCTCTCTCTCTAAAGTTTCTGCGATGCGGAATTCCGTGGTAACAGCCGAGAATCTTGCAGGTACAACTAGTCCGATTTCTCTCTTTCTTCTGCCAGTGACTTTCGCAAAATAGTTGTTCTCAGTGTTTGGTTAAATTGACGTTCAAATGACACAATAAATTCTCAGTTGTTGTTTCAAGGTTTGCAATAAACGCCGCCCTCAAATAACCGCCGCATCTTTTGTGCCAAAAATTAAGTAAACGCCGCGGCGTTTATTTGATACGCCGATTTATATTTAGCTGCATTCACCCGTAAAGGGATGGCGTCATTTTACTACAACTCCCAGAATTCCATTTGTTTTCTTTTTCAGATACAAATTTAATAAGCCCAGTGGACAACAAAGAACAATAGCTCTAATTAGCACGAGAAAACAAAAACCAGAAGGATTTCGGAAGTTGTAGTAAAGTGACGCCATAGTAAAAATGTCCTATTGCTTTGTTTTCATGCTTTGCGCTCTTTGTGGTTTCTTAGAATATAAACAATACGGTAATCCTATAAAAGCCAACAGTACTTGTTCTCGTGGCACAACGAACGTATTTTAAGCGCTTTCCGGAACATTCAGTTACTGCACAAATATTCCTTGTGATCGTTTCTAAAAATACTATTTCCCCAAATAATTGCTTGTCTTAGGTTTTAAAATCTATCTGTCTTAATTAGTTTCCTTTAAAACTGCACGGTGTCTAGGGTGTCTATTCAATTTGACACTTTTCGCTTTAATTCAATACATTCTGAGCATCAATAGCTGTTAATTTGCTTTTCGGCGTTGCTCTCTTCACCGCAAAAGCCAGATCCAGATTAAAGTATGAATGGTTTTGCTGATTCGTTGAATTCCAAATATGCAGTTTTTCTTAAAGGTAGTAAATTCTGTAATTAAACAGCGATGGTAGGTGCTTTAACAGCCGCTCGGACCTCGGAATTCTATTCATACTTCGCTAGTACGTGCTCCAAGAACCTTTGCCGACTCTGATGCTATTGTAATTTATTGTTTTAAGGAATTTTCAAATTATTAGATCTACCATTAGTTAAGACCAAATGTGGTCAGACTTCATTTAAGTTCTCGGCTGCGAGTGCCTGGAACAAACTACCAAGAGAGTTACGTGAGCTAAGAACACTTGCACAGTTTAAGGTCAGAACATTTACTTACTTGATGAACATGGATAGGGCCAATCATATTTGTAAAAGCGATGCTTAGTTCATTTTTGTTATATTTCTCCAACTATTTTTTACCGCTGTTTTTCATGTAAATATTTTTATATATTTCTTATGTGCTGGTCACCGATTAATACCAGTCTTCTAACCTTTGTTGTTTGACTGACCGGTCTTTTATCAGGATAAATAAAATTATTATTATTATTATTGTTATTGTTATTGTTATTGTTATTGTTATTGTTATTGTTATTAAGTTACTTTTAAAAAGAGCCTTAGCAACAATAGCTTCCAGAGTTAAAAATATATTTTATGGTTTACTTTCTCTGAGATCAAACAAGTTGTGAATGCACTTCTTTGTATCTTTGTATATGATTCAGTTCGAATCATATATAACGTAGTCACTTTGTACTGTTTTTCGATTACATCTGCAACAACCTGTGTGTTTACATCTCCGAGAAGTGGTACGAGTTCTAGAAAGAAACGCTGTCGGACCCAAGTCAAGTTTCTCTCATTGCTGTGTACCAGTTCGTGGTTTGATCCCGTACCTCAAGAGAGCAACGGCTCTTTCCCGCAAGCGAGTTGCCCATTTGAGTCTAATTTCCATAGTCCATAGTTATCCAGAAGTGGGAAACACCTTCCGTCCGTGACACTTCAATTTGAAAAAAAAAAAAACGCGATTCATTATTTTGTATTATGTGGCATTTTAGAATAATTGTTTCTTAATTATCTCTAAAAAATGCGTGGTAACCCCCAATATTCTTTTTGGATTCCAATAGCCTTTGCTAAGATCTTAATAAACACAAACCGCGCAAAAATACTTAGGGGTGACGGTATCAGGGGAAACACTAAGACATCACAAAGTCCAGATTTAGGCGATAAGGGGAGTAACCTTGCCACACACTGCAGCACACTGCCGCATACTGACCAAGTGAACATAACACAAGTTAGGAAAAAAGAGCTGAGGACGGGGTTCAGGGTTCAGGAATTTCCTGAGGCCGATTACGCAGATGTGAAGGTGTGCCAAACTGAATCATGACGAAGATTGTTCTTTGGGCCTAAGATCCCTTTTTGGACCTTTTTAGTTTTTGTAATTACGCCGTTATGAAAATAAAGATGGAGAACTGAAGTTTTCGTGACTAACAAATGCATCAGACAGCGATGGGCTAATTTGCTGATTCAATTCGTTTGTAGTTTTCATTCCCGAAGTTAGCAAGTCCTGGAGTCCCCCGGGGTGGGGGGGTGGGGGAGACTCCCATATAAAAGTTACGGGGGTGATCGTCGGAAATTTTGTAAAGAATCCCTAAAAGGTACCAGAATTCTGTTTTTTGGGGGTGGTCCGAACATTTTTTACCCCTAATTAAGAGGTGCCATAATCAGTTGACTTTACTTCCTCTCATATTTTTCAGTTCAACACACTTGAAGGTACAGGTACCACTATACCTCTGCCTCTGACAGAAGACATTTTAGATTTTAGCCACCCTAAGGGGTGCCAAACCAACAATTTAAAATATAAACTCTTTTAACAAAGGTATGACGATCACCCCCGTACAGTTTACATGGGAGCCCCGACCTTCCTCCCCAATCCGGGTTGGAGTTGGATTTGCTCTGAGCAGAATGTTTCGGAGAGGGAGGCGGGGGGGGGGGGGAACAAACACAGCTAGAGATGCTAGTCCCTTGTCGAGGGAGGGAATGCTAGTCTATCAAGAGGTAGGCTCCCAAGTGGGGTATACCTTTCTTCTTCAGGGTGTTGGAGGTGCTCCGCTCGCCCGGCTCGCCAATTTTTTTTTTTTGCCATATACCCCACTTGGGAGCCTGTTCACAGTCGTTCACAGGCTAATCAAGAGGCTTCCCACTACCCTTGGAGGCATTTTGTCCCATATCCCTGTTTTGCTATTACCCGTTTTGTAGAGGCGGTTGAGATCTAAGAAAAACAAGAAGCTGTTTCCAGCTTATACTCGGGCCATATTTGACTGTGTAGTGCGTAAAGCCTACAATCTCTTAACAGTGATAACCTCCAGCATCGCCAATTCCCCCAAATAGATAGCCTGCGAGCAAGCTCTCTTGGGGGTGGATCCTCTTTCCCCCCTCCCGCCCCCCAACCCCAAGAGAGCTTGCTCGCAGGCTACCAAATAGATAGATACAGAGATATAGTGAGGTAATAAGTAAGCACCAGATAGAATTGCATTTCTTGGAGTCAGAATGAAATACAGGGGAAAACGACATTTGTCTTACGAATGCTTTTTATAATCCCCGGGCTTTAATCCTTACGTTTTTACCTTTTGTTTAGAGACAGAAACCATTTGTACGGTCCTGATATGTATGTGACGCCGGGTCAATGACGGATCGTAATTTTCAGTATGATCTAGACCGGGGGGGGGGGGGGGTACTCCCTTGTGTGACCTCAACGGGGACGTGCGGCCCGATAGGGTATGATTTTCAGGGTGCTTGTCTTGAACGGGGTATCTATTTCATCACTTTCTGTCTTAAACAGGGTATCCCTACATGTGATTGCCAATGCATTAAAATACAATAAGAAACTAGTGTATTCTTCTTTAATTCTAGTCTTAAACAGGGTGTGATTTTGGGTTAAATGTCTTAGAAAGGGCCTGAAAATTTTGAATTCTGGATAGGGAAATCGGAGAATTGTGTCTTAAACAGGGTCAGGGTTTAAACGCCCGGGCCGCACCTTCCCACCCAAACATCTGTTGAATCTGTTGAGTAACCCCCCCCCCCCACCCCCCAGGGATCTAGAGTAACGTTACGCATCACGCGTACGTTTATATCCTTGTACGTTTTTCAATGTTTCGCTGTTTTTATTTTTAAATGAAATCCAGGGTAAAGCATTTGTTATTCACCTTTCATTTGAAGACAGAAACCGTTTCTACATTGATTGTTATTTTATAGTAAACGTGAGACATCTTTTTCTATCTTGGCCCGAACGAGAGGTCTTTGAGAGGTGAGGGTCAGAGGTCATAGACTGATTTAGTTGCCGAATTTTCGGTTAAACGAAACTAACCTTGAGGCACTAAGGTTAGCCTAAAAAACACTCCGGTTCGCCTGAAGAGCACTCCGGTTAGCCTAAATAGCACTTAGATTAGCTTAAATAGCTCCTCGGTTAGCTTAACGGTAAGCAGTTTATGTTGGGGTTGTTCATGCCTCGCATGCCTTCCATGTTTTGTTCACGTCTGGCTCGCACACGGCCCGAAAACAAAGAACGCGGCCGAGAATTTAAAGAATTTGATAACACAACAGAAAACGTAACTCGTACCAGCCGAGTACAAAAAACGAGACCGAGAACAATAACTCGTGGCCCGAAGTCAAATCTCTCGGCCCATCGCGACCCCAAAGAGAAAAAGGAATTTGATAATGCTACCGAAACCTTAACTCGGCCCGAGTAAAAAGAGAGATAAAGCCTAGGACGACTACGCACCAGTATAAGAGTTCAAAGTTCATTGTCTGACCCTGGTTTCTGATTGGATGTAAATCAACTTCTTGCGAAACGTGCTGTGTGTAGTGACTCGTAAACACGCGCGTGCTTGAAACTACAGATAAAGACGTCTCGTCGTTGTTGTCCGTCGCGCTGCGGTTCCCGGCTCAGCCACAATGAAGGAACGAGTGAATTCTGTGACAAAAGACCGGACTTTTGATGCGGATGGTTATATACAGAGAGCGGGATGCTTATGTTTCAAAACAGACAGCGAAAAAGAGGTGTGTGTCTTTAAGAACACTTGAAAAAGTGCTACATAGGCTATTACACAATTCTTCTCTTGTATATGACACATAGAAACTTTGTAGATCTAAAACCAGTTTAATTTCTTTCTCGGAGTCATGGGGCATTTAAAATGTTAGCAAATCAAGAGAAACTATAAAAATGACATATGCGCTCACAATATTCGCGGACATCGATTGAAGTCATATAACCCTTGCGTTTACAGTACAAAGGTTATATGCCATACGAAATTATTCATCCTTCGGAGCCGTGATCTATATATCCTGAATAGCATATCTGCCGAAAGAGACTTTTGGTTCTTGGTTAAGACCCTGTTTTCTATAAGATCATCTCCATTCCTACGTCGGAGAGGAAATTACATTGCGTCTTTTACAAAATTCGCTATGGATTCAACGTGTACCTGCATGCATGCGTGTATGCACGCACGCAAGGTTTTCAGATCAAGAGCGATCAAGCTTCTACTTGATTTTACGAAAATGCTTCTTAGCGTAATCGAAATTGTTTCGAAAATCGAATCGAAAATCGAAAAACCAAAGGTGGAACAAAAGTGTTTATCAGTACTTCGAAAATGCACGCGTTGCATTGAAGTCAACAGCAAGAATCACATGGAAAGGAATTTACTATTTATAAATAAACACAAGCACCAATCACGCATCAGTAAAAATATATATTTGAAGTTAGTGTTTGTCGTTGTTTAATTTTAATAGCGTATCCCTTTTTATCTAAATTATTTAGAGCGGTTTTCAATTGAGCTTGGTTTTACCAAAACCGAAGTAATTACTGTACAGCAAGAGCTCAGACGTGAACTGCGCAATGGAGAGCCTCTCTATGGCTACCCACGGTCTTCGTTTTCTTCGCAATTTTTTCGCAAATCTTCGTTTTTTTTAGGAAGATCTTCGTTTTTTCAGATTGAAATGGTTTAAACGTTTATTCAGTGTTATTCACAATTGATAACTCACTGTTTAAATTCACGAAAAGCAATATAAACAGTTCTTTAAACAATAAAGGATTGTTGGATTCTTTGGCGACGTTTTAACCCCATTTTAACATGGCATGCTAACTTCTGATGAGATTCCAAGAAATGGAAACTGCAGTATTGTATGAGAAACAACATTAGGCACTCGCCAGAAGAAAAACACCAACGTCCTTGAGACTCATAAGAACGTTGTCTGTCTTAGCTTTAAATATCTGCTGCCGATGCGAGCTAAGCCACAAAATAATGGAGGTACATGTCAGCTCTAAGAACACAATAGCTGTTTTTCAGATAAGAAGCAACTCAGAGAGCTAAAAGACAGCCCTACAACGAAGCTATAGCTCTCGAAAGCGAGAGACACCAATAAGCTTTGTAAAGATGACGATCTGTTAGACATTCATATCCGTGCAATCCTCACGCAGCGACATACAACAGCAGAAGCATTAATTCACGAGTTAGGAAATCCACTGATCCTGTATCTTTACAGACAGCATTTATTTAGCGCTACCTGAAATCTTGAAGTCAATACAAGCCGATAAGCTTAACAAATGTCACAGAGCTAGCATACACGATGGCATATCAACACCTGGCTCTTAGTCAGTAAGAAACCCTCCATTCAGTATATTTGAGAATTCCCGCTCACGATCAAGACAAACACCATTAAGAGCGATCGCATCACATTTTGATCTAAAGGGAAGATTCTCTTATACAAAAGGAAAATCGCCTAAAGACATATGCATGCTTGTAAAACCAAAACTGAAAAGGCTTTTATCAACACAACAGACACACAGTGGGAGTCGCGCAGGTCTGTGAACACAATTTTAACACACAGAAATGCCAAAATTCAGAAATAACAGATACTTTATATAGCGTTTACGAGTTTTGACAGTTTTAATTTATATCTGAGTGTTCAATTTGATCACGCAAATTTTGGTAAATTTTCAGATCTTCGCTTCAATCTTGAGATCTTCGTTTTTTCAGCGGTGATCTTCGCGTCTTCGATTTCTTCGGAAATACCCATAGAGAGGCTCAATGGACCAAGAAGAACTCGAAGCAAATTGCGTGCGCGGGAAAACACGTGGGAGCGAGTCACGTTTGGTGTTTTGCTTGAATGCTTCTCATTGGTTGATAAAGTGGTTGTAGAATAGGCCTTATCACGGTTTTCGACGCCATTTTGACGGGTAGGCAAACAGGCTTGAAATAACAGTGTTTGTATGGAAATCCGATGTCAAATAATTTTCATAAAACATCGTTTCTGAAAAATTCATGAATTGGAAACTTTCGGCACTAGGAAGAGGATTTTAAGGAAAAAAATGGAGGGATGTAGCTGTGACAGAAAGCGTCCAGTCGCGTTTTGAACTTTCCATACATTTCCCTGTATTTTTTCCCGCGAACTATTTTTAGTAGCAGTTCACGTGGTTTGCTATACAGACAAATGTATGGAAAGATCAAAACACGACTGGACGCTTTCTGTCACAGCTACATCCCTCCTATTTTGTTCTTAAAATCCTTTTCCTAGTGCCAAAAGTTTCTAATTCATGAATTTTTCAGAAGCGATGTTTTATAAAAATTATTTGACATTGGATTTCCATACAAACACTGTTATTTCAAGCCTGTTTGCCTACCCGTCAAAATGGCGTCGAAAACCGTGATAAGGCCTATTTATTTTTGAGACTCAATATGACTCAAGATCCAAAGTTGAAACCTTCGTTTGATATATTGTTTTAAAATCAGGTTTTGTTGGTGACAAGCAACAGATTTCCTGACAAGTGGATTGTACCAGCTGGAGGAGTGGAGACTGGGGAACAGTTCCAAGATGCTGCCATCCGAGAAGTATTGGAAGAAGTAAGTGAAATTGTCGCTTAAAAGAGGGATCTGAACAGTCTTATTTTTAATAGCAAACTGAAATAGCAACCAAGACAAATACAGTGGTTACGTTAGCTAGCGGTGTACATTTTGCCCCATGTTGATCACAGGCAAGACTTGTCGCTTTCTACCTTCTCTCCCACAGTGTTTGTCCTGTTATGTCATGGCAACCTACCCCTCCCCTCCACTGTGACTTGGGTGGGTTTTTCCATTTAGTATAATTACTCAGGTGATTATAGAGATTCTGTTGATCTGATTGGTCGAGGATTGCGTCATATCCTGCTATAATCACCTCGCGCGAGGTGATTATAGCGGGAGCACTAACTTTCAAAATGGCCGCTTAGCTATTTGTTGACATTTCTGAAAAAGAAGTAAATAGGATGAAAGAAAATGCAATTCCGAAAGGAACTAAAGATGCAGCTAAGTCCGAGGTGATACTTTTCGAAGGCAAGAGATGAAAATTTTTGCTTATTGTAATAAAAAAAACCCTTGTAAATTGCATGTTGTCGATCTCGATGACTTAAAATGAAGACAACAAATAAAGTTAAATTCGAGCAAGATTTTCTTTATTAACAGAATGATTTCACAAACAAAACGAGTTTAAAACAGAATTTGAAAGTATGGAAATAAACAAGATGAATAAATGTCTCTCTAAGTTTTCCGTTTCAGTGACCAGAAAAGAAAACGGTTTTTATAATCTGAAAACTAGTTTGTTGTCGGTTCGAGCGGCTCTCGACCACCATCTAAAGTCACCGCCTCACAACAAAATATTTTCATCTGCGACAACCGTGTACTTGTTTCGTGAAGCCAACACATGACTTAATTCCTACCTGAAGCAGCTTATCTCCGAGGGCAATTTGTAAACGTCCGTTAACCGGCGAAGCTATCACGTCAACAAGAAATTGTGCAATAAAATGCTATCGCTAACACTTGTGATCCCGGCTCGAGTTTTACACCAAACAGCCTGGTTCATCTCCATCTATTTTGTTAAACGGGTCGGAGAAACCCAACATTCATTCACAGAAGTCAGTGCTTCGTCTCAATGAAGCGGCCGTTAAAGAATACTGACATTCTGTTGGAGGCCGTGTGCAGTTTAACGATTGCGCATGTGATTTCGATTGAGCATCATGTGATCGGCAGACTGCGCGTCTCTGTTTATTGACGCGTGACGATTTGAAACAAACAAAAAAATCGACATTTTTCGGACGGTACTTGTTTTTCTCTGATAATCACCTGAGTAATTATACTAAAACAATTATTCGCCTCAGGCTCAGTGAATATTGTCGAATAATTGTTAAATAGTGATGGAGGGTACATGAACTCCTATTTGAGAGCCATAGTGCCATGTATGTATTCCAACCCACTTAACCCCAAAGAACATGGTTTTATAAAGCTTTTGGAATGTAAGTCTCAAATTGGTAGGGCATAGAATTGCCGGATCATGTTTATTATAGGTAGTGTTGACTGATATATCGGCCGCTATATCAGTCGATATATAGCAGTCAAGACTCGGTCCATAGTCGGCCGATAATCGGTCGATATATCGGTCGAGATTTATGTCGGCCAATATAGCTTTTAGGACCTTTTCATATGCACCCGGTTACCGGGCTGGCCCGGTTGGCAGGAAGAATTTTGTCTTCTGTTCATATGCGAAATTTTAATCCCGGTTACCGAGATGAAAAATGTCCTAAAGGCCCAAAATACCCGTGGACCCGCGTTCCGACTTAACATAACATTTATTCAGGAGGCTTCAACACAAATACAAAAACATCCTGAATAGGGAAATTGTGGGGTTAACCCTGTATAAAAACAATTTCCCTAGCTTGTCAGCGACTGAGTTACAAGCCATGCTCGGTTAAAATAGTTTCGTCTCGGTCAGTCCTGGTATCCGGGCTAGAGTGTTCATATAGGAAAAATTTCCAGCTTGGTTACTGAGATCTCGGTGGCAAAAACCGAGATCTCTGTAACCAGGCCAGCCCGCCTTCTCATATGAACACATCGAAATTTTTATAAAGAAAAGAGTGGCGAGGCGAGATCTCGGAAACCGAGCCAGCCCGGTCGACCGAGCTCATATGAAGAGGTCCTTAGTTTACCAATACTTCGCCGACACTTCGCCAATAGTTGGTTGATACTTGACCGATGTATCGGTCGATATAGCAGTCATCGCTTAAAAAAGAAAGCCATTGGACTCACCTGCTAAATAAACACACGACTGACATGCGACCGACAGTTCACCAATGCAATATACCACCGACAGTTGACCGATGTACCACCGACACATACCGATACTCGGTCAAGGTGCGAAATATCGACCGATACTCGGCCAATAGTCTATTGCTTTCTCGACCGAGTCTCGACCGATTATCGACTGACTGTCGACTGACTATCCACCGATATAGCGGTCGATATATCGGTCGACACTACCTATAGAAAACATGATCCAAATTGCCTACTGGTTTTAGAAAGGCTATGACTTTAGATGGATAAGGGGATAGTTTGTAAAGAAATTATTGTTATGGTGCTGCATCAGTAGGAAAGTGGTAACAAATGTTTGGTTTTGTCAACTCTTAAAAAATCTCTTAGAGTGATTTTACTTGACCTGTGAAACAGAGAATAACAACTAGTACCAAATAGCTACAAGTATAAACGAAAGAAGACAATGGAGTTAGTGCATAATAGCTTGTAGTATCCTACTAGTGGTGGCCAAATTGCTTTAAATCAACACAAATACAACCAAACATGTGATTTTAGATATTAGGTATGAAGCAGACCATGAATTGTGTCATCAAATTTTTGTTTGAGATACCTGTACACCCATGTTATAAATTCTGGGGGTACACTCCCTTCCAAGTCTGATTCACAGACACAGTAAGAGATTGTTCATTCTCTCTGAGGAGGGAGAGCAGACAACATTGGATTGTCTGAAATTATAATCAGGCTACTTTAAAGGGACACTGTCACGGCAATTTCGCTATATTTTCGTCAAAATGGCTCAAATATTTGTCAAAGAACCTTTTTTCTAACATGAAATTTCTGTTAGAGCACCAGGAAGGAAATATCAAGGGATCTTTCCGGGGAAGAACAAACTATTAAGCAGTTTTTGACGACTTCTCTACAATACACAGGAGGAACTTGAAAAAATTGGCCAATGTTTTCAAGTTGAATCCATTTCCATCCTTAAGCCATCCCCAGCCAATAATTAGCACTAGTCTCTGTGCATTATTAGGTTTATTGTTAACAAAACTAAACTATTATTTTGACGATTCCATTGATTCAAGTATGTTTTTTGGCTATTCAAAGTAACAAAAAAATTGGTGACACTGCCCCTTTAAGCTACCCGGGTACTTAAAACTATAATTATGATAATTTTGTTTTTTTAACTTATAGGCTGGCGTGCGTGGAAATATAGTGCGATCTCTTGGACAGTTTGAGGTAGAGTGGAACCCAATATTATTTAATACAGGGACTAGCAAAATTGTTTGTACTATCTAAGTGTCCATATTAAGCATGCTCAGAATAAAAAGTTATCACAGACAGAGACATGTTTTATCAACTCAAAGACTATAAAGCATACCATTTAAAAGCAACAGAACAAAGTTTAATGTCTTAAAGGGAGGAGTTCACAGTTCTGTACATGTCCATGAATCAAAATACTTTTTCGCCTTTGCTCGCTATGACCCAAGCCTGTTTAATTTAATTCGTTGATTATTAACCATTCAAAAGGGAATAGGTACAACTCAGGTGGTAGTTGTTTCATATGATTGCGTTATTTCACATGCAAATAACTGTAAACACATCAACCGTAGAATAAATATAATCCTGTGGGTCAACGCTACATTCAATATCGACAATATGAGTACAATCCAGTAGCATTTTCTGTGAATTTTGGTCATCAGTCATTTTGCTTGGACTAATTATAGAATGTGGTTACTGGAGTACATGTGAGTGGGATGTTTAAGGCTATAAAGTTGATAAGAAAGAGAAAAAAGCGTTTAGATTCATGCACATGCGCTGAAATGTGAACCCCTCCCTTTAAACTGTAACTTAAGTTCAGACTGAAGAACTGATCCCAGGGTGAAACCTTATGCTCACGGTCTCACAGTAAAATTAATATTCTCTGATCAGTGCGTCAAATGTGACTGACAACTTTGCTCTACACTGGCATATTTCTTTTTTGTTTTTCAGCCAATTGTACAGACTGAATATTAGACAATAAATTTATGCAGTGCACAGATAACCAGTGTCCATTAAAGCGAGGCTAACTTTGTGTGTGAGCATGTCACTTGGGTCACAGAAAAGTGTCTGTTGTCCTTATTAATCGGTGGCTTTTCATCGGGACAAACACAACTGCAGTCTCTAATAAGTGGGTGTCCATATTAAGTGGCTTCCATTAAAAGCAGTGTGGATTCCATTCTGGACATAAATTTCTTCCTTTTTTTTACATCTGTATGTCGTTATTAAATAATTTATAAGATACCAGTTTACACCTCTGCAACATAATCAGCATCAGTGATGGGTGTAGTAAATACAATGTTAAGTTGTGTTAATGCAATGGTGCAATTCCCACTGGCTTCATAAACCCAAGGAGTGATATTAATTCGAAACATTAATTGCATTAAAGGTGAAGAAATTATTAAGTTATAACAGTGTATTAGAGTGGTTCAATTTTATGGCCACAAAATTAAAGGAATGCTGGATATTTGATAGCCTTGTCCTGCATTCATTCCTTTCCCCACATGGGGGAAGGAATGAATGCATGACTAGCCTAAGAGCCTCTGTGTACATGTAAGCTCTAGGCTAGATATTTGACGTTATCCAGACATTCTTGCTTGAAAGGTCTTACGAATTAAAACTGATCATTGACTTTGGTTTACTGTTAATACTCTCCTTTTAGAATGACATCAGCAGAACAAGAACGATGCTTTATGTTTTGATTGTAAATGAGGAGCTTGATGAATGGCAGGATGCGGTTCAAGGTTGGTTAATTAACACAATGATTATATTTTACAGTATGAATATGCATGGGCCACCAGCTCCCTTAATTGAGCTAACCTTTAAATCTCTTTCAAACAAGAAAGACCATTTTCTCTGGTGACTATCTGGTCCTGGTTGTTCAAAGAGTGGATAACTCTATCTAGTGGATAAATCATTGGCTATCCAGCAGGCGCCAGTTGTTCAAAGAGCGGCTAACTTTATCCAGTGGATATGTTGCTATCCAGCGGAGTAAATGTACTCCTACAAAAGCTTTTGGCAAGTTTTTCACACAATCCCATACTTAAGTTAGACAGATGCTTCTTCTAATTTATACACAAATTATTGGGCTATAGGGAAATTCTGGCACACATTTTATCTGCCGCATAGTGACCTATCCAGTGGATAAAATTATCAGCTCTTTGAACAATTGAGGCCAGGTTAAATGTATTCCAACCAATACATTTTATGCACTGGATAGCGATTTATCCACTGGATAAAGTTATCCGCTCTTTGAACAACCGGGGCCTGGCTAATTAACTGGAATTGCACAATCGCAGACCAAAGTGGTTCCTAAACTTCAGCCCTTACTACTCTCATTAGCTTTTTCAATAATTATTGGCTTTGTACTTTTTTGATATCAGGTGGTCGAAGAAGAGGATGGTTTCCAGTCCAGAAAGCCTGGGACCTACTTTCCCATAGACCTTTCCAACAGTCTTATTTGAGTGAAATTTTAAACTTGCAGCCATGGAAACCAGCAAGTGAGCATTTCTACTGGACCTCGCAGAACAGACTACAGAACAAAATTCTCAGTAAACCTTGGGCTTAATTAGTGAATATCGCAATTCACAGCAAAATCATATAATTTAAATTATTTATTGACTTTTTCAGACAGAAAGATGAAAGTTATTTTACTATTGTCCAAATATTGTTTAAAAAACTGAAGATATTGATAGAGAATTACAAACCTCAATATTGCCTTGCCTTGTCTCCATGAAGGAGAAGTTATGGGGTAGTCATTGTGATCACTGACGTTAACCATTTAAATAATTGTCTTAATTATGAACAAGCTTACTTTAAATCTAACAAAAACGGAGTTTATGCTAATTGCATCTAGGCAGAAGTTATCGAATATTTCAGAGAGACCCTCTCTAACTGTAAATGACATGGCTGTGGAACAGGTAGCATGACCAAATCTCTTGGGGTCTACATCGACCAAACTTTAAATTAGGAATGTCATATTGAAAATATCTCAGAAAAGATTGCTTCTGCCATTGGTGTAATTAAGCGCATAAGACATCTAATGCCATTTAATATTTTAATCAATGTTTATCATAGCCTTGTTCAACCTCACTTTGATTATTGTAATGAGGTGTGGGGAAATTGTAACAAAGGCCTTTCTGATAAGCTTCAAAAGCTTCAAAGTCGCGCAGCCCGCATTTTGATGTCCGCTGGATATGATAGTAACTTGGATGATTTGTTCCGGGCACTAGGGTGGCGAAAGCTCTGTCATCAAAGATTGGATAAGAAATCAAATATGATGTGTAAAACTTTAAATGGGATGATACCAGAATATTTAAGATCAAGCTTTGTTTTTCGCGATAATTTGAATTCTTATCATTTAAGGAATACTGAAAACACGCTAACTCTTCCACAACCGCGCACTGATTATTTCATACAGTGGAGCTCAGTTGTGGAACAGTTTGCCAATAGAATTACGGCAAGCAACTTCCTTGAATGATTTTAAGACTAAATTGAGACGCCACAGTTATAAGTAAGATTTTTAAACACGGCTTCCAAGAAAAGCAGCATTTATTGTTTAGCTTTGTTTTATTATTTTTAACTTTTATAATCCTAGTTAGGTAGATAGATAGTTAGTTAATAATCATAATCTAAGTAGCTGATGGAAAAACCGTGTATAAATAAAGTTTCTATCCTATCCTATCACCTTGTGGCACAAGATGATCCCCCCCCCCTCCTCCCCGCCCCCGCTTCCCACTTTAACAAAACTTTTACGTGAGAAATTAAGAAAATTATTTTGTAAATACTAATGTATTATATTTTTAAAGGAATATTTCTATTTACAATGTTACAAGGTGAACCTTCATTTTCAAAACAACCTGGTTATGCAAAATATGTACAATATTTGCACGGAAGCACTCTTGTGGTCTCAGTTGAAGTGCCTTGGCCGAATATATAATAAATACTAAGAATAGCAACATTACAATAGTTTTACTCTTTTTTCAACAACAGTTAGTTTTACTCTTGTGCAAAATAAAAGATTTATCAACTTTAGATCTTGTTTCGATCGATGTCCCGTAACTGGGGTTGTCCACATTATGCTCACAATCTTCACTATTATGCCAATTCTTTATGCTCAAAAACTCTTACTTTTATGCTCAAAAAGTTCCACTATTATGCTCAGAATTTTTTCCCCGGATCACTCATTTTTTTTACCTAAAATAAAATACGATCGCTTGATATGCTTATATGGAGGATTATATAGACAAGTATTCCCTTTATGTGATCATCTTTGGTGATACTGAAGCATGATGGTGGCTTCAATATAGTCCTCCATAGCACATGCTTGGTTGTCCCAAAAGGAATTTTCTAGCAATGAGAAGACCCTCGGTTGGATAAGCAAGATTTTCTTGCATGCCTTTGTCTCATTTGGAATCTTTTTATTTATTTTTGATATTTTTGACATATTGAGAATGAGGGGATTGTTCGTCGTCGTGTAGTGGTTTAAGGCGGGGGTACACCTGAAAGCCGTTTTCACGCCGCTTAAAAACGGTTTAAAGGAAATATCTCGTTCACGTTTCAAACAATCCAAAAACTCTTTGCTCATCCCGTGAATCTGTGTTGTGGGGTGTTTTGTGAATTTTTGGGTGAATTTTGGGTATATTTGGGAGGAGATAGTTTTTCTAGAAGGATTGGTAAAATTAAGAGAAATAAATATTGAAGATTTAGTGAAGTTTTAAAATTAGAATTTGTAGTTAATATTTAATAGACGGAAACCAAGTTAGTCCACTAGCAACCTGGGGTGCTCTTTCGTGGGTATCAACTGTCTGTTGGTGTTCCAAAAATCATTTTCTTTCTTTTATCCCTCTTTAAACCTAGCTCTTAAAATTCCATTCAAATTCACGTTTACCCCCACCTTGAAGGACCGTTTACACAGGCGATGTTTGTCGCGTTCGAACTTGCGGTGAATAAAGCATTAAGAATTTTGACGACGTACAAATAAAACACCCCAAGATGAAAATATAGAGACTTTTTTAAACTAAAATTAGAAACATTGAAAGTTGCAAAAAATTTCAAAATTTCCGGCGATCATCCCCGTCAGTTTTATAGTCCCCCCTTGGGGGGGTTCAAACTTCCATGATGATTTAGCTTTGGTGTCAACGTGGCATTAGACGGGCAAGGCATTTACAACGAGTCTAAAACATGTCTAAACGCTATCTAGTTAACTGACAGTTCAAAATCGCTTTCTTTACCAACAAAGCCCAACCTCCCGCTCAATTGAACCTCAACATAAAACGCGTCTATTAGACCCGTTTCAAACGTCGTGCTAATCGTGCCTGGATTGTAGCGCGACTTGCTTTCAGACGTCGAATGTTGTAAAGCTAAATTAAGTTTAAAGTAGTCTAAATTAAGTTGTTACTTGATTTACATTAACCTTGTTAGGTGAGCAGAGTAAACCTGAAAAACATAAGAATACACCCGGTTTTTCTTGTCTACACCAAGAGGGTGCTCATCAAAAACAGGACAAGGGAATAATCTCCGTGCTAAATTACTCATTTTGAAGTATATTATACTAGAGTTAATTACAACAGACGAGGAACAAGTATTAATATGTTCCCCCGCTCTTCCACTCCACTAACAACTTTGACAGCTAAGCGCGCATGACAGACTTCATTCAATGGTCTTTCCTATTTCTGAGATTTTTGAATTGGTATTTCTCTCACCCTTTCTCCTTCCTGAATCTTCGGTCGGCCTCAAAATGCTCATGAACAAACATTTTGTTCCGGGGAGAGGGAGGGGAGGTAGGGGAAACAAAGATCCGAGATCGGACAATAAAGAAGTGTGTTACACAAAGAGTGCCTAAAGGGCATTGAATTTCTCCGTTTTTGTTTCTGTCGTTCGAGTCTCTTCATATATATATATACTCCATTTTGTCTACAATGGCGTTTTCCAGTATTTCAGCCACCCAAGTCGAGGCGCTCGGAATCTGACCTTTTTTTTCTAATTTGAAAGGCAAATTTGTCACCTAATTATTCACGTTTTACCGTCACCTACACCACGCTACAAGGATGAGCAAAGACAATCAAGATGGCTTCCGGCAAATGTTTAATTTGTGCTGTTAATATTGTGCACCACTGGCTGAGGAGACAAGTTTTTTGTGTGTACTGTGATGTTCAAGAGATCACTGACAGCTGGGAACTTTTCACTGGTGGATAACGAAAGATATTTGCTTCAACGGCGAACATTGCTAACACGTGTTGATACGGCAGAAATCAGGGCGACGGATTCATACTTTCATTTCTTCCCCACAAGGTAACTAACTTGTTATTATGTAAGAATTTATCTTCGGGATTCTTGACGAAAATATTGATGAGTTTGCAGTTGGTTTTCCAGTACAATCTAAATGTAATAGTAATAAAGGTATTCCAATAACTAAAACGTTTTTATTCAAATATTGATTTGTTTTAAATTTATATCTCACACTTACGGCCATAAATATTAATTTTTGGTGGGGGTGTGTGGCTCGATTCACAAAACCCTGACACTATTTCAGACCAAAATATCTAATTTTCCGGTACCCTTTTCAGACCAGGCTTCTAAAATTCATACCTATTTTTATACCTGCCTAGAGTCCATACCCGTTTCTGTACAATCCATACCCATTTTTAGACTTTCAAGCTAAAAAGGTTTTAACCAAACCAAACCTAGTACAGGTTTTTAACCAAAGGTTCTAACCTTTTAAGTTTTTTCAAACTAAAAAGGTTTACCCTATTGCAGCCCAAAACGACTCAAAAACCATACCCTTTGGCGGCGCCACACATACCTGTATAGGTTATATAGGAGAGTACCTTCCCCTGGGGTCGATATATCCACACGTTTTCGCTTTGTACGAACGTCGTGATTAGGGGACTAGCAGAGTAAACAAAGACGAGTTTCTGGCCAGCTTTTTTTAAAGTATATTTTGAGCTTGTAGACACTAGTTGTGTCCACTTATGGAAGATGTATTTGCTAGTATTACAATATCCTTTCTGTTAACTGGCTGCCTCGCATTTTTAACTCATTTAAAGTTATTTTAGGTAGCCAGTACCCCTGTTATTTCTGTTTTACTTTATAAATGTTTTTTGTGAACTATGGGGGTAATAACGTTTGTTGTTGTTGTTGTTGATTACATTTTAGTCCGTTGTTTGTTTGTTTTTTACTAATCTGGTATTCACGAGTCATCATTCATACTGTCCTTATTATATCAGTATTACTAATTTCATATTAAGTTTATAACGAGTTTTGTTTATTCTCTTCTTCAGGAGTCAAGTACTGACAGACAATCACAAAAGAATGTCGACGCTTTGGCAAGAATCTAGAAAAGATGCTTCACTGATCGGTGAGTGAAAAAGTAGCACAGTGTCATATACCATAGCACATAACATCATAACTTGGTCAATATAATTTGTTTTAACCCCATCCTGTACCCAATCCTTTAGAAAAATGAGAGCCATATAAGAGGGCAAAAACACTTTTTGAACTGTTTTGAGAAAGATTTCTGCACAGCCCCATACACTAATTATACATGCACCCTGTCGTATACGAACCCTATTCCAAAAATGGCGAACATGGATAGCGTTTGAGTCGCCAAATGTGTACATAATTAATGTATGGGACTGTGCAGAAATCTTGCCCTCTTTTCTTTTAACACCTATTTGAAACAAACTTTTACCAGATCCAATATTTCCTTTTCCCTTTCTTTTTTCCCACCCCACTTTTCCACTCCCTTCCGTCAAAACGTTTCAAAAGGTATACTTTACATGGATACAACTGATAGATACAGCGTTAGTATGGCAATAGAGCACACCCGTGATAGGAGCAAAAGGGCCGATGGCTTTGGAAGGACAATCTTCAAACATTCGGTCACCCGGCTTGTTAGGAGCGAATCAGGGTCTTGTATACCGTAGCACAAATAAGGGAGAGGTGGGAGGGGGAGGTTGTAGCCCTTTCTTTCTGCCTTAAACTTTCGTCAGTTAAACTTCAAATCTCGGAACTTTTGGAGAGGATTAAGCCTGTTTGCTTTCTGCAAGACAACACTGGTTTGGGGGCTTAAATTGTCAACAGACCTGTGACGTCTTCAAAAATGGCAGATTTTTTTACAATCGTTTGCCATGTCGTCCCGAATACCATTACTTATTCTTAGTATGTTTTAATAACGAAAGCTTGGTAAGAAATTGCTAAAATAGTACGTATGTTTTTGTAAGAATTTCGTTTTTAATCCGGAGTGTATTTAGTCTAACTCAAAGTTCGTTCGTTTCAATACAGGACACCTTGTGAAGACGTTTCTGCCATCGTCAATAGATTTGACAAGAGGACAAGCAAGCACAAAGCAAAAAGAAAGAGCTGGAACACATCCTACTCATTTTAAGGTAGAATAGTCAGGTGTCAGATGATTAATTGCTAATTATAAGAGGGTGCACTACAAAAATAATTTCGCTCCTGAAACAATCTTACTGGTTTCTTTGTGGTTTCCTTCCAACCGGCAGCTTATGTGTTCGAGGCTATTTTTTTCGAAAGCAGATTCAATCAAATAGACTAAAGTAAGATCAATTCAAATTAATGAATAAGCTCAGCAAAAATGTGACAAGCCAGCCATTTAGATCTTTTCACGACTTTTGACGTCATGTTGGCCGAGGGATAACCACAGTACAGAATTCAAAATTCCATTAAATTCACGGTAATCGTGCTGATAGTGAAATGCATGTTGCTGTGGTGAAACGGCGTTAAATTAGTTCGACGTCCTTCTCTTCCCATGATGCATCCTAATTCGTTCTCATCTCCAGCTGCACATGCGCACTTTCTTTCAGCCGCACATGTTCTTTCAAACGTACATGACCTGATCTCAATAGAGTCGATGGGTTGTTTGGTTTAATTGTAGAGCTTACGTACAAGATCAAAATGATATTTTTAACTAACATGAGTTGACAGTATCCAAACACCATTGAGCAAGGAAATATCTCGTGAAATACCGTATACAAAACAAAAACGAGTCGAGTCGGTAACGGTTCTAAACTATTTCTTAAAAGCATTTTGCTCGATCTGAAATTTCAGAAAAAAGAAAACAATGTTGAGTTAAGTTTTGGCTTGTGCTCTTTTAAAGAGAATTTCCAGAAATTTGAACTAACAAAGCTTATAGATGGACTTTTGCAATTTAAGACAGTTTACAGGATTTATCAAGGGAAAAATGAATGTCGGAGAACTTCAAACTGTAAATCAGTGGTATTTTAAAAAAGATAGATATTCGATCCGCCACTAATTTCTCCCTGTATGAAAACAAACAAGCGGACAGCTGAAGAGAAAGCAGAAATCGCAAGCTAAGAGACCTTCTCTTGACTTATGACCAAATTATCACAAAGGCTTTTGAACGAAGATATTTAATTAAGCCTTAATTCAGCCTTTTTCCCAGACTTATCGAGTGAACCGAAATTTATGTCAGAGGAGTTTTCAAATGAAAACTCCTGAGAAGTACTTTCCTGTGATGTTGTTTATTCCGCTGTACAAGGTGGTTCTACATTTGAGTTTGTGGATCAAATACTAAGGAAAGACAATTTAAATGAAAGCTACTGAGCAGTTCTTTCCTGTGGTGCTGCTTATTATGCTGTACAAGATGATTCTAACTTTTGAGCCTGTGGATGGAATCCAGAAGTGTGACCTTTCAATGATCGTCTGTTGAGAACTCTCTGTTGGTGCTGTTCGTTTCATAATTTGCATTTAAAACAATTGACATTTGAACATATTTTACAATTTTTAATTCAATTTTTTGTTGCATCATTTTGACACCCGCGTAATATGATTGAACCAGGATTAAATCTCCGTATCGATATTAGAGCGGTCTTCAACTGAGTGCATTTCAATAAACCAAAATTAAGGCAACTACTCTAGCCAATAGCAGCCGACTTAAAACAGTGCAATGAACCAATCAGAACTCAATACAAATACATGTAACCGACGTCAAGCGCGGGAAAAAGCGCACAAGCAAGTCACGTTGGTTGAAAAAGTGGTGCGATTTATGCTAGCCAATCACAGAGCGCGCGCGAAGTAAAGAAAACCTTAGCAAACGCTAATTACTTTCAACCCTCAATTAAAAACCGCTCCGCGTTCTTCAATCGTTAAATATCAGTTTAACTATACTAATTTCCACAGCCTCGTTCGCAGTTATCTTTGGCGCGCGAAAGAATATGACGTCATCCATTGTACTGATCGGGAAGACTCTATAGTGTTACAGAGAGCTGCCTACGTCATGCACATTCATAACGGTGATTGCTTACAATACTCGGTTCGAACAAATGATGATGTAGCGAGTCGATCGAATCAGACGAAATGCAAGTAAATCTGGAGTCGTTGCAAACTGTAAATTTTTTGTGACGTCCTCGTTCGTTTCTTGTGTGTATATCTCAACTCTCGACTTTCAATAACTCGACAACAACAAAAGGGGACCAAAAGCTATGGAAAACCTATCTTTTATCGAAATCTAAAAATGACATGACGTCATTACAGGCCTTTTAATTTCGTACGAAAACTACTTAGAAATCACAAAGATCACGTTCGTGACAACCTTACTCAAAAGTTAGAAACTTCTTCTACAGCATGATAAACAATATTACAGGAATGTATGGGAAGAATGGTCACTAGTTTGGATCTTATCCACAGACCGTGTACAGCAAGTAGCTTTCATTTAAATGGTCACACTTTAGGACTTCATCCACAAACTCAAAAGTTAGAACCACTTTGTACAGCATATTAAACAGCCCCACAGGAAAGTACTGCTCAGTAGCTTTCATTTGAATGGTCGTACTTTAGGATTCCATCCACAGACTCAAAAGCTAGAACTACCTTGTGCAGCATAATAAACAGCACAATAAACAGCACCACAGGAAAGTACTGCTCAGTAGCTTTCATTTGAATGGTCACACTTTAGGATTTCATCCACAGACCCAAAAGTTAAAACCACCTTGTACGGCATTGATGAACAGCACCACAGGAAATTAATGCGTTTTAGCTTTTGTTTGAATGGTCACACGCAATGATTTAATCCATGCACTCAAAAGTTAAAACCACTTTGTACAGCATAATAAATGGCACCTCGGGGGAAAACGTCTCAATAATCCACCGTCTTATTAGTTGGCCACAGTTGACAAATTTCGGTTCTTTGCTCTTGAAAGTTCTTTTTTTTCTTAAGTGTTTTCCCTCTCTTACTTTTCTACCGATTTATTTGTTTATTTGCAGACAAACACAAATATTGGAAAGTTCTAAACTAATTTATTACGAAATTAAACAGGAGCCACATTGTTTTTGTTGTGCACCTTAAATTATCTGCAACGGGATGTTGAGACATTGTCTTGAAAGCGTTTGATCCAACGAGATTTATGGGGGCTATTTTCTAGCTTGACATTTAGCAGTTTTCATAGTGTTTCAACAACAAATTTCCCTGACATTTTTCTCGCAGTTTTAAAATATGCGATGTGGCGACGTTGTTGTTCAGTTGTCGTCTGTGATTTGCATATAAAACAAATGTCTCAATATCCATGTCGCTGATCCTTCAACATCAAGAACTTAAAGGGGAAGTATCACGAAAAATTGCTGTCATTTCAAAACCCAAAAATGTTTGACTGTTAGCAGAAACAACAAAATAATTGTCAAGTTTGTTAAAAATTATTACCACAGTACTATAAAACTGTCGATTAGTGCCAGAGACAGGGTAGGCCGGTTTCGATTGAAACTTGAAAAATATTAGGCTAATGTTTTTCAAGTTCTCGCATTTTTGTTTCCAAAATGCGCCAGAAAGGATCACAAGTTGTTTCTTTCAAGAATTGAGTTGATTTCGTTACTCTTGTCATTCTAGAATTATTTGGCAGGTGATTGAAGGTCTTATTTCATCATTTTTATCAAAAGATATCAAAAACCCCATGATACTTCCCCTTTAAGCTTAGAAATGAGGTTTCCCTTTAAGGAAGATCAAAGGCCTGTATCACGGAATTTAAACATCTGTGACATTTAAAAACAATTTCAGATGGAAGAAAAATTTTAACAAATAATAAGTTCATTGGCAGCAAATACGTTACGATTTACTCAAACGGAACAAAAAAACAATTCTTCGTTTCTTTTACTTCTAAAACTATATTTCGCTTTATTCAGGGTTTCAAATATCTTGTTTATCAAAAAACTTCCAATGATGTTTAAATCTGCCGTGACACAGCCTTTGATCGATTAAATTCTTGAGGAGTCGGTCAAAACCTAGAAGATTTTCTAAAATTCCAACTTTTGTTCAATTTATTTCTGCGAATAATATCATCAGTCCAGCTGTCAGTTTGATTTTATTTTCTTTCAAGTAAGGCTAGTTTTTTGCCAACTAAATTCGTGTTTGTAATCGCTTTTTAAAATTGTGCAATTTTCCCGCCAAAAGACTTTAAAAAAAATACATGTAGGAATAAATAATCAACATCCTCGTATTGCTTGTATGTTCCTTTTGTTGCCTTAGTTAACATTTGTTGAAAGCGGTTCAATTTTCCCGCCAAAAGACTTAGAAAAAATACGGCGCCCAAAATACGCATGCGCCAATTTTTTAAAAAAAAATTCTAAAATTTATTTTCATTTTGTAGTTGCTAAATACCTATTGTATTTTCCAGGCGCGTTTCTGACTATTATTTTTTCCCTACTTTTATTTTGTAGTTAAAAATGTAAACTTAAAAAAATACAACAACATTAACTCTTTTTAGCAATCTTTATTTTTATTGAATGTTCAAAATAAATAAAAAGTTTAAGCAATTTGTCTTACAAAGTGTTTCATTTATTTTAAATATCTAGTTAATTAGTTAATTGAATTTCGATTAAATCATTTAAAGGAATCTAGAAAAAATGCCTTCTATATATACTAAGTCTTTTGGCGGGAAAATTTGGAGAAATTTGCACAGCGTTTCCCCTGGCAACAATTTTGAGCATCAAATTAATGGGGTATCCCGCGAACAATTTTTTGTCCCAAAAAAATTATTCGAAGGATACCCCAGCAAAAGCCCGCCAAATGACACAAAATACACCACCTCGTACACATTTTTGGTGCGGAAAAAAACTAAGTGCCAGCTAAAAGTTTTGTTTTGCCGGCCTAAAATTTTGCGATACGATGTTCATAAATGTTTTCTGGTTGTGTACGAGGTGATGTATTTTTTCAACATCAGCAAATGTGACAAGCTAAACTACAACAAAATTTTCGAAAGTAGCCTGTTCCAGGCTCCTAGAGACACGCGCCGTGCGTGTCTCTAGGAGAAGGGCGAGGGGACGAAAACGAGGGGGGCTCTTCTTTCCCTCTTTTTCTCTCCCCCATTCCCCCCTCGTTTTCGTCCCCCCCGCACTCTCCTTCGCGCCTCTCTCTAGGAGCCTGGAACAGGCTATTTCGAAAGATGTCGAAAGGTTTTATGCTTGTACCTCAATTTCCAATCATCAAATTAAAGAAAATGTTCGTTGAATAAACAATTTGGTTGTTATAAAACTAGACTGCCGGCTTAAATAATTTATTTGTCTTCGGAGTTGAGCTTGTCACATTGCCTTGCAAAATTGCTACACAATGCAAAGTAAAAAGAAGCAAAACCTTTGTGGCTAAAATTTTCAAAAAAGGCTAGTTCTACGATCCCATATTTTTGTGTGTTTACTTTCCTTTTGACTACGAAATAAACATTCCTATCTTGAGAAAAAATAGTCACAAAGACATTTTGTTTTGATAACATGGTGAAAATTATCACTTTTGGCAAGAAAAAATACAACCGATGAATTGTCAGGCAATTTAAAAGAAAATTGACAAAAAAATAATGAATAACTTGCTGTTTTGTTTTTTGAAGAAATGTTTCGCTCCTTTTCCCTGCACAGTGTAGCAATCAATATCTGATAAAATACATTTTACAGTTATCAAAATACAATGTCTGGTTCAATAGTAAGTCCCATCCACCGATCAAACGACCCACCTATTAAATGTAAACTCGTTTGTAACTTTTTTAGCTTTTTTTGCAACCGAGATGGCAACGGAGACCACAACAAAAGAACTTGGCAATTAATTTTGTCTGTACTCTAGTTTGTTCTTTTTCTAGACCGAAAGGGAAAGAAATGAACGCGAAATAAACTTATGTTTTTGAAGCTCGAAAGAACATTGTATTTCCAACGCATTTCCAACGAATAGCTGGTTTAGCAAGGGTTACGAAGCATAAACAGTTTTAAAAATTCAAGATTTCGTGGTATTCAGGCGAAATATACGGTAGTTTCGCAAAAAGATCCAAAATACCGCAACAAAGAAATTCGAAGGAACTAGCTTGTTATTATGGATCGACAAAAGCACACCAAGGTGTGACAAAAATATGAATGCAGTTAGCGTGCTTTTAAAATACAATCAAGTTTAAAACTTTGGTGAAATTTTGCTCGCAAATTGAAAAGACTCAGCTGCACTATTTCAAATAAGTGTTTAATTTTATTGTTGTTTTCAAGAAGAATTGTAGCTATTATACTTTGTCATTCAACTTGCGTGTATTCCTCGATAACAAACAATGACAAGACATCTGATTAGAATAATAATGACTTTTGATTATCAGCGAATAATTAACGACAACAAATACTTTTTTACACGGTTTTCGGAGTTTCATCGTTTAATTTTGCGAAGCAGCACATGTCGAAACCGTCTGCCGTGAAGACAAAATGCAGGATTTTTATAACTTTTTAAACGGAAAAGTTCAAATCAAAACATTTCCTGAGTAAACGAGCTTCACACATTTGCATTAAAATACCCCAGCTTGTGAAATTGTTTTGGAGCTATAAGCATAAAAAATTCGTGGAAATTAAAATAGCAAAATACCAAATTGGCTTCAATATTTGGCTAAGAAAAAACTTATTTTTTTTTTGCTTGGCATGGAAATATAAACGTCATTCTTCAAAACTTTTCATGAAGTCAAAACTTTGAAAAACATAGTAAACAAAGTAATGAATTTGAACGGATGGAAGCGACTTTTGTTGTGGTCTCTCGAGGTTATCCATCTGTTTAGTTCCATAACCATGAACGTGTACCGATGGCCTATACCAGGCATATTTGCTAAAAATCCTAATCGTCGCTGACCCCGATCAAAAGGGCCTGAAGTGATCCTCTATCGTGGGATCCCTGATCTTAGCCCATTTATTTCTGGTCCCATATATACCTCGCAAAGCCCCACCGAAATCTATTGAACCAGACACTGCTTTTGATAACTGCGCTTAAAATATCAAGGCTGGGAACAGAATACAAACTGTCTGGAGGATTTTCATGAATATAACTAAACCACATTTAGAAGAATGTGGCAAAACAAAGTATTTGAGAACGTAAATCATTAACAAGCTAGTCGATAACTTTGAGAAAACGCACAGTGTAACCCTAGTATAACAAATAAGTATTGCTCAACATAAAATCGTTGTCTTGTTTTTCCTCTCTAGCTTAAACATTTTCCCATTTTTTCTAGCAAGTGTAAATTCCAAAAGCTAGTGACTCCAGTCAGCCCTTTAACTGTAACTCAACAAATTCTCTGTCCTCAGACATAAAATCAGAATTATCAAAATTGGTCGCCAGCACATTCTACAACTGGCTCGTCTTTATCCAATCAGCTTACCAAACAAATTATCCAAAAAGCTATTTCAGTGAAACAAGCAGATCTTTCACAGGAAAGCAAGTGGAAAAAGCCATCAAGTCTTTATGAAACAAAATTTGAAATCCATGCACAGACAATCATGTTGTGATTTAGTGACGGTGTGTTTTCTTTGAAAAAACATATTGGCCATGTTGCAGTTTACTTTTTAGTAAAAAACCGTTTAAATCAGCCCTTTTTTGTATTGATGAAGAATGATGATAAAGATAAGTATTATTTTGGTGACTTTTATATTCGGTATACCAAAGTTACACTGTGTCTATTTCACGTTTTCCTCACCAATCCAATTTCTTTTCAAACACATCTGCATTCTGTTCCCAATAATACACTAAACAGCTAAACGTTAATGTAGCAATGTTGCATTGACATCCGAAGTTGAAAAAATTTAGAAAAACCGAATTAACATTTGAGAAATCCACTGCACAAAACATGAAATAATCGAGTCAGCCAAATGGCGGCCCGATTGGCAATCGATCGTGACTAATTCGATGTTCAAGTATAATGAAAAGAGCTATGCTTTTGGTTTGCTTTTAGTAATATGGTTTATTTTACTCAACCAATCACAGTGCTACATTGACGTTTCCGAACCACAAACTTTTGCAGCAAAAGAAAATTCAACTTCGGGCAAAAAACACCAACACTCCTTAAGACTGAAAAAATTGACGCGTTTGAGTTTTCAAAACACAAGTTCCATTGGTCCAAACTATGTATTCAACACACTTTTCGTATGCTTTTATTTAAAAGATCCAAACTGTTTAATGCAAGTTAATAAGGTTTGGTTATAAACGAAACTGAAAGTGAAGTGATCAGATGACTCAAAGTTGAAATACTTTGCTGCAAGTTCCTTGTCCGAGAAAAAAATGGTAGCCAATACGTTAAATGCAAGTTTTCAGTCCAATTTTTAGAGAAACGGAAACACATTTGTCCAATTATCCAAAAACAGAATGCCACAAAGATGCTTTGTCATGTTAGCTGCTTATTTCTAGTTGACAACTTTCTTTAACGGGCATTTTGACCCCGCGATATCGCGACAAATCCTGAACTTTTGTGAGAAGCGCGCGCGAAATTTTAATATCAGCTACCATTTTTGGTCGGAATACCAGCTGTATTAACTGAATAAAAATTCTTATCTTTATGGCGTTTTCTCCATTGCTGATTAATCCATTGATATTGATGCGCATTCCTGTGTCAACTCTTGAGCTCTCGGAGTGGCCTCATGGCAAGTCTGTAAAACAAAGAAGGGGTGAAATTTAGCTATATTTTAATGAACAAAGATTTCAAATTAACTCAAGGAGCGATTTCATGAAACCAAGAGGTAACTAGAAACGCTAAAAAAAAAAATGTTAATGGGGTTATGCTGGTAATCCCAACGATAATGGGTCAAATCGCCCCTATTACAAAACTCACCACAGCAACAATCACAATCAACCACGGTTAAGTCTAATAGTAAGCCACATGATCAAGGGAACACATTCTGTGGCGTTTATTTATCGCGTTAAATTCTTGATTGAGAAAGTATTTGTACCGTTTCCCTACACATACGATCTTTAAAGTGTGAGTGGATTTGAGGGCGAATTGACCAGCATCCATCCCAACCAGAAATAGAGAAAGTCGTTGTCGAGACAATCTTGAGAAGTGTAAGAACACCTGTTTGCCAAAATTTTTATCAACTATTCAAGAGTTGACTTGCAAATGATATTTGGGGTGAATGTTGCTTCTTTCACGAAAATATGATCTCGAAGCGCTATAAACGGTCAAGTGTTCGTCTCGGCTGGTACAACGATACATTTGCATTCATGGTTTTAGGACTCAGTTTACAATCCATTTTTATCCTGTCCAGTTTCAACCATCTGCGTTCCTCTCTGGTTTCCTTGTATTTCTTTTATGTTTTTCTAACATTTTTAAATTTTATTGTGATTGAAGTCCAGTTTGTTCACGTCGAAACATCATGGTGAGGACAGTTGAAATTATTCTTTGACCAAATACAGGTGCTGAGAAGATCAAAAAAGTGTCTTCGCTCAGTCGCCAGAAGAGTTCAATAAAACTCGGAATACTTGCCCTTAAAGTTTGTAAAATATTTTGTAATTCTCTTGTCCCTCTCAAACAAATTTCTCATGTCGTTGTACACCGAGACGGTTACAAAAGCGACCATGTGAATTTGCGTTAACGCCACCATCGATATAAAATCCTTTCTCCTTTACGGTTACAACATAATTCGGCGCAAAAAACTACAACTTACCTTCGTATTCAATCAGTGGGATTATGGTGAATTCTCCTGTAGATCCTTTCTTCTTCAAACAAACAGAACGGCCAAATCCCTTCTCGGTTGCTAATCTTCGACCCTCACACACCAACAAACTCAACAAAATGCGTGGTTTGAAACAAATGCTAGAATTTGTCATGAATATGGATTACAAATTGCAGCCAATAGCTGACCAAAGCGACACAATGACTTTGGCACGAGTTGCGTTTGCACACTTTTTCACTCAGAGTGTCACTGATTTGTGTTTCGGAAAACATTGTTTTGAATATCATTGTCTATTTATCCATGGACTGTCTTGGAGTAGAGGCTCACTTGGGTCACGTTCTATAAGATGCGTTTCTTTAAGTTTGCGGTTTCATGTTCCATCATTTTAAATAGACATCGCAAGCGCAAACTTTTGAAAACAGCCTCCGGAGTGGAAAGTATTACGTGCAAAAACGCAAGCGTTTGAAAACGAAGATTTCTGAAAATGCGTCGAGTGTAGACGGCAGAAAAACGCAAATTTTTCTCCTCGAGAGTCTCAGAAGGGACCCAGTAGGGGCATTCAAGAGTTAGTTCAATTGTTTTAAGTTTGACTGGTCCGCAAACAAATTTTAAAACTATTTGTTATTCGTTAAGTCGTCCACTTTAAATGAGATTATTTGAAACTAGTTTTCCTGAATACAAATAGAAATTACCCGCTGAATTGTGGTCTTTCTGATAACAATAATTATGTGAACTGAAAATAGGACACTTAGGGAAGGTACGTTTTTTATTGGAGGGGGGGGGGGGGGGGGGGGAAGGACGGGGTAGCTTAGAAATTTTTGGCAAAAAAAGTTCTGGCCCTCCCACTTCCTGGAATGGATAAATGCACGACCCTTCACAAACACCCACACAAAAACATTTGCCCCCCCCCCCCTCCCCCACCCCCACCTAATAACAGTTACTTCAAGACAAAACTAACCGGAAGTGTTACTCATACAACCGCGTTCTGGTCGCTCCATCTGCGCACAAAGCAGCTATAAATCGCGTGGCATGTGATTGCAAGGCGAAAACTTGAAGATGGGCAAGGATATGCGAGGAGTAGAAAGAGGGTAATGTGCTTGTGGTGAATGCGATGATTTCATGAGGTCAGATGGAGCAACTTGTGGTTATTGTGGCTGTTTGCTGACTCGCCATTCTAAAAAGGATGCCCACTACTCCTTTGACTCTGTTGTGAGGCCATTAGAGAGTTTTCGGATATGTACATCAAATCAAATCAATCAATCAATCAATCAATCAATCAATCAATCAATCAATCAACTTTATTTAAGCACGGTAAATGGCTGAGCAAGCTGGCTTTTAGACATGCCGTGTGATGATTACAAATCATAAAAATTAAGACTACAGATTAACTAACAATAATTAGCACAAGAAATGACAATTTGCCTGTTCCTATCGACTGCCATAAACGTAACTATCTAGTTTAGATGGCAAGCAAGGCTAATAATAGTAGTAAAAATAGAAATAGTTTATTATATTGTCCCCGAAAAGCTTGTGGGAGAGTACGTTGAGTACCGGGCCCAGATAAAAATGAGCAAAGAGAAGAAGAAAGAGGAGACTGAAAGGAATGGAACGGCTGAACTGGGAGTACAATTACATTGACTGGGTTGGACTGTACAACTCCGACAAGCTGCCGTCCTTGAGGGTAAACAAGCTATAATTGTACTTTTCCCATCACAAGATCACCTTCAAAGAAAAGAAAGCTGAAGAGGTCGCAATGATCAAAGCGCACATTGACAGCTTGCTATACAATTCTATGGAGCGTCAACAACCTCGGCAGCCCTCGTAACGAAATATGCAACAACAAGTGACCTGATAACTTTCCGAGGTCGAAAGTGACTCCGGCAAAGTGATGTGGTAGATCGAGTTGTCAGTTCAAGCTCGAGTAGATTAAGTGTCGAATCATCACCGGAGACTGACCTTATACCAGAACCCTGTGCGGAAACATTACCGCCGTCAAAATATGGACGAAGGCGGGCACGGGTTGAGAGAGACGATTATGTTAGTTGGGAGAAGATAGTTTTTTAATGTAATTTTTTGACACCTGTTAAGAATTTGGATTGATCTTGGCTGGTAGCTTTGCTTGTACATACAAGTTTTAGTTTTCCAAAGACTTTGCATGTTTGTTAACAATTAGAAGAGTCGACTTTAATAGTAGCGACATGGAGTAATAGTTTCCTTGCCGAAAAAAGTGTGACCCATCCCCGGCTGCGAACAAAATAGGTTTGGCTTTCCCCAATCTGTAAGAATGTTACTAATGACCCTTCCCTCCAAATTTTAACTTCAAACTTTTTTTCATTGATTGCAGCGAAGCTTTTAGATTCAATTAGCAAATAGGTTTTAGACACAACTGAAAGGACCCACAAGCAAAACTGGCTAAATGTCTTGTTCAAGGGTTGTTGCTCTTCCATTTTTAATGAGATAATATGAACGTCCTAAACTTCAAGTTTATTTGTTCTTGTTCTAACTATATTTATAAACTTAGTTTATCCCATTTCGGTTGCTGAATTATAAATTGTGGTGTGTTCTAAGGAGGTATATTATATCCTGGGAATAAATCATCAACGCAAGGTGAGATTTTTTGTAATCTATTCCAGTCTCGAATTTCCATTCTAGATCAGTTCGAAACCCTAATGGAATTACTACCATAGGCCATGAGGAAATTGTGTTTGTTCTAAACAAAGTTTAATTTGTTGGAATTAAGGTAGAATAACTCACGCTCAAGCGGTCCTTTGTATTTTGTGTTCATTTCTTCCCATAGATTTTGTGGACAAAGCTTGAAAAACGCTCCATTTGATTCTGACATTTCACCAGTTAACTGTTTTGTGCTTTGGAGGGGTAACGCCCATGCCTTGAATTCGGGAAAGACGAATCAAAAGAAGTGTCTTTCAAGCTTTGTCCACAAAATAAATGGGCAGAAACAACCAGGAAGAACAAAGAACCACTTGTTCGTGAGTAATTTAACCTTATTTTAGGGAAATTAAACCATTAAATCTGTCAAATGTGTGTTAGTCATTATGGCACCTGTTTTAAAAGAGATAGTTAAACCATGGTGCTAAAATTATGACTTCATGTGTCTGGTAGTTAGATCAGTCATGGTACTACAATATGAAGTCATGCGTCTAACCCGAATGTGTCAAATAATTGAAGGTGTGACCGGTCGTTCATCAATCTTTTCGCAACGAACTTTAATCGACATCAAACGGATATCCCTGGATCTTTCTTGTGAAAGGACACAGGTAGTATTGTAAGTAATTTTGTTCTATTAACCAAGGCGTTTTCTGGATTAATGGCAACGGTTTCTTCACCGCAGTGGCTTACCGATTAACTTCCGGGGAGCTAGCTTTTCAGTGAAAGGATTAAAATATCAAGAGGGATCTGCAATTTGGTCTTTGACAGTGTTAAAAGTTTGTAGCAGCTTTGATCTTTTAGTGGTTAGAAATTTTTTTGGCAAACGTTATTCATTAGCTTCATACTATTGTACGTGAATTCAACTTGAATCGGAAGGGGAACCCAACATGGACGGTATTTAAGCAACAGCTAGCCTGATATTTTGCATTGTATATAAAGGATATTCGCCTTTCCGGAGACAAAAGTTGGTAATTTTTCAGCGTTACGAAAGTTTGACGTGAGATTTTAATAAAGAAAACAGGGATTCCACTGAAATTCACTGAGTTGAACAAAACAAAAACTATTGGCTAGCTTTACTGTTCAACATTAATCTGGCTTTACTCTTAATTTACAATTTTACAATTTTTTGCCGTCCTCATGACATAAGACATAAGAGAACTTCAGCAACGACGGCGGCAACGCCATTGAAAACTGTCGTCACTTGAAAATATAAGATTGCGTGTTACACGTGTTACCTCGCGATTATACCAATCCCTTCAACTTGTAGAATGTGGGCGAAGTATCCGCGAATTTAATTGATAGGAACGGCGTTCATTGTTTTTGCTCATTAAACCTATTGTCTTGTGGCGTTCTCGTTGTCCCCGCTGTTGTCAGTTGCTTAAGTCTCCTATTGTCAATTTCAATGAGGACGGCGAAACGTTGTTTCTTACTTATTTCCCAAGCTAGTTTTTATTCTAAAATGCTTCTCCAAAACTTTACTCTTTTTGACCTATCAAAAGGGAGGCTTAGTTTCCATTAATAAAAATGCTTCGTTGCCGAGGTTCTGTTGAGATATAACTGAATCGCTTCTTACCCTGAATAAGGCTTACCTGTAAAAGTGCTGTCTATTGTTTTCATAGTTTTCTACTTTTCTAGTGGCTGGTAATTTTACTCAACCGCGGCAGGTATCGTCATCATGGCTCGAAAGAGTTTTCTTGCCGTATTGCTGCTTCTGGCCTTAAACACAGGTATGTGACTTCGATTTTAATTTTACTAAGCCGACTCTATTCTCAGAGGGTCTAGATACCGGATTCACTATACCTTCATCCTCTCTTGCTATATTCCAATAACACGCACTGGAGCGGTAGCAAAGGAAATATTAAACGCCTGCAGACAGGCTAGCGGACTCTTTTTTCCTGACACGAGAACCTGAAGACTCCTGGTACGAGATTGATTGTCCGACAGAGCAGTTTATTTAATGACTCATGAAACATGATTTATTGATGAGTTGACATTGTAATTAGCTTGTGAGCAAGCAACTGGGGCATATGGCGAAGAGCGAGGCGGAGCGAGCCGAGGACGGTCTGGGGGTAAGAAAAGAAGAAAGGGCGGAACGGCGGGATCAAAAGAATGTCGACAGGCTCCCTCCCCTTTTTTTTCTCGCTCCTGACCGAGCTCGAATTTTGTCTTCGCCCTATACCCCACATGAGAGCCTGTTCACAGGCTACAGTGTAATTAAATACTCATGTTTATATTTCTTTATAACATAGGAGATGCAGCTTCCAGTAAGGGTGCTGTTACCAAGGACGAAAACCAACTGATCAGGCCTCGTAGATCGGCTGTATCTGAAGATGTCGAGATTTGCTACAAACCCTTTGTTGTTGGCGGCATAGCCCCATCGGGTTTCCGAAAGGGTGGAAAACCCTGGGATATCAGATACATCTGCCAACAGAACCCTGGAAATCCCACTTTCTTCTACTCTACTATGTTTGATCAAAAGTATGGACTCCCAATCTACTCAGCTTACGTTTTGAAACAAGGAGAGCCGGACTTATTTGGAACTGCAGAGAGGAAGGGTGTTGATAAATGGCGGGAAGAACCGGGTAATCTATTTTGGTCGTGCTTGGTACACTCGTAAAAAACCTGCTCATAAATATTGCGAAGAGTACCGTAAATCCTCTATTTAGCCTTCTGTCCAAAGAAGCCCCATCCCCCCTCCCTGTTTTGAAGTAGGTTGTTCGGCCCCAACCCCCACCTCTCAGCAGGAATGGCGCAGTGGTGAGAGCACTCACCTCCCAATAATGTGGCCTGGGTTCAATTCCCAGACACGGAGTCATAAGTCGACTGAGTTTGTTGTTGGTTCTCGTCCCTGCTCAGAGAGGTATTTGTCCCAATTCTCTGGTTTTCCTCCTTCCACAAAAACCAACATTCCCAAATTCTAATTCAACCTAGAAACAGTGCATGAAAGAGCCATTCTGTATGCCTGTACATAGGTCACGAATCTTAATGTAAATATGTAGGAATCTAACAGTATCTATAGCAATCGGAAAAGGGGGTTATTTTCAAAAGAAATTGTGGTCCTGGTGGGTGGGAAGAGGAAACGAATGTTTGGTTTTAACGACAGACTTGGCCAACGAAGAGCGATTCGAGAGCTGCTGTGAAGGGATATAGGTGATTAAATTTGTATTTGTTAGTCAGTTTTAAAACCTGAACGCTGCCATATTTTAGAACAAGCGAATCTTGTTGTTAACGTTTAGTCCCTTTTGCCGGACAAGCGTATTCCCATGCATTGCTCATGGAGGGTTAATGCAATTCTGCGTAGATGGAGCTTTGCAAAAAAAAACGTGGTGTAATTTCTAAGTCAGATATGTCAAGTCTTGGCAACCAGCACGGAGGGAATTTTTTTATTTAGTTAAAAAATTTCATTTTGGATGTGGTGAGTAAATTATATCTGATGAAACACTTCAGAAGTTAAGTACATCTGACAGTCAAGTTATGTTTGCATTTTAAATTTAGTAAAAATAGTGTGTTTAAAGGGACTGTCAGCTGGGGCACTTACGCAAGCGAGTCTGGTTGATAGTAATTTGCATACAACTAGTCGCTTTTTGCTTTTCCGCCGTTGCAAAGGCTTGCAAAGATATCGCAACACAAAACAGCTTCTGTAATTATTAAAGAACGTTTGTAAATTTAGCTTACTCTCCGAACCGAAGATCAACGCGATTCAAACAGATAAAAACAGCTTTCTGAACTCTACGACGGTATTTGAAAAAGTTGTGCAAACGATTTCAAAATGCTTCTCATCAGTTAACGCGCGCATGCGCCTGGGGTGGCATAGTCCCTTTAATAATTTCAAGTTTTCTTTATGCTTGTCGATTTCTGCAGGTGTCAGTCCGCAAGGAAGTGAGGATAAGTATCTAAAGCAAACAACTTATGCTAAAGGACACTTGCTTCCCGCTGAGATATACTCGATCAGTAAACCCCACATGGATTCAACTTTCACTTACACCAACGCTGCCCCACAGGTCAGGGGATTCAACAGTGGTGTATGGTCCAATTATGAAGGAAAAATAAGGGATTACGCCAAGTATTGCAGTACAAATGGCGGCGACTTGTACCTTATCACCGGCATCTCGGAAGTTCGAATCAACGTAGACGCGACTTCGAAAAAAATAACGGCGAAACTGGAGAGAATGACACCATTCCGGGGCATAACAATTCCAAACTCCTTCTGGACAGCCGGATGTTGCGTGAATCCTACAAATACTCTGGTCATTGGGGCCTTTGCTGGGATTGGGAACAACCTTAAGGACAAAAGTCGAGTGCAGATGTCTCAAATGGTTGTAAAAGAGCTTGAGGCCTTGCTTGCTGTCGGAGTAAAGGGAATTGGTTTAGGAGCCATCGACTTGTTTCCTGGAAATCACAACTGCTACGATAGAGCAAAACAAATCACCTTGTAAACAAAGCAGGACTCGTCAAGGTTTCTGACTGTACCAATGAAAAATAAAGATTCAAAACGAAAACTTGAGTAAATATTCTTCAGTTTGGGAATGGAACCGACCAGAAACAGTTTAAAAAACAGTCGAGAATGATGTATTTTAATGATTAAAATCATTAAATGGCACAGGCACACTCGGAAAAAAAATCCGAGTGCTCCTATCTGGAGTGGAACCTTAGAACTTCCGATTACTAGTTCGGATGCTCTACCACTGAGCTACAGGAGACTCGTGGGAGCTTAGGCCATTAAAGTAGGTTCATGGGACAAACATCCTGCATACTGCTAGGATTGGAACAGTTGTTACCTAGCTACAGATGGCTACAAAATTAACCGATTTTTTCCGGTTGTAAGTAAAACGCGTAACTGTAAAGGAGATTTTCAGCTTTTTTTTTTGCTTGCTCATCCTTCCTTCTCTTGATTTCCTCTTTTCATTTTTCGCTTTCGATAATGAAATGAAAGCAAGACTACAGGATAGCTAACTGGTGATTTGCTGTTAAAGGACTTTTCATGAGGAGGAAACTCTAAGTATTTGTATTTACTCACTTTGCAGATTTCATTTGTTTATCACAATAGTAATTCGTATTAAAGTACTTCTTGAATGGATTAAGAAAGTAACGAGACTGAGCAAACTTTATAACAGCTTGCTCAATGCGATTGACAATTACCAACAACAACAAGGGGTGCGTTTCTCCTTTTTAAAAATTTGACGATAAATTTTCGGATCAAAAAAGATTTGTAGAGTGTTATGTCTGAAGACACTTGAATTAAAAAGAAAGAAATAACAAAATAAAGAAAAAAGTTTGATACCGCGGCTATACGGCTGGAAAAAGTCTCACGGGTGATTGTCAAAAAAAAAAAAAAAAAAAAAAGGTGAAAAATCCCCGTTACTCGTTTTACTAACAACCGATTTTACCTTGTGTCACGGAACACGAGGATAATGGTGCCAATTGGTGCATTCCAGCATCGATCGTTCGGCATTCTTAGTGAAGAATTTTTTGTTGGCAAAAGAGCTTCTTTCTTCCTTTAATCCGGTGGAAAGCCTCCTAGTGTTATAATCGCCCTCAAGAAATATAATCCATTCAAAATCCAGCTACAGTGCATGTTTTGTGGCAAGTTTTACGGGGTACCAGAAAGCAACATTATTGTCACTCGCAATATGCGCTGTTTTCCGCCTTGCCCCTCAGCAGAAGTTCCCTATTGTTGCAATTGTTTTCGGTAAACATGATCCAATCAGAATCCAGGTATGGCGCATATATTCCCCTCACAACCTGCCACTGGCAGGTTTTGAGGGGAGACTAGAGAGTATTATAACATAACGGGCGTGCATCCTAATCTAATTCCTATTGGCGTCATCATGGTACTGACATTTCTGAACATACGCACGGCCGTGCGTCCATCCGATGACGTGTGCAAGTCAGATGGGGGAAGCATGCGCGCGCTGTGTTATTATAAAATTTTTACAGCGAGACAACACCATAAATAAAAATGTATATTTATAAGAGCTTGAAGCTTAATGAAACGTTAAGATTAAGCCGATATGAGAAACCATTTTCGCCTCTTTTTTTGTACAGAGAATTTTGTAATTAATCTGGAACAAGACCTGTATTCCAGGAATCATTTACTTTATTTTCACTATGTTATAAAAGAATTGGTTCATGCTTTTAGCTGTGCGCATATCGAGTTATGGATGCACTTGGGAAGTTTGGAGAGCAATCAAGAAGCTAGAGTTGTTCTCGGCTACGCCTCGAGCAACTCTTACGCTTCTCTCGTGCTCTCCAAACTTCCCGCGTGCATCCATCACTCTATATACGCACGCTAAGCATGAACCAATTCTTAAAGGTTTTGGTCACTGGTGCAAAAGATCCCACTTCGTTCCTAAAATGGTGCCATTGATTTCACGCGAGATCCATGATCTATGGGGTGGAAATGCAAAATAACAAACAAACAAACAAACAAACAAACAAACAAGAAAACAACAAAACAACAACCACAACCCGTAATACTAACTGGACCAAGAAGACTAAAATTTGGCGAAGAAATCATTCTTCAAGGCTTTTGTGAAAGCGAAGAAAGATCGGTGAGTGCAAATGTCAGTCGAAGTGGAGGTCGAGCGTTTCTATTTCGTGCTCAGCGCTGACTCTAGTAATATAAATCTCTAATGCTTGCAGTCTATGTCTGATGTGCTATTTGAACGGTTTTTCCTGATCAAGGAGATTCGTGTTTTCTTGAAATAAATGAAATATAAATGACGGGATCTCCATGTTCCACGCAAGAAATTACTCACAGCAAAGGATGTGGAAAGTTATTCAATATAATCACCTTAAATTTCGTGACGCATTTCAAGTACACTTACACGTCCTCCTTTCCTTTACATGTACTTGTCACTTTAAAGCTACAACATATGATCAAATAATTATGTAATTGGATTGGAGAAATATTGAAATACAAGTTGAGGGGAACTCTGCTCACAAGGCATGCCCCCCACTCATAATCTAAGGGCCTGTTTACGTCGAAGTGTATCTTGTACACCAATGTGAAGGTGAATGACTCGACATAGTTTGCACTGACAACAGTCAATTACAACTGAGATCAAACTTGGCAAAGGGGGACAGTATTATAGTCACACCAGATGTCCCCTTCTCCATTACATGTACTTGTCACTCTAAATCTACAACATATCCAATAATTATGTAATTGGATTGGAGAAATATTGAAATACAAATTGAGGGGAACTCTGTTCACAAGGCATGCCTCCCACTTATAAACTAAGGGCCTGTTTACGTCGAAGTGTATCTTGTACACCAATGTGAAGGTGGATGACTCAACATAGTTTGCAGAGCATACCAGATATTTCAGCCACTGACAAAAGTCAAGTGCAATTGAGATCAAATTAACATACATCTACCTTGAAGGTCATCTTGCAAATCAGCTGTCAACCCTTTTATTAACAACACAAATTATATACAATTTTACACAATATATATTTATACAATAAGCACAGAGGTAATAAGGCAAATCATTGATAGAGATTTCATATATGCTTGACTTTTGATGTAAAATACATACCTGAATGTATGGGAATATATGGAAATATATACAGTCAGTTAATGCATAGTGTATACAGCTCAAGCATGCAAATTGTTGTACAAGTATACAAGATATACTTAAAAAGTATAAGAAGAATGTAATTTCTGCACAACTGATTCTTTATGGAACTAAGTCGCAAGTGTTTCCCCTTTTTAGTTATTTTTTACTGTGGATCTGTGCTTGTGATAATAATATTTCTGATATTTTAGGTGACAGTCTACCAACAGTCCATAGCCTTGAAGCCTCAACATTTTTGTCCCGAGGTGAAATAGCAAGTCATTTAGAACAGCTGGCTATAGCTTTCACTTTTAGCTTTAGTTGTTAACCTAGAGCCAAAACAAGCAAAAAGGGAAAACGTCACAATAAATCTTTATGTTACATCGTGACTCGCTCATTGTTTGCTCCTCGCAATTGCCAAACTTTAAACGCACATAGCAGAAAAACGGTGAGAGGTGCGATGGGGTGCGATGCCTTAAAATCCAAGAGTAACTCTCCATAAAACAAATGGTGTAATTGTTTTTCTTGGAACCCTGACGATATAGCGTCAAAAAAGCAAACGCGTTCATTGATCATTGGACGTGGAGAAAAGCCGCCATATTGGACAAGCTTGCGAGGAAGTCGAATATTGACGACAATAACCAAGGAAATTATGAGGGAAAAAAGAATCACTGGTCACCTTCATACCTCGCCACTTGTTGAATCCTTTCATTTGGAAGGAAAGCCGTCTTTACGGTGAATAAAACAGTAAATAAGACGAAGGAATTTTTAGCATGAAGATCCTTCCTAAAAACGCTGATGAAGGAATACGGTGATGTGATTGGCCAATTACTGCTACCATGATACTTTTCGGACCGTGTCGAACCACCACTGGGGACAGAGTAGGTCGGTATGGATTGAAACTTGAAAAATGTTAGGCTTATGCTTTTCAAGTTCTCGCCGATTTTTGTTTCCAAAACGCACTAGAACAGATCACGAGTTGTTCCTTTTAAGAATTGAATTGATTTCTTTCCTCTCGTGCTAGCCCACAAAATCTCACAAAATGAAGCCAGATAAACTCACACAATACCAGGTATGCCTTAAATCTTAATTTTCATGT